>NW_027441107.1:0-320902 GCF_949628215.1 Phalacrocorax aristotelis | reverse complement strand
CATTCTTTATTCACGGCGCCAGATGCACGGGGGATCGCTCCTCCTGGCGTGCGTACCTCACGCACCTTTCCCGTTCAATTTGTAGATCAAAATTTTACGTATTCATACGTATTCATTATTGTCCTGTCTGCTGATCGGTACAAACTTGCTCGTTCCGTATGTAAATCGCTGCGCAGGCTCGGTGGTGGTCCGTGAGTCGGTGGTCGCGATCTCCCCCTGCCAGAATTGCCTTTTACCTTCTTGGCTGTTAATCTTGGCAGTCTTGGCTAGTTCTCTCAGTCCGCTCCACGAAACCGCGTTTTGTCGTCCTTTTCTGACAGAAGCACGTTGTCTGTTGTTCTGCTGACGTTAACGATCGCCTAGGGACTAAAATGCAGATCGACAGGTGCGCTGATTCGTACGCTCCATGTTCCCGTAATGGAACACCGTCTCTGGTTGGCTGATTTCATCGCTTTGGTTACACCTGTTCCTGTTGTTCAGTTTCTTCTTTTTTGGCTTTGTGTGATTCTCTCTGTGATTCTGTTTTTCTCTGCCTCGCTTTTCCCAGCTCCCCGTCCCTCACTTGGAATGCCCGTTGTCCTTCACCAGCTCACTCTCCCTTGGTTGCCATCCCCGTTTCTGAATTCCTCCTGCTTTGCCACGTAGCCCGTGACTTTTTTCTTAATCTCTCTCTGTCTGCCTCAACGCTCCCCCCGCGCTTTTTCATTCGTCTGCTCTGCTCTGCACCCTGCTACTGTTCTTGCCTTTCTGAGTTCTTCTCTGTCGAGCTCCCTTTCCCTATTTGTGGATTCCTGTTCTTCCTGCAGCCACCGCTGTTCCCTGTGATCTCCGTCTCTCTCTGTCCAGCTCCCTGTCCCTAGGTTTTAATCCCTGCCTCTGCCCGCTGTAGCCCGTCTAGGTTTTTCTCTCGGCCTCTCTCTCTGTCCGGCTCCCTCTCTCTGTGTTCTAATTCCACGTTCTCTGTCACGTAGACCCGTGCTATTTGTTTGTCCTCATCTCTCTCTGTCCAGCTCCTTGCTGCGATGTTTTATTTCTTCCCTCTCTGTCTGTCTTTGTAGCCCGTTGCCGTTGTTGTTTTTTTTTTTTTTTTCCCACTTGTTTCTTCATGTGTCTCTGTCTGCCTCCCAGTGCCTGATCTTTAATTCCTCCTTCCCTGTAGGCCGCTGTTCCTTTTTTCCATTCTACATTGTGTTCTCTTTGGTCTGCTGTTCTTATTCATCGGTTCCCTCCTCGCTGCCCTGTGGCTTGTCCCCATTTATTGTTGCCTCTCTCTCCCTCTCTCTGGCTTCTTGCCCCTGTTTTTAAAATTCCTCCCTCTCTTCTCTCTTCCCTGTTGGCCGTGTGATCTTCAGCCTTTCTCCACCTCTTTCTGCCCAGCTCTCTGCGTCTATTCATTAATTCTTCCCTCTCTGCCCTGTAGCCTGTAGCTTCTGTCCTTTCTCCATCTTGCTGTCTCTGGCTTCCCCGTGACCCTCTTCTAGAATTGTTTCTCTCTTCTCTCTGTACGCATTGCGATTCCTTTTGCTCTCCATCTCCCTTAGTTTTGGTGTTTTTTTTGTTGTTTTTCTGGCTCCCTGTCCCTAATTGTTAATTCTCTGCCTTCTCATGCTCTGTACCACGTAGCCCCATGGTTTGTTTTGTGGTGTTCCCTCCCCGGCCCCTTCCCTCCGTCGTTGGCTGTCTCGGCTCCCTGTCCCCGTGGCTTCATTCTTCCCTTTCTGCCCTGTTCTTGTCGCTTATCTTGTCTGTCTCCATCTCGCTCGGTCCAGCTTCCTGCCCCTGTTCTTCTTTCCTCCCTCGCTGTCGTGCTGCCTGCCCCAGGTTCTTTGTGCGTCTCCAGCCTGCTCCTCATCCTTCTTTGTTGGTCTGTGTCCTGCTCTTCCCCTCTCTCTGCTGCTTTTATCTCCACCTCAGTCAGGCTCCCTGTCCTCCTCTGGCCATCCTGTTCCCTGCCTCGTGCCTTCTCACTACACGCACACACGCCCCCCCCGCCCCCGTCCAGCCGGATGCTGCTCTTCTCTCCTCCTACTGTCCTGTGCCCTGCTCGTCACCTTTGGTGGCCTCCCCCTCTGCCCAGCAGCCCGTCGCTCCAGGAGCCAGGCGACGGACGGTCCGTTCCCTGCCAAACCGGGACAAGCGTGTGCCGTGGCTTAGCCTCAGCTGGCAACTCTGCACCAGGGAGCTGCTTGCTCGCTCCACCCTCAGTGGGCTGGGGGAGAGAGCTGGAAGGGTAAAAGTGAGAAAAATCATGGGTTGAGATCAAGACGGTTTAATAGGTAAAGCAAAAGCTGTGCGTGGAAGCAAAGCAAGGAATTAATTCGCTCCTCCTTTTCGGCGGGCAGGTGTTGAGCTGTTTCTGGGAAAGCAGGGCTCTGTCATGTGTAACGGTTAGTTAGGAAGAGAAATGCCGTAGCCCCCAAGGACTCCCCCTTCTTCCCACAGTTGGAACCCGCAGTTCGGTACGGGCGTGTAGTGCACGAGCGAGCTAGGCTACGTGCCTAGGAAGCCTCATCTCGTAAGAGCTGTAAGACACCCCCGTGTTCTCTTCAGGTGGAGGTCGGCCTAGAGTCTGGAGCTGCAGAAGAGGCAGGGAGGAGAGGAGGGGAAAGAAGCATGTGAACGGCTAAATTGTGCCAGCAGCGCTGAGAGCGAGAGTCGCGGTGAGTCCTGGGCCAGTGGGGCCCCGTTGCCTCTCTTGTGCGTCCTGGGCCCTCCCTGTCTCTCCCCTGGCCCCCTCTCTTTCCTTACCTGCTGTAAAAATTTTTTTTTTTCTTTTGGGCCCCCCCCGCACCTTCTTTCTCCATCTCGCTCTGAGTGGCTCCCTGCCTCCCCGTCTTTTCAGTCCTCCCTCTCTCTGTCCTGTAGCCTGTGGCTACTTGTTCTTTCTCCGCCTCTCTCTGCCTGGCTCTGGCTCCGTTTTTATTTTTTTACTCCTCCTGCTCTGTCCTGTAGCCTGTCGGTATTTTTGTCTTTCTCTGGCTCTCTCGGTCTGACTCCCTGTGTTACCGAAAAACGCGGTAAAATCGGAAACAACTCCTCAAGACCAATTTAGTATTAAAGAGCAGGCATTCTTTATTCACGGCGCCGGATGCACGGGGGATCGCTCCTCCTGGCGTGCGTACCTCACGCACCTTTCCCGTTCAATTTGTAGATCAAAATTTTACGTATTCATACGTATTCATTATTGTCCTGTCTGCTGATCGGTACAAACTTGCTCGTTCCGTATGTAAATCGCTGCGCAGGCTCGGTGGTGGTCCGTGAGTCGGTGGTCGCGATCTCCCCCTGCCAGAATTGCCTTTTACCTTCTTGGCTGTTAATCTTGGCAGTCTTGGCTAGTTCTCTCAGTCCGCTCCACGAAACCGCGTTTTGTCGTCCTTTTCTGACAGAAGCACGTTGTCTGTTGTTCTGCTGACGTTAACGATCGCCTAGGGACTAAAATGCAGATCGACAGGTGCGCTGATTCGTACGCTCCATGTTCCCGTAATGGAACACCGTCTCTGGTTGGCTGATTTCATCGCTTTGGTTACACCTGTTCCTGTTGTTCAGTTTCTTCTTTTTTGGCTTTGTGTGATTCTCTCTGTGATTCTGTTTTTCTCTGCCTCGCTTTTCCCAGCTCCCCGTCCCTCACTTGGAATGCCCGTTGTCCTTCACCAGCTCACTCTCCCTTGGTTGCCATCCCCGTTTCTGAATTCCTCCTGCTTTGCCACGTAGCCCGTGACTTTTTTCTTAATCTCTCTCTGTCTGCCTCAACGCTCCCCCCGCGCTTTTTCATTCGTCTGCTCTGCTCTGCACCCTGCTACTGTTCTTGCCTTTCTGAGTTCTTCTCTGTCGAGCTCCCTTTCCCTATTTGTGGATTCCTGTTCTTCCTGCAGCCACCGCTGTTCCCTGTGATCTCCGTCTCTCTCTGTCCAGCTCCCTGTCCCTAGGTTTTAATCCCTGCCTCTGCCCGCTGTAGCCCGTCTAGGTTTTTCTCTCGGCCTCTCTCTCTGTCCGGCTCCCTCTCTCTGTGTTCTAATTCCACGTTCTCTGTCACGTAGACCCGTGCTATTTGTTTGTCCTCATCTCTCTCTGTCCAGCTCCTTGCTGCGATGTTTTATTTCTTCCCTCTCTGTCTGTCTTTGTAGCCCGTTGCCGTTGTTGTTTTTTTTTTTTTTTTTCCCACTTGTTTCTTCATGTGTCTCTGTCTGCCTCCCAGTGCCTGATCTTTAATTCCTCCTTCCCTGTAGGCCACTGTTCCTTTTTTCCATTCTACATTGTGTTCTCTTTGGTCTGCTGTTCTTATTCATCGATTCCCTCCTCGCTGCCCTGTGGCTTGTCCCCATTTATTGTTGCCTCTCTCTCCCTCTCTCTGGCTTCTTGCCCCTGTTTTTAAAATTCCTCCCTCTCTTCTCTCTTCCCTGTTGGCCGTGTGATCTTCAGCCTTTCTCCACCTCTTTCTGCCCAGCTCTCTGCGTCTATTCATTAATTCTTCCCTCTCTGCCCTGTAGCCTGTAGCTTCTGTCCTTTCTCCATCTTGCTGTCTCTGGCTTCCCCGTGACCCTCTTCTAGAATTGTTTCTCTCTTCTCTCTGTACGCATTGCGATTCCTTTTGCTCTCCATCTCCCTTTGTTTTGGTGTTTTTTTTGTTGTTTTTCTGGCTCCCTGTCCCTAATTGTTAATTCTCTGCCTTCTCATGCTCTGTACCACGTAGCCCCATGGTTTGTTTTGTGGTGTTCCCTCCCCGGCCCCTTCCCTCCGTCGCTGGCCGTCTCGGCTCCCTGTCCCCGTGGCTTCATTCTTCCCTTTCTGCCCTGTTCTTGTCGCTTATCTTGTCTGTCTCCATCTCGCTCGGTCCAGCTTCCTGCCCCTGTTCTTCTTTCCTCCCTCGCTGTCGTGCTGCCTGCCCCAGGTTCTTTGTGCGTCTCCAGCCTGCTCCTCATCCTTCTTTGTTGGTCTGTGTCCTGCTCTTCCCCTCTCTCTGCTGCTTTTATCTCCACCTCCGTCAGGCTCCCTGTCCTCCTCTGGCCATCCTGTTCCCTGCCTCGTGCCTTCTCACTACACGCACACACGCCCCCCCCGCCCCCGTCCAGCCGGATGCTGCTCTTCTCTCCTCCTACTGTCCTGTGCCCTGCTCGTCACCTTTGGTGGCCTCCCCCTCTGCCCAGCAGCCCGTCGCTCCAGGAGCCAGGCGACGGACGGTCCGTTCCCTGCCAAACCGGGACAAGCGTGTGCCGTGGCTTAGCCTCAGCTGGCAACTCTGCACCAGGGAGCTGCTTGCTCGCTCCACCCTCAGTGGGCTGGGGGAGAGAGCTGGAAGGGTAAAAGTGAGAAAAATCATGGGTTGAGATCAAGACGGTTTAATAGGTAAAGCAAAAGCTGTGCGTGGAAGCAAAGCAAGGAATTAATTCGCTCCTCCTTTTCGGCGGGCAGGTGTTGAGCTGTTTCTGGGAAAGCAGGGCTCTGTCATGTGTAACGGTTAGTTAGGAAGAGAAATGCCGTAGCCCCCAAGGACTCCCCCTTCTTCCCACAGTTGGAACCCGCAGTTCGGTACGGGCGTGTAGTGCACGAGCGAGCTAGGCTACGTGCCTAGGAAGCCTCATCTCGTAAGAGCTGTAAGACACCCCCGTGTTCTCTTCAGGTGGAGGTCGGCCTAGAGTCTGGAGCTGCAGAAGAGGCAGGGAGGAGAGGAGGGGAAAGAAGCATGTGAACGGCTAAATTGTGCCAGCAGCGCTGAGAGCGAGAGTCGCGGTGAGTCCTGGGCCAGTGGGGCCCCGTTGCCTCTCTTGTACGTCCTGGGCCCTCCCTGTCTCTCCCCTGGCCCCCTCTCTTTCCTTACCTGCTGTAAAAATTTTTTTTTTTCTTTTGGGCCCCCCCCGCACCTTCTTTCTCCATCTCGCTCTGAGTGGCTCCCTGCCTCCCCGTCTTTTCAGTCCTCCCTCTCTCTGTCCTGTAGCCTGTGGCTACTTGTTCTTTCTCCGCCTCTCTCTGCCTGGCTCTGGCTCCGTTTTTATTTTTTTACTCCTCCTGCTCTGTCCTGTAGCCTGTCGGTATTTTTGTCTTTCTCTGGCTCTCTCGGTCTGACTCCCTGTGTTACCGAAAAACGCGGTAAAATCGGAAACAACTCCTCAAGACCAATTTAGTATTAAAGAGCAGGCATTCTTTATTCACGGCGCCGGATGCACGGGGGATCGCTCCTCCTGGCGTGCGTACCTCACGCACCTTTCCCGTTCAATTTGTAGATCAAAATTTTACGTATTCATACGTATTCATTATTGTCCTGTCTGCTGATCGGTACAAACTTGCTCGTTCCGTATGTAAATCGCTGCGCAGGCTCGGTGGTGGTCCGTGAGTCGGTGGTCGCGATCTCCCCCTGCCAGAATTGCCTTTTACCTTCTTGGCTGTTAATCTTGGCAGTCTTGGCTAGTTCTCTCAGTCCGCTCCACGAAACCGCGTTTTGTCGTCCTTTTCTGACAGAAGCACGTTGTCTGTTGTTCTGCTGACGTTAACGATCGCCTAGGGACTAAAATGCAGATCGACAGGTGCGCTGATTCGTACGCTCCATGTTCCCGTAATGGAACACCGTCTCTGGTTGGCTGATTTCATCGCTTTGGTTACACCTGTTCCTGTTGTTCAGTTTCTTCTTTTTTGGCTTTGTGTGATTCTCTCTGTGATTCTGTTTTTCTCTGCCTCGCTTTTCCCAGCTCCCCGTCCCTCACTTGGAATGCCCGTTGTCCTTCACCAGCTCACTCTCCCTTGGTTGCCATCCCCGTTTCTGAATTCCTCCTGCTTTGCCACGTAGCCCGTGACTTTTTTCTTAATCTCTCTCTGTCTGCCTCAACGCTCCCCCCGCGCTTTTTCATTCGTCTGCTCTGCTCTGCACCCTGCTACTGTTCTTGCCTTTCTGAGTTCTTCTCTGTCGAGCTCCCTTTCCCTATTTGTGGATTCCTGTTCTTCCTGCAGCCACCGCTGTTCCCTGTGATCTCCGTCTCTCTCTGTCCAGCTCCCTGTCCCTAGGTTTTAATCCCTGCCTCTGCCCGCTGTAGCCCGTCTAGGTTTTTCTCTCGGCCTCTCTCTCTGTCCGGCTCCCTCTCTCTGTGTTCTAATTCCACGTTCTCTGTCACGTAGACCCGTGCTATTTGTTTGTCCTCATCTCTCTCTGTCCAGCTCCTTGCTGCGATGTTTTATTTCTTCCCTCTCTGTCTGTCTTTGTAGCCCGTTGCCGTTGTTGTTTTTTTTTTTTTTTTTCCCACTTGTTTCTTCATGTGTCTCTGTCTGCCTCCCAGTGCCTGATCTTTAATTCCTCCTTCCCTGTAGGCCACTGTTCCTTTTTTCCATTCTACATTGTGTTCTCTTTGGTCTGCTGTTCTTATTCATCGATTCCCTCCTCGCTGCCCTGTGGCTTGTCCCCATTTATTGTTGCCTCTCTCTCCCTCTCTCTGGCTTCTTGCCCCTGTTTTTAAAATTCCTCCCTCTCTTCTCTCTTCCCTGTTGGCCGTGTGATCTTCAGCCTTTCTCCACCTCTTTCTGCCCAGCTCTCTGCGTCTATTCATTAATTCTTCCCTCTCTGCCCTGTAGCCTGTAGCTTCTGTCCTTTCTCCATCTTGCTGTCTCTGGCTTCCCCGTGACCCTCTTTTAGAATTGTTTCTCTCTTCTCTCTGTACGCATTGCGATTCCTTTTGCTCTCCATCTCCCTTTGTTTTGGTGTTTTTTTTGTTGTTTTTCTGGCTCCCTGTCCCTAATTGTTAATTCTCTGCCTTCTCATGCTCTGTACCACGTAGCCCCATGGTTTGTTTTGTGGTGTTCCCTCCCCGGCCCCTTCCCTCCGTCGTTGGCCGTCTCGGCTCCCTGTCCCCGTGGCTTCATTCTTCCCTTTCTGCCCTGTTCTTGTCGCTTATCTTGTCTGTCTCCATCTCGCTCGGTCCAGCTTCCTGCCCCTGTTCTTCTTTCCTCCCTCGCTGTCGTGCTGCCTGCCCCAGGTTCTTTGTGCGTCTCCAGCCTGCTCCTCATCCTTCTTTGTTGGTCTGTGTCCTGCTCTTCCCCTCTCTCTGCTGCTTTTATCTCCACCTCAGTCAGGCTCCCTGTCCTCCTCTGGCCATCCTGTTCCCTGCCTCGTGCCTTCTCACTACACGCACACACGCCCCCCCCGCCCCCGTCCAGCCGGATGCTGCTCTTCTCTCCTCCTACTGTCCTGTGCCCTGCTCGTCACCTTTGGTGGCCTCCCCCTCTGCCCAGCAGCCCGTCGCTCCAGGAGCCAGGCGACGGACGGTCCGTTCCCTGCCAAACCGGGACAAGCGCGTGCCGTGGCTTAGCCTCAGCTGGCAACTCTGCACCAGGGAGCTGCTTGCTCGCTCCACCCTCAGTGGGCTGGGGGAGAGAGCTGGAAGGGTAAAAGTGAGAAAAATCATGGGTTGAGATCAAGACGGTTTAATAGGTAAAGCAAAAGCTGTGCGTGGAAGCAAAGCAAGGAATTAATTCGCTCCTCCTTTTCGGCGGGCAGGTGTTGAGCTGTTTCTGGGAAAGCAGGGCTCTGTCATGTGTAACGGTTAGTTAGGAAGAGAAATGCCGTAGCCCCCAAGGACTCCCCCTTCTTCCCACAGTTGGAACCCGCAGTTCGGTACGGGCGTGTAGTGCACGAGCGAGCTAGGCTACGTGCCTAGGAAGCCTCATCTCGTAAGAGCTGTAAGACACCCCCGTGTTCTCTTCAGGTGGAGGTCGGCCTAGAGTCTGGAGCTGCAGAAGAGGCAGGGAGGAGAGGAGGGGAAAGAAGCATGTGAACGGCTAAATTGTGCCAGCAGCGCTGAGAGCGAGAGTCGCGGTGAGTCCTGGGCCAGTGGGGCCCCGTTGCCTCTCTTGTACGTCCTGGGCCCTCCCTGTCTCTCCCCTGGCCCCCTCTCTTTCCTTACCTGCTGCAAAATTATTTTTTTTTTGCGCCCCCCCCGCACCTTCTTTCTCCGTCTCGCTCTGAGTGGCTCCCTGCCTCCCCGTCTTTTCAGTCCTCCCTCTCTCTGTCCTGTAGCCTGTGGCTACTTGTTCTTTCTCCGCCTCTCTCTGCCTGGCTCTGGCTCCGTTTTTATTTTTTTACTCCTCCTGCTCTGTCCTGTAGCCTGTCGGTATTTTTGTCTTTCTCTGGCTCTCTCGGTCTGACTCCCTGTGTTACCGAAAAACGCGGTAAAATCGGAAACAACTCCTCAAGACCAATTTAGTATTAAAGAGCAGGCATTCTTTATTCACGGCGCCGGATGCACGGGGGATCGCTCCTCCTGGCGTGCGTACCTCACGCACCTTTCCCGTTCAATTTGTAGATCAAAATTTTACGTATTCATACGTATTCATTATTGTCCTGTCTGCTGATCGGTACAAACTTGCTCGTTCCGTATGTAAATCGCTGCGCAGGCTCGGTGGTGGTCCGTGAGTCGGTGGTCGCGATCTCCCCCTGCCAGAATTGCCTTTTACCTTCTTGGCTGTTAATCTTGGCAGTCTTGGCTAGTTCTCTCAGTCCGCTCCACGAAACCGCGTTTTGTCGTCCTTTTCTGACAGAAGCACGTTGTCTGTTGTTCTGCTGACGTTAACGATCGCCTAGGGACTAAAATGCAGATCGACAGGTGCGCTGATTCGTACGCTCCATGTTCCCGTAATGGAACACCGTCTCTGGTTGGCTGATTTCATCGCTTTGGTTACACCTGTTCCTGTTGTTCAGTTTCTTCTTTTTTGGCTTTGTGTGATTCTCTCTGTGATTCTGTTTTTCTCTGCCTCGCTTTTCCCAGCTCCCCGTCCCTCACTTGGAATGCCCGTTGTCCTTCACCAGCTCACTCTCCCTTGGTTGCCATCCCCGTTTCTGAATTCCTCCTGCTTTGCCACGTAGCCCGTGACTTTTTTCTTAATCTCTCTCTGTCTGCCTCAACGCTCCCCCCGCGCTTTTTCATTCGTCTGCTCTGCTCTGCACCCTGCTACTGTTCTTGCCTTTCTGAGTTCTTCTCTGTCGAGCTCCCTTTCCCTATTTGTGGATTCCTGTTCTTCCTGCAGCCACCGCTGTTCCCTGTGACCTCCGTCTCTCTCTGTCCAGCTCCCTGTCCCTAGGTTTTAATTCCTGCCTCTGCCCGCTGTAGCCCGTCTAGGTTTTTCTCTCGGCCTCTCTCTCTGTCCGGCTCCCTCTCTCTGTGTTCTAATTCCACGTTCTCTGTCACGTAGACCCGTGCTATTTGTTTGTCCTCATCTCTCTCTGTCCAGCTCCTTGCTGCTATGTTTTATTTCTTCCCTCTCTGTCTGTCTTTGTAGCCCGTTGCCGTTGTTGTTTTTTTTTTTTTTTCCCACTTGTTTCTTCATGTGTCTCTGTCTGCCTCCCAGTGCCTGATCTTTAATTCCTCCTTCCCTGTAGGCCGCTGTTCCTTTTTTCCATTCTACATTGTGTTCTCTTTGGTCTGCTGTTCTTATTCATCGATTCCCTCCTCGCTGCCCTGTGGCTTGTCCCCATTTATTGTTGCCTCTCTCTCCCTCTCTCTGGCTTCTTGCCCCTGTTTTTAAAATTCCTCCCTCTCTTCTCTCTTCCCTGTTGGCCGTGTGATCTTCAGCCTTTCTCCACCTCTTTCTGCCCAGCTCTCTGCGTCTATTCATTAATTCTTCCCTCTCTGCCCTGTAGCCTGTAGCTTCTGTCCTTTCTCCATCTTGCTGTCTCTGGCTTCCCCGTGACCCTCTTTTAGAATTGTTTCTCTCTTCTCTCTGTACGCATTGCGATTCCTTTTGCTCTCCATCTCCCTTTGTTTTGGTGTTTTTTTTGTTGTTTTTCTGGCTCCCTGTCCCTAATTGTTAATTCTCTGCCTTCTCATGCTCTGTACCACGTAGCCCCATGGTTTGTTTTGTGGTGTTCCCTCCCCGGCCCCTTCCCTCCGTCGTTGGCCGTCTCGGCTCCCTGTCCCCGTGGCTTCATTCTTCCCTTTCTGCCCTGTTCTTGTCGCTTATCTTGTCTGTCTCCATCTCGCTCGGTCCAGCTTCCTGCCCCTGTTCTTCTTTCCTCCCTCGCTGTCGTGCTGCCTGCCCCAGGTTCTTTGTGCGTCTCCAGCCTGCTCCTCATCCTTCTTTGTTGGTCTGTGTCCTGCTCTTCCCCTCTCTCTGCTGCTTTTATCTCCACCTCCGTCAGGCTCCCTGTCCTCCTCTGGCCGTCCTGTTCCCTGCCTCGTGCCTTCTCACTACACGCACACATGCCCCCCCCGCCCCCGTCCAGCCGGATGCTGCTCTTCTCTCCTCCTACTGTCCTGTGCCCTGCTCCTCACCTTTGGTGGCCTCCCCCTCTGCCCAGCAGCCCGTCGCTCCAGGAGCCAGGCGACGGACGGTCCGTTCCCTGCCAAACCGGGACAAGCGCGTGCCGTGGCTTAGCCTCAGCTGGCAACTCTGCACCAGGGAGCTGCTTGCTCGCTCCACCCTCAGTGGGCTGGGGGAGAGAGCTGGAAGGGTAAAAGTGAGAAAAATCATGGGTTGAGATCAAGACGGTTTAATAGGTAAAGCAAAAGCTGTGCGTGGAAGCAAAGCAAGGAATTAATTCGCTCCTCCTTTTCGGCGGGCAGGTGTTGAGCTGTTTCTGGGAAAGCAGGGCTCTGTCATGTGTAACGGTTAGTTAGGAAGAGAAATGCCGTAGCCCCCAAGGACTCCCCCTTCTTCCCACAGTTGGAACCCGCAGTTCGGTACGGGCGTGTAGTGCACGGGCGAGCTAGGCTACGTGCCTAGGAAGCCTCATCTCGTAAGAGCTGTAAGACACCCCCGTGTTCTCTTCAGGTGGAGGTCGGCCTAGAGTCTGGAGCTGCAGAAGAGGCAGGGAGGAGAGGAGGGGAAAGAAGCATGTGAACGGCTAAATTGTGCCAGCAGCGCTGAGAGCGAGAGTCGCGGTGAGTCCTGGGCCAGTGGGGCCCCGTTGCCTCTCTTGTGCGTCCTGGGCCCTCCCTGTCTCTCCCCCGGCCCCCTCTCTTTCCTTACCTGCTGCAAAATTATTTTTTTTTTGTGCCTCCCCCCGCACCTTCTTTCTCCGTCTCGCTCTGAGTGGCTCCCTGCCTCCCCGTCTTTTCAGTCCTCCCTCTCTCTGTCCTGTAGCCTGTGGCTACTTGTTCTTTCTCCGCCTCTCTCTGCCTGGCTCTGGCTCCGTTTTTATTTTTTTACTCCTCCTGCTCTGTCCTGTAGCCTGTCGGTATTTTTGTCTTTCTCTGGCTCTCTCGGTCTGACTCCCTGTGTTACCGAAAAACGCGGTAAAATCGGAAACAACTCCTCAAGACCAATTTAGTATTAAAGAGCAGGCATTCTTTATTCACGGCGCCGGATGCACGGGGGATCGCTCCTCCTGGCGTGCGTACCTCACGCACCTTTCCCGTTCAATTTGTAGATCAAAATTTTACGTATTCATACGTATTCATTATTGCCCTGTCTGCTGATCGGTACAAACTTGCTCGTTCCGTATGTAAATCGCTGCGCAGGCTCGGTGGTGGTCCGTGAGTCGGTGGTCGCGATCTCCCCCTGCCAGAATTGCCTTTTACCTTCTTGGCTGTTAATCTTGGCAGTCTTGGCTAGTTCTCTCAGTCCGCTCCACGAAACCGCGTTTTGTCGTCCTTTTCTGACAGAAGCACGTTGTCTGTTGTTCTGCTGACGTTAACGATAGCCTAGGGACTAAAATGCAGATCAACAGGTGCGCTGATTCGTACGCTCCATGTTCCCGTAATGGAACACCGTCTCTGGTTGGCTGATTTCATCGCTTTGGTTACACCTGTTCCTGTTGTTCAGTTTCTTCTTTTTTGGCTTTGTGTGATTCTCTCTGTGATTCTGTTTTTCTCTGCCTCGCTTTTCCCAGCTCCCCGTCCCTCACTTGGAATGCCCGTTGTCCTTCACCAGCTCACTCTCCCTTGGTTGCCATCCCCGTTTCTGAATTCCTCCTGCTTTGCCACGTAGCCCGTGGCTTTTTTCTTAATCTCTCTGTCTGCCTCAACGCTCCCGCCGCGCTTTTTAATTCGTCTGCTCTGTACCCTGCTACTGTTCTTGCCTTTCTGAGTTCTTCTCTGTCGAGCTCCCTTTCCCTGTTCATGAATTCCTGTTCTTCCTGCACCCGCCGCTGTTCCCTGTGACCTCCGTCTCTCTCTGTCCAGCTCCCTGTCCCTAGGTTTTAATTCCTGCCTCTGCCCGCTGTAGCCCGTCTAGGTTTTTCTCTCGGCCTCTCTCTCTGTCCGGCTCCCTCTCTCTGTGTTCTAATTCCACGTTCTCTGTCACGTAGACCCGTGCTATTTGTTTGTCCTCATCTCTCTCTGTCCAGCTCCTTGCTGCTATGTTTTATTTCTTCCCTCTCTGTCTGTCTTTGTAGCCCATTGCTGTTGTTGTGTTTTTGGTTTTGTTTTTTTTTTCCACTTGTTTCTTCGTTTGTCTCTGTCTGCCTCCCAGTGCCTGATCTTTAATTCCTCCTTCCCTGTTGGGCCGCTGTTCCTTTTTTCCATTCTACGTTGTGTTCTCTTTGGTCTCCTGTTCTTATTCATCGGTTCCCTCCTCGCCGCCCTGTGGCTTGTCCCCATTTTAGTGTTGCCTCTCTCTCCCTCTCTCTGGCTTCTTGCCCCTGTTTTTAAAATTCCTCCCTCTCTTCTCTCTTCCCTGTTGGCCGTGTGATCGTCAGCCTTTCTCCACCTCTTTCTGCCCAGCTCTCTGTGTCTATCCATTAATTCTTCCCTCTCTGCCCTGTAGCCTGTAGCTTTTGTCCTTTCTCCATCTTGCTGTCTCTGGCTTCCCCGTGACCCTCTTTTAGAATTGTTTCTCTCTTCTTTCTGTACGCATTGCGATTCCTTTTGCTCCCCATCTCCCTTTGTTTTGGGTGTTGTTTTGTTGTTGTTTTTCTGGCTCCCTGTCCCTAATTCTTAATTCTCTGCCTTCTCGTGCTCTGTACCACGTAGCCCCGTGGTTTGTTTTGTGGTGTTCCCTCCCCGGCCCCTTCCCTCCGTCGTTGGCTGTCTCGGCTCCCTGTCCCCGTGGCTTCATTCTTCCCTTTCTGCCCTGTTCTTGTCGCTTATCTTGTCTGTCTCCATCGCGCTCGGTCCAGCTTCCTGCCCCTATTCTTCTTTCCTCCCTCGCTGTCGTGCTGCCTGCCCCAGGTTCTTTGTGCGTCTCCAGCCTGCTCCTCTTCCTTCTTTGTTGGTCTGTGTCCTGCTCTTCCCCTCTCTCTGCTGCTTTTATCTCCACCTCCGTCAGGCTCCCTGTCCTTCTCTGGCCGTCCTGTTCCCTGCCTCGTGCCTTCTCACTACACGCACACACGTCCCCCCCGCCCGTCCAGCCGGATGCCGCTCTTCTCTTCTCTCTTCCTACTGTCCCGTGCCCTGCTCGTCACCTTTGGTGGCCTCCCCCTCTGCCCAGCAGCCCGTCGCCCCAGGAGCCAGGCGACGGACGGTCCGTTCCCTGCCAAACCGGGACAAGCGCGTGCCGTGGCTTAGCCCCAGCTGGCTATTCTGCACCAGGGAGCTGCTTGCTCGCTCCACCCTCAGTGGGCTGGGAGAGAGAGCTGGAAGGGTAAGAGTGAGAAAAATCATGGGTTGAGATCAAGGCTGTTTAATAGGTAAAGCAAAAGCTGTGCGTGGAAGCAAAGCAAGGAATTAATTCACTCCTCCTTTTCGGCGGGCAGGTGTTGAGCCACCTCTGGGAAAGCAGGGCTCTGTCATGTGTAACGGTTACTTAGGAAGAGAAATGCCGTAGCCCCCAAGGACTCCCCCTTCTTCCCCCAGCTGCGTGTGCTGAGCGTGATGTCAAATGGTATGGAATATCCCTTTGGTCAGTTAGCTGGGAAAGCTTTCCCAGCTGTGTCCTCTCCCAGCCTACTTGCTGGTGGGGCACTGAGAGAACCAGAAGAGGCCCTGACTGTGGAAGCAGTGCTCAGCAAGAACCAAAACATCTCTACATTATTAACGGTGTTTTGAGCATAAATCCAAAACGTATCCCTTCCTAGCTACTGTGGAGAAAATGAGCACTATCGCAGCCAACACCAGCTCCGTGCGGCTGCGGCAACGGCGGCCGAGGTGGCCTTGGGGCAGGGGGAGCGTTGGGGACCCTGACCCACGAATGGCTCCTGGGACTTGTTACGTGCGCGCCTGCACAAACACCTGCCCTCTCCTTTGCCCTCAGGGCTGCGTTTGCGCTGCCTTTGCGTGGGGCAAGGGGCTGTGATGGAGCCCAGGGGAGGAGGTGGTGCACTGTGGGGGTGAGGGGAGGGGGCCCCCCGTTGCTGCTGCGCCTCAGCTGATGGCGGGGTCTGGATGGAGGAGCCCCAGGTGCGGGCGGTGGGGCTGATGGTGCCGGCTCCTCCCTGGAAAAGGGGTGGTGCCCGGCTCTGGGGGGCCAGTGTGAGCCGAGGGCGGAGCGGAGCGGAGCTGTGGCCGAGCGTCAGCGGGCTGCGACTGTAGCGAGGGAGAAGGTGAGCGGGGGCTGGGTGGTGGAGCGCTGCGTCCCGGGTCAAGCCCCGAGGAGGGCTGCGGCGGGGCAGCGCTGGGTCGGAGCGGGCGGTGGGGAGAGCGAGGCTGTGCTGAGGGCTCGGTGGGGCTTCCGGGTGCATCGGCGGCCGGGACGGTGGCCCGCAGGGTCTGAGAGCGGGGAGGGCGGGCTGGCGGCGTGCCGGGAGCTGTGGTGGTGCGCCTGGAGGCTGGCCGTGCGGCCGTGTTGTGCCGCAGAGCGTGCCGGGAGGTGTAGTCCTTGCGGCGCGCGGCTGCCGGGCGGCCGTGTTGTGGCGCAGAGCATGCCGGGAGGTGTAGTCCTTGCGGCGCGCGGCTGCCGGGCGGCCGTGTTGTGGCGCAGAGCATGCCGGGAGGTGTAGTCCTTGCGGCGCGCGGCTGCCGGGCGGCCGTGTTGTGGCGCAGAGCATGCCGGGAGGTGTAGTCCTTGCGGCGCGCGGCTGCCGGGCGGCCGTGTTGTGGCGCAGAGCGTGCCGGGAGGTGTAGTCCTGGCGCAGTGGCTGCCGGCCCTGTCACGTGGTTCGCCGGGGCGTGGCAGGAGGCGCGGTCTTCCGGCGCTCGGGTGCCGGGCGGCCGTGCCGCGTACGGTAGGCGCGGTGTATTTTTGGGGTTGGATTCGTGTTGATTTCTGGGGGCTTGCGGGTGCGGCCGCTCCCCGAGAAGCGGTGAGTTCCCCGGGAGCTGACAGAAGGGAAGAGGGAAAGGAGGAGGACCTTTTCCCCCTGCCCAGGGCGCAGATGATGGCCGCCTCCCCGGCTCGCCGGAGCTCCCGCTCAGCCTCCCGCTCAGCCTCCCCTTGCCCCCCCCTTGCCCCGTGCGCCTGCCCCCAGCCCCGGCACCTCCCCTGAAGCGTGCTGCGTAGCCCTTGGCCGCCCCCAGGCCCTGTCGTGAAGGCAGCGAGCCGGCCCTCAAGCGCACTGGATTCCCCCTCGGCGCAGGGGCCCGTAGCAGTAGCGCGGGGAAGGGGCGCTGTGTCCAGAAGCCCCTGCGCAAGGAGGGGCTTTGGTCAGGGTCGATCGACGGTAATGACGGTCGCTGTTTCTTCTTTCCCTCTCCCAGAGACCGTGCTGAGGACGTGGTTGTCTGTCCTTCCCCCGGGGACGCCATCGACTGCGGCCGTCTCAGGCTTGCGTGGCTTCTCTCTGCCCGGCTTTGCCATCCTCGCGGCGCCGGGGCGAAAAGGGACACACACAGCCCTTCCCGGCTGTGGACAGGAGCTGCCTCGGCTGAAGCTGGAGACGCCAACGAAAGGTAAAGCAGAAGAAACTGAAGGCGCTCTGGCTGCCAGCTGCCTTCCTGCTGCAGGCAAGAGAGAGCCTGTCCCTGCAGGTGAGGGAGGAAGGATCCCCCTTCATAGTCCGCAGCGGGCCAGGCCACCAACGTGCACCGCAGGGTCCATACGCGTAACCCGGAGTTGGGTACGGGCGTGTAGTGCACGAGCGAGCTAGGCTACGTGCCGAGGAAGCCTCATCTCGTAAGAGCAGTAAGACACCCACGTATCCTCTTTAGGTGGAGGTCGGCCTAGAGTCTGGAGCTGCAGAAGAGGCAGGGAGGAGAGGAGGGGAAAGAAGCATCTGAACGGCTAAATTGTGCCAGCAGCGCTGAGAGCGAGAGTCGCGGTGAGTCCTGGGCCAGTGGGGCCCCGTTGCCTCTCTTGTGCGTCCTGGGCCCTCCCTGTCTCTCCCCTGGCCCCCTCTCTTTCCTTACCTGCTGCAAAATTTTTTTTTGTTTGTTTTTTTTTTTTTTGCGCCCCCCCGCACCTTCTTTCTCCATCTCGCTCTGAGTGGCTCCCTGCCTCCCCGTCTTTTCAGTCCTCCCTCTCTCTGTCCTGTAGCCTGTGGCTACTTTTCTCTGCCTCTCTCTGCCTGCACTGGATTCCCCCTCGGCGCAGGGGCCCGTAGCAGTAGCGCGGGGAAGGAGCGGTGTGTCCAGAAGCCCCTGTGGAAGGAGGCTTTGGTCAGGGTTGATCTGCGGTAATAACGGTTGCTGTTTCCTCTTTCCCTCTCCCAGAGGCTGTGCTCAGGATGGGGTTGTCTGTCCTTCCTGTTCGTCTCTTCCTCTCTCTATTCCTTTGCGCTGGTCCCTCTCCCTATTGTTTATTGTTTTGCTTCTCTGAACCTTTTTTTATTCCCAGCGTTTTCCCGTGACAGGAGCAGCAAAGAAGGGAGCGGAGCATCGGGGTATCCATGGAGAGAGCATTGGGCGTTCTCCTGTCTTTGTGGGGCTGACCCTGAGGAAGTGTGGTACGTGGGTCGGTAGCATGAATATATATATTTTGTGGGTGCACAAACCCGTTTCAGAGTGTCAGAGGGTAAGGGTTTTGTTCTGTTCAGTGTAAACATTGTTCTGTTTGGTGAATTTGTCGAAGATGAGAGTTCAGTGGGGGAGGAAGTCAGCTCTCTGGCTGGTTTGAGGGTAAGGTGGGCTGTACGTGTTTGTCGGTCATCTCTCACCTGCCAGATGTTTTGAACTAGTTGTATCTGGTTTTCGTAGGGAGTCACGAAGGGGTTTGGGGCTCCCCAGTGGCGGGTGCTGTGGCCAAAAGAGAAAGCAGGGTCACAGAGTGCTTCATTTACGGGGCTGGCCTCGGCCATCTACTGCACAAACTTCTGGTATGTAGCAATCGGGACTCGATTTCCTGAAGGAGGAGAGGATGATGGAGCTCGTTATAAGAGCATAATCGTTTTGTCTTCTTTTGGCAGTACGGGCACCCGAGGACCAGCTTGCTTTTGAGGAACGGCACGAGGATGTTGGTGTCGACGCTCAGCAGAGGAAGGAAGCTTCTTTTGGAGGCCAAGAAGATGAAGTAGACTGCTTATTTGTTGTGTTTGATTTTCATTGCGGGGATGGGGAGGGGTGGAACATGCAAAACGCGGTCCTGGGCAGGGGAGGTTTCTGATGTGGGAGGCCGTGAGAGAGATCATGGACGCTGCTGGACAGGCGTTAGAACCCATTGCTCAGGTTGGACGGACCCAGCAGAACCACCGCACCATCTTAAGTAATGCCTGCTCACGTACTGAGATTTTAGTAGTTGCCCCCGCATCAGCTTTGGCTTTTCCTCGTCGAGCTTGTGTTTTGGCAAGAAGCGTCTTTCGTTAAGCGTTTGGGTCTAAGGGGTGTCCGTGAGGCTACGTGGTGCCCATCCCCATGAGATTTTGTGACCATCAAGTGATATTCAGCATCCATCTTATGCCCGTCTCCTGTAACTACTCTGCAGTTTTCGCTTAAGGCTTGATAGCGCAGCGTTAGCTGAGGGCGGCATTTCCCCCGCTGGCCCCTCCACGCCGACGGCGTTTCCCCTGCCGGCCGCTGTCCGTTCCCTGTAACTGTGACTCTTGTCCCGGCAGAACCTTTGCCAAAGCCACCTTTGTGCTCCACAGCAGTCTGTTTTCTGTCTCGAGTATGTTTCTTTTCGGTATCCGATACCCCAGAGCTGTGTACCGTTGGCTCAGGTCTCTTCTTGAGCTTCTGCGAGAAGAGAGAGCCTTCATCTGTTTTAATCCATGTGTCTCCTGGGGTGTTTTTTTGTTGTCCTTTACAATTTAGTTTTGCCCCAGCTACTGAGGTGTTAATTTAGCTGCTTCATACGGTTCCCGATACGCTTGTGTATTTCCACGTTTCTTTTCGTGTTTTTTGTCCTTTGAGACTGATCTAGTTCTGTTAAGGGACTGAGCGAGAGAGAGCGTTGAGGTGACTCCGAATGGTTGATGGCTTTACAATAAATGATTTACTTTATAACCAGAGATATTTTTTGAGAAGGGGTTCTTAAAAGATTTCGTTCTGCTTTGCCATTCCGCTGGGGTAGATGAGCCCCAGCCTTTTTTCAGGAGGCTCATTCTGCTCCTGGGCTTCTCTGGTACTGTTCCTTGAGTTGGTTGCAGGTTTTGAGCTGTCTAAGCTCTTTGGGTAGGTGTGTTTTGACATTCAGAGATGGGGAGGTTTCTGGTTGAGGTAAGAGATTAAGGAGCAGTCAAAGTTGAGCAGCAGATATATATTAGGAAGTACACTTGTACGAGCTTTTGTTTTCCCTTGGGTCAGTAAGTTTTTGTTGGGTGTTCAGGGGTAGCAAGATGGTCTAATAGTGTGTTTTGGATTATTTGGTTTTGTGGGGGTGTTATGGTTTTGTCTGGGTTTTTTTGTTTGTGGTTTGTTGGGTTTTTTTGTGTGTGGTAGGTTTTTTGTTTGTTTTGTCTTGTTTTCCAGGAATTTTGACTTGACTGAAGGTAGAACCTTATATTTTTTCCACCAGTTTTGCCTGTGTTGTGCAAGTTGTTGACGTTATCTCTCAATAGGACTGATGGTGAGATGCTGCGGTAGGGGTTAGGGTGAGTGTGTTGTACACATCTGTATATGGAGCTCTAGCCTTCCTTCAGAAAGCAGCAGGGACGTAACGCATAGTGTGTGTCGGTGTACGGGACTGCTCGTCGCCTTTCCCGATCGCCCGCAGAGTACCACGTTGTCCCGAGAACCTTTGCAGCTTGCGGCAGGTCCCTTGTAGATTATAAGCATCAGGGCTTCTGTTATTTTGTGGGCCTGTAGAGAGCACGGAGTCTGCGGGAAGCCGGAAGGTGGGAGGTGCTCGCAGAACGCGGGGCAGAGGTGGGAAGGGCGGCTCCCGAGGAGCGGCTGACAGAGGGGCTTTAGGGGTGCAAATACAGGGCAGGAGCTGTCGGGAAGGAGTGAGGTTCCTTCCCTGACAGTTCAGGAGGAGAGGAGGGGTTTTTGAAGTCTTGGTACCGGGGAATGGTTGGGAAAGGGGTGTTTAAGTGTTAGCTAATGGTCGTGTTCTGTGTGCAAGCAGCCTCCGGTAGCCCAGTCTCCTTCCCCGTATGTGTCAGCACGGCCACTCGAGCGTGCTGTCTGCCGAGAGGTTCTCCACGCGGCTGTTCATGGAGTCGCTCAGGAGTGAGTTACCTACAAAAGGAGAGTGTGTCGCTACACCAGCCACGCCTGTTTGCTTCCCGTATTGCTTTTGGCATTTGCCCTATCGGTGTCCGCCTGTGCTTGAGTCATCTGACACGAACTGTGATTTTTGTGTGTTGCGTGGTTTGACTTTTTCTTGCAGTTTAAGTAACAGGTCGAGGGTTAAGCAGGACAGTCGAGCGAGGCGTGACGGCAAAGGCGAGCAGATGGCGTCGTGTGCTGTGACGGGGCGGGCTGTGAGGTCACTCGTCTGGGATTTCTGCCTTTGGGGTCTCTGTGTTGCCGAACAAGTCGGTCAAAAGGATTTGTTAGTTTGTTTTGCGTGGTGAGCTCTTGCTTTTGGAAAGCAGTGTCCAACATCTGTGTGCCTCTCCGTATTTCCCCAGAAGTGGGCCCGGCATTGAAGGTGACGGTTCCCCAGCCATCGGGGACGGACCGAGAATGCGAGCAGGCACCTGACGTGGCCACTGACCCGGGAGGCACGGATTGGGAGGTGAGCGGAGCCGTGTTGGCACGGTAGGGGAAAGGATGAGTCTGGAATGTGGCTGTTGGTGCAGATGCGCGGTAGGGAGCCGGACACGGAAGGGAGGGGGCGAACAGAGCATCGTGAGAAGGTAGGTCAGCACGTGACAACGGAGGGGTCGTGCAGTGTGAGCACCTATGTGACTAGTTAATGAAGGGACTCACAAAACTATATGCAAAGCGGGATGTCTGCCCCGAGCTCGTTGGGCAAGGTGAGCGATGAACAGGGAGCCGTAGCAGCTGTTATTTTTGAGGTGTGGAATTGTTTGTGAGCGGGCGGCCGCTTCCAGGCGCAGGGGTCGCCTTGTCTCTCTGGTTCTCTAGGCACCGTAGGTGGCGGCGGCCACGACATCCAGCCTCATTAGAGCGTGGGGGAGCGGAAGTTCACGGCGCTTCCGAGGAGGCTGTTGTTGCGGAAGTGGCCGGCGTTGAGTGGTGCGATGCTGAGTGATGGCACCGCACGTTTGGAGATGAAGAGTATCCGTGTGACCGCAGCCCCATCCTACGTAGCCTGTGTGGCCTTTTTAAAGGATGGCTTTTGAGCCCCCAGATTTGGAAGGGAAGCTGAGGGGCCGATGCGGTCTTTGTGCGGGTGGCCGGTCGGTTGGGGGAAGCGCAGGTGGGGCAGGCAGGGGTTGTAAAATCAGCGGAGGGTACCGTTCAGAGACCGGACACGTTTGGGCCGAGAGAGGTTGTGGTGTCCTTTCTGCAAAACAGAAGCATCTGCCAGGCAGGGGGAGTTCCTGCCTGTGCTTGTGCTGTTGTGTGGATTTTGTAGTCTGTCTTTGTTCCTTACTGTACTCGGGTCTCGATGTGTCTGTTGTTCTCCGTGCTGAGCAGGCACCTAGGTAGCAATATTGAGGGTTTTGCAAGCCCTGGCTCATCGGCATAATGGTAACCGAGAGCTTCCTTTCTCGCATTTTAAGTCTACTGCATAGATTTGTCTTGTGTCTGAAATATTAGACCTTTATAGAAGGTCATCTTTTTGCAGCGGTGATTAAGGCGGCCTCGATACTGCTGCTGAGGAGCAGTCTGAATACGCAGAGCCCTTTTCTGGGACCTGTTCCCTGCACCTGAACGTTCTGAGGTCTTTAAGAGTGGCTTGTCGCTCGTACGTCGTCCTAGTTGTGGGTATATGGTTTTATTGCAGGTGATGATGGTAGGTGACTTCTCTGCGGATGCTATAGCTTCTTCCTCGCTGCCGTATAGATCTTCTCGCCTGGTGGCATCTCTGGGCCGGAAGTCCGTCGTCTCGGTGAGAGTTTTCTTAGGTGCCTCGATCGCGTCGCTTGTAGTATTTGTGAGCGGTGTCGGTCCGTGCACGTCGATGCCTGTGTCAGAGCTGCTCCGCCTGGGGGTGTAGCAATGGTAGAGCGGAGGAAAGAATAGCAATAAGAGTATATGGTTAATGTTAATATGCATAGACTGTTTTGGCAACGCCCGTACAACCCTCGTCGGAGCGAGTGGCCGTTGGCAGCGGGCGAGGATGGTAATTTCCGGGGTGTTTTGTGGGTGCCGAGGGGATGACCGTAGCTGCCTGGGAGAGGCAGCTAGAGTGCTAGCTGAGCAGAGGGCACCTCTCAGCTGTTCAAGCTTGTACGTGCGTGGGGCTTAACATTTGATTGAAGGTATTTCCTTTAATGGCATGCAGTAGTTGGGCTCTAGATGGTATTCCTACGTGGAAGCAAGACCTGTGGAATGGTTAAGCTGTTGCTGTGCGTCCAGGTGACTTGTTCTATCATGCTGTTCTTGCAGAGGATGAAGATGGAGCTGTGCAGGGTGATGGAGCAGAGCTGAGTAGAGCACACTAAGGCAGCGGGTCCGTGTGCGGGATTAAAGGGAAGATGCGACCGAAGGCTATTTGAGGAGCATTTCAGGCGAGCTGGGTCGCAGTGAGGGGGCGCATGGGGCTGGTGACTTTGTTCTCTTTGCTCTCAGGAGCACAGCGCTATCCCTAGGGGCTGGCAAGGTTCTAATTGTGGGGCCGGCGCCCATCGGGTGCTTCTTTTTGCGTTACAGTTTAAAGCGTGGATCGCTCTGATGTTTGAGGAGTTTCTGGGCAGTTGTCGTCTGCGGCGTCGTTCCCAGATGCGTGAACAGCTCTGCTCTGTCGCTGTCTGTTTTCAGGGAGCGTGATTTCTTCCCTGCATCCTTACGTTCTTAGGTCTTGTAGCTGGGCTTCTTGTGCCTCCTCCCTCTCAGTTTTGAGAGGAACTTCTTGTCACGGGCCCTGACGCTCTTCTAATCATTTTGGATCTCGTTAGGGCCTCCTTGCATCCCTGTCAGGGTTCTGCAGGTCTTGTTGCTGGACGAGCTCTTCCGTCCAGTTGTCTCTGTGTTTGCCGAGAGCGTTCTCTCGTCTTGGAGGCGCGCAGTTTGTAGTGTTTCTCATAGCGTTGGTGTGTGCGTTTTGTGAGTTTGGCTCGGAGCCGCCTTGCTGGCCGTGTAGAGTCGGGTAGGTGGCACAGCGATGAGAGCTTAGGGTTCATCTGTTGCTGTGCTAAGGCTGTTGGGGGAAAGGTGGTACCGTCATCTCGGATGGAGTGGCCCTCCTCAGCAGGCAAGGACCGTAATCACCGTGACGTTTTGTGGGCTCGGAGGCCGTGACCGTGGCTATCTGGGAGAGGCAGCTAGAGTTCAGCTGAGCAGATTACCTCTGCAGGGTGTTCAAGCTTGTACGTGCGTAGGGCTTCATGTTTGATGTCATATGTTTGTTTTTAATGGCAGGTTATAGTCGGTGTTCAGGAACAGTTAAGGTACTGCTGTGCAACCAGGCGACTTGTTTCGTATTGGTTTTGGAGATGCCGAGGGACGAGTCGTGCAGGGCGACGGAGGGGAACTGAGGGGACCGATGTAAGCGGGTGAGTCGGTGCGTGGTGTATATAGAGGGAAGATGTGACCGATGCCTCTATGACTCCATTGCTCCTTGCGTTTGTCTTTTGTTTTGGTTTTGAAGTAGCGTAGCAATGAGCAAAGGAGGCAAGTCGAGCAAGGCGAGTGGTGATTGGTGGGCTGAAGTAGCAGCTCTTTTCTGAGGTGTTGTGTTGCTGGTGAAGTTATAAGCAACGCGTGTCGTTTGGGTGTTACGGATGGCGGGCGAGGTGCCGTGTTCAGCTGCAAGTGACGTAGGCCGGGTGGGAGGCTGTCGAGGGAAAGGGGTGCGAGACGGGGATCGGTGCGGGCAGGCTGTGGCATCGGGCAGCATCTCAGGAGGTGCCTTTTCGCTTGGCTTTTTGCAGGTGCCGCTGGCAGGCTCGGAGTGCTGCTGCCGCACGCCTATGAGAGGTCTGAGAAGGTGGGGCAGCGGCCAGCATCTAAGACCAGAGAATGCTGTGGTCCGTCGTCGAGCTCTTCAGTTTTGTAGGTAACACGTGGGCCGTCTTTGGAACGGCGTATGAGCATTAGAAGTGAGCTGGGTAGTAATGAGGAAGTCACGGGGCGGTGATTTCTCACGAGCGTAACGGTAGTTTACTGTGTGTTGATACGTTTGGTGCCACAAGCGATGACGGAAGCGGGGTGTGATGCTGGAATCTGTGCAGAGCAGGTGAGCCGATGGGCATGTTCGTTTTGATGAGGGGGGTGCTCTGGAAGAGATCTGTGTTGACCTGTGTGATACTTATTGCTGGCTCTGGGTTTTTTCCTTTTTTACATGATGAAGAGGCACCTGGCCACTGCAAGAATATCCTGGTTAGCTGGTGTGTTTCTTGTTGTGAAAGGATGCATAATCTGACCCATCTGAAAGCCCCACAGTGTGACTTTTGTTAGGAAGAGATTTTGAAGAATTGAGATATTTCTTATTCAGTGAGGTTGCATTCTATGAACTTGCCATCAGAGTGCATCTTAGAGACAGTGTCTTTGTCAGCAGAACTCATCAGCACAAGACTTGCAAAGTATTGCTTTTTTTTAAAGACAAAAAAATCCATGGTCCTTGCGGAGATCCAAGCACAGCACATACTCCAAAGGTTGATGGCATTGGTAGTGCTTGGGTTCTCAGTTGTAACAGTCGAGATACCATAAAATGCGGTTCGCCTGCATGCTTCGGTACAGCCGAACGCATTAGCAGGTCTGCCGGTCCTTCTTGGTAGCCCCGTGTATTGCAACACTGGGGATTTGATTTGTGTGGTTTTTTGTTGTGGTATTATTTTTTCCCCCCCCCCCAAAAAAGTAAAACTGTATCGGGGATCTCTTCACTCACCGATTCTTCTGTCATAAATGAAAGTTTAAAAAAAAGCTAACATCGTCTGATTTACGACGTGACTTGCGCTCTTTCAGCTGTAACTGCCAAGCAGATGTAGGGTACGATTTGTTAGGTGTACTTAAGCAGGTAGGTATTTGTTGTAAATATTTAATGAGGGGCGACTGAATGTTGTGGGGGGGTGTTTCCTGCCGGTATTTTGAGGGAGCGCTCTTAAGTACTTTATTTCAGTCTCGCTTTCGACGCGCGTTTCCCTGGCAGTTCAGCAGCATCTCTTGGGCGGGGCAGCCGGGCGGACGTCCCTCCCGACTCCGTAACACGCCAAAACCCCCCAGTCACGTTGCTGCTGTGTATTTTGGAGATAGATAATCTTATGGCGGGCGTGAACGGCTGTGCGAGTTGAATGAACGCAGAAGGAAAATGGAAAGCTTTTAGAGCCTAGACGCTCATATTGGATGTGCGTAAACACGCGCCCGCCTTCTCAGCACAAAGTGAATTACTGAGATTTATTCTTAATTTTTTACGTTACTCTTTCAAGTTTGACACGCTTCACTTCAGGCTTCGTGGAGCCAGGCAGCAAGACGTGCGGCGGCAGGGCGAGGGCTGTAGCTGCTGCGGTGGGTCTGTAAGCGGAGGTTCCGGTTCCGGTACAACTTTGCCCCGCAGCCTCACGGGGTTATCTCCCCGCAGCGGTGCCGTAAGGAAGGGATGAGACGTTTTCCAGCACCAGCCAAAGCGTTCAGTGTTACGCGAAGGATCTGTTCAAAATGGTATCGGTTAGTCTTAATACCGTTTTCAAGCGTTCCAATCACTCTAGCTTTTAAAGGATGTGTTGTGTTTTGACGTGACCCGTTTGCCTGGAATCTTGCTGCGGCTCAATTTCCTTCCTACCCCTTATGCTGACTGAGCTCCTCCATTTTCTTCTGTGCTATTTTATTAACGTGCTGAAATATAGTTTGGGATTTCTGTTTTTCAGATGTCGTCTAAGTGTCTCGTGATGCTCAAGAGATGCCTGCCGGTCGTTAAGCGTGGTGAAGGTAAGGGGCCATCCCTCGGCCTGGAGGCTCCTGGCTCTGTCTCCAGCGGGTGCCCCGCAGGTGCGGCCGCGAGGGCTGCCCGGTGGGGAGAGTCGGGGCCCCCAGGGACCGGGGCTGTTTGTCACCCCGGGGAGCCCGTCCCAGTGCGGGAACATGTCCGAGCGGAGCCCGAGAGAGACGTGACACCGTCCTCTGGCACGCTCCTGCTCTGCCGTGGGGCAGCCGCCAGCCTGCGGACAGGGGCTGGGGGGGCTGCAGCTGTTTGGGGGGGCTGCCCCACCTTTTAGATTTTAGCAGAGCTCCCCCTTTTCTGGGGGGTGTGGGAGGGGTGTGCGTGTACCTTTGTAAATGGCACTATTAAAGTAATGAGCTGCAGGTTGGAGCAGGTTCCCTTGTTTAGTGCCCTTCTTGGGGGTGAATAAAATTGGGGGAGTCCTGGGGGGGGTGTGATGATGTCATGTGGGGTGCCCCGGTGTCACTGGGGGAGCTGATAATGCGTCAGAGGAACAGGTGAGTGGGGGCGTCATGTAGGGGTTCCCCCCCAAAAAGGGGGGTTACAGCCCCAAAATGCCTGAAAATTCAGGGGGGCTATTACAAAAACCTCTTATATATATTGACATGTGTAATATTAATTTATAGATGCATAAAGGGATTTTGAGATAAGAACTTATCTCTCCTATATTATATAACGGATTTCGGGATACAAAAATTCTGCATCGAGATGCAGGGTTTTAAAACACAAAAGTAACTCGACCGTCTATATATCTAGATCAAAAAATAAAGGAGTTTAAAGTGAAAAGGATAGATGAAGGAATTCAAAGCAGAAGAAAGTCTGACTAGAGCGAGCATCTACGCTTAGTGTGTGTTACATAGTCTAAGTAGATGTGTAATCTAAATAGAGGTTATATAGAGTGAAATAAGCCGAGGTATAACTGTAAGTAGATGTCTAAATAGAGAAGTCGAAAAAGATTGAAGTGTCAAAGGGTAAGTAAGCAGATAGCTAGCCTAAATAGCTGTTTTATGTACGTGTTAATATGGAAGTCTAAACAGGTATGTGTAAAGAGATATTCTGTGTAAGTGTAAATAGCCTAAATAGGTGTAAGTGTAAATATAATAGCTAAGTCTAAACAGATGTTGTATGTAAATGTAAAACAGATAGTATATATAAAATATAGATGTACTCCGTAAGGATGTGTAAGTAGACACATAGTGCAAATGTCTATGCTATGTAAGGTTTTAAAATGCAAAGAAACCACGTTGATAGAGATGTTTATAGAGAAGATTTAAAAATTAGACACACAGCCCACCCCCCAATCAACTGAAGGCACAAAAGCGCTTTCAAATGCTGCCCCTTCCCCGTTCTCCTTCTCCCATCCCGATTTGGGGCCGATTCCCCCAAATGGGGACTTTCCCCTCTGGGGCTGCGTAGGCAGCCTGGGAGCTGCTGCCAGGGCAGACACACACTCCAAAGCCCCTGAGTCTGGGTCTGCAATGGGGGGTGAAAAACCCCAAACAGGTTTGGGGGAAAGAAAACAATTCGGGGCTCTTGGGAAAGCCCACTCCTGCTGGGTTTGTGCAGTTGGAAAGGAGGGGGGTAAAAAAAGCGGGGGTGGGGGGGCGGAACCCTGCTAACCATTCTCATGCACAAAAGCAAAAAATCGCCAATTTCAATGTTGTGGAAAGGGTGAAAAAAACCCGGAAGTGAACCGTTTGGAAAAGCAATCCCAACTTTTACCTTATGGAAAAGCAAAAAAAAAAAAAAACCCCAAACGAACAAAACCAAAGTAACCCGAACAACAACAAAAAAAGCCAAACCATCCAACCGGAAATCACCAAAACTAAATAAACCCACCGAAAACCCTAAACTGGGGAAAATTTGGGGTGAAACACCGGCAGTTTGAGGGGCATTGCTGGGGCTTATCTGGAATGGATTCGCCGGAGCGGGTCAGTTATCTGGAGCGGATCACCTGCTGCAGGTTAGCCCAGGTGAGTTGCCCGTTGTGGATTATCCTGGGGGGACCCCCTGGTGTCAGTCATCCCCATGCATGTTCCCCGTGGCGTGTCTGCCCAGACATGCCCCTGTCCAGCGGTGTCCGCCTCCTCCCCCGCCCTCCCTCTGCGTGTGTCTGTGCCCTCCCAAACGCTTTCCCCTGACATGGCCCCCCCGCATGACTCTTTTTTTCCCCGGTGACGTCCTCCCTCTCCCTGGCCTCCTGTTCTGTGCTCGCTGAAGCCTTATGCTTACGCAGGATGAGCAGAGCAGGGTGCTGGCAGTGCAGAGGCGAGGCGAGGCGCTGCCAAGCCAACGAAGCCCAAGGCTCAGCAGCGCACAAGTCCTTTGCAGGTCAGCCACTGGCACCTGGTCTGCCTGGCTGCCCCGTGCCCTGACGCACAGCTGCCCCCCTCACCCCAGGCAGCCTGCCTTCGGAAGGGCAGCTGTGTTCCCCTGATTGATTTTCTTCTTTAACCCTCTAGGACCTGTTGACTTGCTGCTCTCCCTGTCACAGCCCTGATGCCGCAGGCCTACAGCAACTGATGGGGCTCACTCCGGGGGGGTGGGAAAGGGGACCTTTCTCCCCAGGTCGTTTGTGCTGCTTCTCCTCCCTAGGGCGTGGGGTGGGGGTGAGTGGGGCAGGAGGGAGGACGGTAACGGCCACCTGATTTTTAAAGCAGTCGAGACGGAAGGACTAAAATGCTCGAGGCACTTTGGTGGTGGGCGGTGCGGAGGCAACGACTGACACTGCTGGGGCTGCGGGAGTGGGGAAGGTGCAGAGAAACATGAGCTCTGCGCACGCAGTAACAGTTCCGTTATCCCGGCGAACGTGACCCAGAGCCGGCGCGGGTCTTGCCCCAGAGAAGAGTCACGGACGTCGTGCCGCTGCCGCCGTGCTGTGCTACGGCAGCCGGGAATCGCGCATGCGGAGTGGCGATGGTGGACCCTGCTGACACCGTGCGGCCAAAGTGCGGTACCGCACCCGGAACAGACGCATGCGCAGTGGCGACGATGTGTCACTGCTCGCTGCTGCCACCGAGCGACCGAACCGCGGAACAGCGGGGGCCAGCTGCGCTACCCTGCTCGCGGCAGTCACCGAGCGCTCAAAACCGGGTACTGCAGACGGGCAGCCGCCCGTTCCCGAGGGTGAAGTTTTTCCGCTGGTCGCTGCTGCCACCGTGCAAGCAGATTCCGGTACTGCAGCCAGGCAGTTCCGTATGCACAGTGGCGCTTTACTTTCTGCCCCTGCTTCCACCGACCGCCCAAACGCTCGCAGTGCAGGTGGGCAGCCGCGCATGCGCAGTGGCGCCTTTTTGTGCTCGCTGCTGCCACCGAGCGATCAAACCGCGGTACTGCAGGTGGGCGGCCGCGCATGCGCAGTGGCGCCTTTGTGCTCTCTGCTACCACCGTGCGACCAAACAGCGGTATTGCACGTGGGCAGCCGCGCATGCGCAGTGGCGCCTTTTTGTGCTCGCTGCTGCCACCGAGCGACCGAACCGCGGAACAGCACGGGGGGAGCTCCGCTACCCTGCTCGCGGCAGTCACCGAGCGCTCAAAACCGGGTACTGCAGACGGGCAGCCGCCCGTTCCCGACGGTGACGGTTTTCCGCTGGTCGCTGCTGCCACCGTGCAAGCAGATGCCGGTACTGCAGCCAGGCAGTTCCGTATGCACTGTGGCGCTTTACTTTCTGCCCCTGCTTCCACCGCCCGCCCAAGCCCTCGTAGTGCAGCTGGGCAGCCGCGCATGCGCAGTGGCGCCTCTTCCTGCTCGCTGCTGCCACCGTGCGATCAGACCCGGGTACTGCAGGTGGGCAGCCGCGCATGCGCTGTGGCGCCTTTTCTGCTGGTCGCTGCTGCCACCGTGCGATCAAGCCCGGGTACTGCAGGTGGGCAGCCGCGCATGCGCAGTGGCGCCTCTTTCTGCTCTCTGCTGCCACCGTGCGATCAGACCGCGGTACTGCAGGTGGGCAGCCGCGCATGCGCAGTGGCGCCTTTTGCTCTCTGCTGCCACCGTGCGATCAAGCCCGGGTACTGCAGGTGGGCGGCCGCGCATGCGCAGTGGCGCCTCTTTCTGCTCTCTGCTGCCACCGTGCGACCAGACCGCGGTACTGCAGGTGGGTAGCCGCGCATGCGCAGTGGCGTCTCTTCATGCTCTCTGCTGCCACCGTGCGATCAAACAGCGGTACTGCAGGTGGAGAGGCGCGCATGCGCAGTGGCGTCTCTTTCTGCTCTCTGCTGCCACCGTGCGATCAGACCGCGGTACTGCAGGTGGGCAGCCGCGCATGCGCAGTGGCCACCCTTTGTATTCTGCTCGCTGCTTCCACCAAGCGACCGAACCCCGGGACTGCAGGCGGGAGCTGCGCTACCCTGGTAGAGATTTCCACCCGCCCCTTACCCGATCGCGGCAGTCACCGGTCGATCAAAACCGGGTACTGCAGACGGGAAGCTGCCCGTTCCCCAGGCTGAAGTTTTCCTCTGGTCGCTGCTCCCACCGTGCAAGCAGATGCCGGTACTGCAGCCAGGCAGTTCCGTATGCGCGGTGGCGCTTTATTTTCTGCCCCCTACTTCCACCGAGCGCCCAAACCCTCGTACCGCAGGTGGGCAGCCGCGCATGCGCAGTGGCGACCTTTTAGCTCTCTGCTGCCACCGTGCGACCAAACTGCGGTACTGCAGCCAGCAGCCGTGCACGGGCTGTAGCGACATTTTGCCGCGCTCACTTCTCCACGCCACTTAGTGACCCCCCGCACGCTACGTGGTGACGTCACCGTGGGGGCCGGAACCGTGTAGGCACAGCCCCTAGCGACAGGTGTTGACCCCTTGCGATAGCCCGTTGAGGGCGGTCCTGATACCCCTCGCCACGCTCTTAGCAACGGGCCCTGCCCCCGGCGATGGGCAGGCGGGCCGTCTGATGTCCGACCCACCTGGCCCCACCCACCCACTTTGGTGCTGTGCGGTGCACTTTGCTCTCTGCTGCCACCCTGCGAGCCTTCATCCCTCGGGGGGGCTCGGCCCGCCCCTTTTGCGGGGCGCTGTGGGAAGGGCGGGGGCGGGGCCCGGGGGTCGAAGAGCCCCAGCCGGGGCTCGGGCAGCTCTTGCTGCCCCTGGGCTTCTCTGCCGTCGGTGCTCCCGTGTTCCCTCGGGCGGTCGCAGCTTTGGGGCTGTCTCAGCCCCCCGGGCAGGCGTGCTCTGGCGTTTAGAGAAGCGGAGGCGTTGCCTGAGGTAAGGATTCCAGAGCTTGGCACTCTTTGGCAGCATCTGTACTAGAAAGGTCCCTTGTGGCCTGCTTTGCTTTTTTTCTCCCGGGATGTTGTTTCGGGCGCTGAGGGGGCGGTGAGACGGTTTAGTGGTATGGTGTTCTGTTTGGGGTTTGTTTTTTGCTTTGCTGGTTTTCTTCCCCCTTGTGAGATCATTTCATTCATTTATCATTTCATATTATCATTTACCCCGCGCCATTTCCGTCCCCTTTGGGCAGCAGCGGATCTGCTGCCGCTTCAGGCGGCCGCTTTCTCGAGGGCAAGGAGCTGGGACGACAACGGGCCGCTGCAGGCTCTGGTCAGGGTAAGAGGCTGTTCCCTGGGGAGCCGGCGCAGGGGGAGCGGAGGTACGCACGGGCACTTGTCGGTGCCCCTGGCCGGTAAAGGGAAGGTTAAATTGTTAGAGTGCAAATAAATACATTTTATTTAGGGAGGAGTCGTGACTAAATTTAATCGCACCTATTACTGAGCAAACCAGGCAGTCATTATTCCTAATCTGTAATTAAAAAAAAAATAAAGGCAGTCCTTTTTTATGCCATAAATAGAGTTGCGAGTCATTAATAGCTCAATCTAAATACAGCCGTTATTACATCAACTGCAGGCATTAATGACTCCTGATCAGAAACAAAATAAGGACAGTTTTAGAATCTACAATGAAAATTGAACTGGAAAGCTAAATTGGGAGTGGGTAATACTGAAATTGTAACAGGGCTGTTAGAAAGTTCAGAGGCAGCGACAGCTCCTGCTTCCAACCCAAGCAGTAAACGAAGCTTTAGATTCTTAAATGAACAGAAATAAAGGTGAGCTGTTAAACAGTGGCTGGGTTCAAGCGTAGGCATTAAGAAAATTTGCAGGTGCGGGTGATTCCTGACGAGAACTAACAATTCCAGAAGATTTAGATTTAAAATGACAAAGCTAATGGAGTGCCACAACCGCCCGGATGTAACTGCAGCCGCTTTGGGGGAATGCCCCAGCCCTCCCCAACCACCGCTATTAATTACTGCCAAGGAGAGCGAAAGTGAAAGTAGAAGCAGTGCAGGTGAAATGCGAGCAGTACGCTTTTCCTAAGTCATCTCTTCGTGTCAGGAGAGGAAAGAAAATGGAAAGAAGATGTTTGCAGGGGGTCTGTGCTGGGTTGCCTGCGCGTCTCTTCCGTGCGTCCTTGAGGAGACATTTAGCTCCTGTTGGGCGCTCGCAGGTGGAGACAGGGCGAGCTGGAGGCGGGATCGGTGCCGGCCCTGAAAAAGGGATGGGCAACGAGCTGAGAGAAGAGGGGGCAAGGGCTGAAAAAGGGTCTCCAGTTCTGCAGGGAAGGCAGCGGGATGTGACTCGGCAACCGCTCTGAGGAGTGCAGGGTCATTCGCTGCGATGAAGTCAGGGTCTGCGGCTGGCCCGGAGAGGCAGCAGAAATCCCAAACTCTTTGCAGGGGTACCGGCCAGATTAGGGCAACACCTGAACAGTAAAACCATTTAGGGGAAGCAGAGCTGGGCTGCACCGCGTGGCCAACCTCCCTCTTCTCCGTGAGTCCCAAAGGGGCAGCTCCAAGAATGTGCTGAGAATTCATCCCTTGCGCTAAAAATGAGACGTAAGTAGCACCCACCCGTGAATTTTATTTTCTCTCTCGCTCTGCGGCTCCTGCCTGCTTGTCTCTCCTCAGTGCTCACCTGCACCCGTGCTCGGATGGGGCAGCTGAGGGAAGGTGCTGCCATCTCCCCAGCCCCGGCGGACCGCCCCTCAGCTGTGTCCTCTGTCAGGGAGCGTCGTCATCTCTCCTGCCTCCCAGAGCGTGTCCTGTAGTGGCAGACGCGCGGGCTTTTCCCTGCACGCGCATACGGGAAGGGAAGCACAGTGAGAGCTGGGCTTGTCAAAGAGTAACGGGGGTGGTGGGAAGCGTAGCTAGAACCGGAGAGCTACAGCGCAAAAGCAAAGCAGACGGGACACAAAAGTAAAATGGTGCACAGGAATGCTGAGGCGAGAACTCCCGCAGCACACAGGAAATCAGTGTCGGAATCTATTTTCTTCTGACTGCCAAATTAAAAATAATGGCACGCTTTGCAACGCTAAGCTCGCTCTGATCGTCTGAACTGTTTCTTTCCAACTCCCCACCGCCCCCAGCACACCGCTCAGCCTCCTCAGCCTGAAATGCCTTGTTTTCCTTCTTTTTTTTTTTTTTTTTTTTTATGACAGGGCAACTTCTGTTCCCGAGGTGGTGCCCACAGTACAGCTATCTCTTCGAAGGCAGTTTGGTTTAGGTCAGAGAATGTTTAGCCTGGACTGAATCAGCCTCTGTTTCTATTTCTGGAAATCATCGGTCCTGTGCATAAAGCCCGGAAAAAAGGAAATATGAACCAAAGGACGTGGGGCCTGCAGGGGTAGGAAAATATTTGAGAAGAGGTTCAGTGGGGAAATGACTGTTTGTCTGTGGGGCGTCCAGGCAAGCAACCCAGCTGCTAGAAAGCGGCGCTGTCCCCAGGATGGCCTCGGCGGTCCCGTCGGAGTCGGGGGAACAAGGACAAGGCAGGGTGAAGCATCTGGCCTGCCGTGTGGAACGTGACTGTACAAAGCACGTGTGATGCACTGCAAGTTCATTTGTTTAAACTGTGAGTTAAAGAAGGTGTGCAGTTGCTTTGTAAACAGCCGACGCTCTAAAGCTACACCCGTCTAACTGCTAGCTGTATTAAATCTATCGTATTGCTGTTTCTGCATTAAAAAAAGTAACAAACCAACACACCGATGTAAGCACGTCTAAGTACAATGGAAAACCACTGTTTAACGCGTGGCATGTGTGGGTTGTTTTTTTGGGGTGGGAGGGTGGGGTGTATGACAAAAACCTGCGAGAGACACACGCACACACGCACGTGTAATGTTTAGCGCTCACCTAAACCCAAAAAAGAAAATCCACTCTTTATTTTGCAGCATTAGCATTAGCTTCCAGCGCACAGCCTGAGCGCGTACCTCTGCTCTCACCATCTGCTCCCTCTTCAACCGTGTGTGGCTGTCATCATCAGCTTGCACAGGCTTTCCTCGTGCAAGTTTCCGCGACAGCTTACGAGAAGGCAGGGAAACAAACCCAGCAAGACGCGTAGTGCCTTCCTCTATGGGCTCCGTCCAGCCTTTGTTAAAATGAGCAGAAAAGAAATCTGCTGCTGCCTTTACCCTGACTCGCTCTTACAGAGAGCATCTGACTTGACCCGCAGCAAAGCGATGCCCCAGGCAGCAGCACGTATTGGCGCGCGCCGCGGTTTCACCCACCTGTTTTACTGCGCCGGTCCTTTCCCACGGCCGATGCCGCAGATGTGGCGCGCCCCACCCCCAAACCTCTTTACGAGGGTTCCCTGGGCTCTGCAAGTCGCCTGCTGGACGTGTTGCTGATTCAGGCACGGGCAAAGTCAGCTTCTTCGCTGGCCTCGGGCCAGGGCAGCCACGTACTCGAGGGAAACTCAGAATATCTCCAGCGAGATCTCACCGGGCGGCTGGGACCTCGTCAGTAGGGGAGAAAGCCAAGCGACTGACACTGAAAGGGAGCTCTTTGCTAGGCTGTAGATCGTAAAGTTAAAAAAGAAAACAAACCTGCCTTTTTAAAAATGCCCTCTTTTGAGTCTGCCACGTTTGATACAGATTTTTAAAATTGCAGGGTATATCTCCTACAGGCCTCATGCAAAGGGAAGCGAGTACCTCTGGCTCTCAGGACAAGGGGGTCCCTCAGGAGCCCAGGCGCTCACGCCAGCCGGCATCTGGCACAGCACAGGGCAGGAGCTTTGGCAGTAGTACGTGAGCTGAGAATGAGAGTCAGGCAGCACTGCACGCTTCTCCTGTGAGCCGCCGAGGCTCGCGCGCTGTACCTTCCACGAATAAAAGGCCAGAAGAGTCAGCATTTCTGCTAGTTCCAGCCTCATCCGTACCCTCGTTAGTGTAACTGTAAGCGAGCGTCCCGTAGCGACTGGGAGCGTGGCAGCTGGGCTTCCTGCGCTGCCTTAGGTTGTGCCCTTGGAGAGACCCTTCTCCGAGCCCCGGGCTGGGTGGGCTGCGGTGCCGTTCAACGCTGAATAGGCACGAAGGCCTATAAACAAAATGTATTTATATTGCACCCATACCCGGCAGCCAACCGCCGCTTTATTTACGTATTCTGCACCTCCTGCCGACGCTTTTAAACTTAGCCGATATTGCCGCAGTTTTCTCTGACGGGGCAGGGGACTGCCACGCAGCAGGGGGAGTTTCTGGGTGCCTCCCACGGACACAGACGTCCTCAGCTGGGTAGGGACAGGGTGAGAGCTGGAACAACTCTGCTGACATGTAAGGGCCGTCCCAGGGCAAGGCTCCTCGGTCTGGGGGCTGAAAGGCGAGCCGCGCTGGGTGGTTGGTGTGGGAGTTGTGGAGCAAGTAGGGGAAAAAAAAAACAACAAGAAAAAACCATCCAAATGTTTCACAGCAGGTAGAAAGCTTGGCAGAAAGCAAACTGAATGCTGTAAAGACAAAAGCCGAAAGCCGGCTATGGACTGTACGAAAAGAGCCAGTGCCACGGAAAGAGGTTATTTCTTCAACTGACCATAGGAGGCTTTTTGTGAGATAACACAACACCTCTTCTTTCTGCTACAGCGCGGCACCGCAGCAGTAATGGGCCAGAGCGTGCGAGCGCCTTTGGCAGGATCGGTAACGGCCGGGGCACGGCCGACCGGCCAGCCCACCTTCCGCACAAGGAAAACACCATTCCCCTGGAACGCCACGCAGACCCAGGACGGGTAAGGCGGAGGCCGAGCCCAGGTGCCCCCATTGCCAAGGACCACCTTGGCCTTGCAAGCGTCTCACGCTTCGGGGTGTTCTGCTGGCCGTGGCTAAGCTCAGGCCCTCTGCTCGTGGCTGCCCCCGGTCCCCCGGCGCCGGTCGGGCCCCAGCCCCCAGCGCGGTGCGGCGCAGGGCAGTGACCCAGCAGGGCGGCCCCACGGGCCCCAGCCCCCCACCCCTCGCCGTGCCTGCGGCCAGGGCCCCGCGGCCGCCGGCCCCTTCCTCCTCTGCCCGCTCCCGTCGCGGACGGCTCGGTATGTGTCACGAGGGGCAGCCCCGTTGAGCAGCTCTGGGAGGGCGCGCGGCTCTGCCCGGCCGTGACCGGGGCCCGCAGGGGTTTCCCGCTCGCTCGCTCGCCCCGAAAGGAGCTGGCCCCGAGCCGGCGCGTCCCCCCCCGCCCGGCCCACGGCGCCCTCGCGAGCTGAGCGCGGCCCGGCCAGCAGGGGGCGCTGGCGCTCAACGGCTGGGCGCGGGGGCGGTCCGGCGCGGGGGAGGGGCCGGTGGGGGCCGGTCCTTCCGGCCGCCCTCTAAGGGCCGCCCCGCGGGGCTCCGGCTTCCGGTGGCGCAGCGCGGCGGAGCGGAGGTGGGAGCGGTGCGTGGGGCGGCTGCGCCGCGAGGTGTCTCTTTGCGGTGCCGGGGCCCCTCTGCGGCCCGGCGTGGGAAGCCCGTGGCCGGCGGAGACTGCTCGGAGCTGGGCGGGGAGCGCCGCGGCAGTCCGACCGCAGGCAGCCATCCCCTGCGGTGGCCGCCAGCTCCTCAGGACTCCTGGAGGCCTGGCAGCGCCCGACCCTCGCCTGCGGCAGCCGCCTGGGAGAGCAGCGCGGCCGTGGCCAGGGGCCGGAGAGCGCTGGTGAGTGAGTTCGGGCAGCGGTGGAGGCTCCGTGCCGGGCCCGGGCCCGGGGCCGGGGTGGGGGGGGGGCGGCTCCGTGCCGGGCCCGGGCCCGGGGCCGGGGTGGCGGGGGGCGGCTCCGTGCCGGGCCCGGGGCCGGGCCGGGGTCGGGGGGGGCGGCTCCGTGCCGGGCCCGGGCCCGGGCCGGGGTCGGGGGGGGCGGCTCCGTGCCGGGCCCGGGCCCGGGCCGGGGTCGGGGGGGGCGGCTCCGTGCCGGGCCCGGGCCCGGGCCGGGGTCGGGGGGGGCGGCTCCGTGCCGGGCCCGGGCCCGGGCCGGGGTCGGGGGGGGCGGCTCCGTGCCGGGCCCGGGCCCGGGCCGGGGTCGGGGGGGGCGGCTCCGTGCCGGGCCCGGGCCCGGGCCGGGGTCGGGGGGGGCGGCTCCGTGCCGGGCCCGGGCCCGGGCCGGGGTCGGGGGGGGCGGCTCCGTGCCGGGCCCGGGCCCGGGCCGGGGTCGGGGGGGGGCGGCTCCGTGCCGGGCCCGGGCCCGGGCCGGGGTCGGGGGGGGCGGCTCCGTGCCGGGCCCGGGCCCGGCGGCTCCGTGCCGGGCCCGGGCCCGGGCCCGGGCCGGGGTGGGGGGGGGGGCGGCTCCGTGCCGGGCCCGACCCCGGGCCCGGGCCGGGGTGGGGGTGGGGGGCGGCTCCGGGCCGGGCCCGGGCCGCTCCGGGGTGGGGGGGGGGGGGGGGGGGGCGGCTCCGGGCCGGGCCCGGGCCCGGGCCGCTCCGGGCCGGGGTGGGGGGGGGGGGGCGGCTCCGGGCCGGGCCCGGGCCGCTCCGGGCCGGGGTGGGGGGGGGGGGGGCGGCTCCGTGCCGGGCCCGGGCCCGGGCCCGACCCCGCGGTGGGGGGGGGGCGGCTCCGTGCCGGGCCCGGGCCCCGCAGAGAAGCCCTGGTCGGGCATCGTTCGCTTTTGCACAATGTAGGGCTTTCCCCGTCTATTTTCTGTGTACTGTGTTTTGGGCCACCTGAAACCCTTTGGCCGGGTAGGTTTGGTGCGGGGAGATGGCAGGTCTGGAGCCTGAAAGATCTCGGGTGGGGGGCGGGGGAGGTATTTTTGCCTTAAAACTCTGAGCCCACCTCGTGTGTCATGTCGTGTTATCACGTCGTGAGTCTGGTGACTGTGGCAAATGGCTCAGTTGGGCGTTTTCTGATAACTAACTTCTGAACGTGTGCGTGTGTAGGCACGGGGAGATTTGTGCAGGGTGACAGAGCCCCTTGTGCTTCTGTGCTAATGTCTACCTGTTCTAGACCTCCAGTGTTGGAAAGCCTTTGTTTAGTGCCTAGTTGTGCCTGCGTAACAAATGTTTTAGCTGCTGATGTGTTATACCTCTGCTGTGAACTTTTTCCTGGGTGGCTTGATTGTTTCTGGTTGTCCGTGTAAATCTAGGCAGATATTTTCTGCCCGGTGGTGAAGCCTATCGCTTTGGATAACAAAGGGCAGGAGAGCAATAAAGAAAAAGGTGATTCGTCTGCTGCAGCTCCTTGGAAACGATTCGTTCCTTATTTTCTGCCGTTGGGGAGGTGTTGTGCTTTCCAGATAATGCAGCCTCTCCTGTGCCTGTCCACGCCGTGCATTTTTGTCCTGCCCTTGCTTGAAAAGGCTCTCCTTGCCTTCTTCCTCTGTGCTGCAGTTGGCTTAATCTCTCGCTGCTGCTGCTGGAAGAGGGATAAAGGGAGTGTTGTTGATCGGGTTGTTAAAAGCTTTTTCGCGGGCTGTAACGCGCGGGAAGGGGTGGGCGGGGGGGGGGCGACTCAGTACGGGGGAGGGGGAGGATCAGGCTGCGGGGAAAATGGGAAACCAACATCACCCTTCCCTCCTACGGCGCAGCCCGGCTGCACGGCTCCCCGGGGATGCCCCTGCCCCGCGGGTGTACCGTGTGTGCGCCCCCCGCGTGGGGCGGGGGACGACGACACACCCCCACACAGTCGGCGGCACTGGGGCAACCCCTGCCCCAGGGCTCCGCGCTCGTACCCGGCTCTCCCCGCTCCGGCACGGCACGGGCCTGGACGCACCGAGGAGACCCCGGAGCGGCTTCTCGCGGCTGGGCGAGAACAGGGCCTGGCCCCGAGCAGCCGAGCGGGCACCGCCGGTAGCTCGGAGGAGCGGGGCCGGCTCGGCTCGAGGCGTCAGAGCGAAAAGGGACGAGAACCGTCCCGGAGCGTTGGGGGGGCGGCGGATGGTCCGGTGGCCGGGTTCGGCTCCGTGCCGGGCCGTGGGGCAGCCGGAGCCGCGCCGGGGGGCAGGTGAGGAGCCGCGTGGCCGGGCGCGCTGTGGGTCGGCGTGTTTCGGCTGTGGGGTCTCCCGGTCCGCGGAGTCCCCGGGGGGGGGTTGCGGGCAGCAGTGGCCCCGGGCCGAGCGCTTTCGTGGGTCGGTGGTTGTGTTTTGGGGCCGAGCCCGTGCCCGGCCGTGGGGAAGTAGGGGCAGCCCCACCCGGCTCTCGGCTGCTCCTCGTCGGGGTCGGGCGGCGGCGGCGACCCCGGCGGGGGCTCCTGTGGTGCCGGGCGGGTCCCCCCTTGCCCGCGAGGCAGGCAAGGACCCTGGCTGCTGCCGCCGCGGTTTGCTGGAGGCGGGCTGGGCCCGGCCCCCTGTGGGGTTGGGGTGCGGGCCCGGCGCTGCCGGGGAAACGCGGCCTGCGAGAGCAGGAAGAAAGCGCTGCCGGGCCGGCGCTGGGCTGCCCCGCCGGGGTGCGGGGCCGGGCCCGCGCAGTTCAGTTCCCAAGGCCTCCCCGACAGTGCCCGCGTGGGCCGTGGGGGTGCAGGGCTGTGGGGTGGCTGCGCTCTCCGCGCCCCTGAGCGTTGCCCGTGGGGACTGCGGAGGGGGCCGGGACGCAGCCAGGCTCAGCTGGTTTGGTCCCTGAACGGGGAGAGCACAGCTCTTCTGTTCCTGGGCCTTGAGAGCAGGCTCCTGTGGCTGATGCCGGGGCCCTGAAACAGATCGAGTCGTGCGTTTTGAGGGCCTGAGCGAGGGGACTAAGTGGTGTGGTTTTGGGCTGAGGAGCAGAGGTCAAGTGCTGCATTTTTGGGACTTGAGAACAGGCTCAGCAGCTGGGCTTTTTGGCTCAGAACCGGTCCCAAAGTGAGCTGGTTTGGGGGCCAAAAGCAGCAGCCGGTTTGGCTGCTTGTGCAGGCTGGGGGGTGGGGGCATTGGGGGCTGCAGGGGAAAGCAGGGGTTGGGCAGGGTACGAGGACCCTCCCCGGAGGTGGGGGTCCGGTCACATCGGACCCCGAAGTTCGGGAGGCCGGCATGCACCAGAGCGAACTCGCCACCTGAGGCGGGTCTCTGGAGGAAGGGTGCTTTTTGGATCCAGCGCAGCGCACCCTCTTTGGGTCCAGCTCTTCTTTCTGCGCTGCTTAGAATAGTTATTAACCAATTAATTAATCATACAAACTAAGTCACAACAGCTCTGTCGGCTCCATCGTGGTTCGGAGCTCTGAATCGGTTTCACTTGGTGTCTAACATGTTTTTTCCCCGAGGAGAGGCTAAGTTTCAAAGTTAATTAGTTTTCTCATAAGTGTGTCAGTCAATAAAATTGAGTTACGATTGTTAAAACCACAAAGGTGACAGGAGTCTCACGGATCTGGTCTATTTCTGAAAATGTATTCATCCCATGCAAATGTCATCGGGATACAGATCATCTGCACTTCATGCTCTGACAAGACAAGATGCTGAGACAGGGATGAGCTCCAAAAGGACTACTGAAAAGAAAAAAAACGCATTCCACAGTCATGGGGTTTTTTTGGTTGCGTTTGGGGGGGCGGGGTGGCTTTAACAAAAGAGTGCAGTGTTGGCCGGCAGCAGCCTGCAGAGCACTTTTGCTGCCTGATCTCTCCTTTTCTTCTCTTCCACTCCTCTTTCAGGGCTGTAATTGTCATTTGGATAGTTTTAGAAGAGCAGTTAAGTTGCTCGCCTGTGTCAATGTGCTGGTAATACCAGGAAGGTGAATGCTTGAACCGGTCGGGCGGGTAGGAATGAATAACTTGGCTGCAGGTAGAACTTCTGAGGGAAGACCAGCAAAACCAGGAAGCAAATAGCAAGTTCCCAAAAAATGTGCGGGTGTCAAACACAAAAGTTTTATTGCCGAATGTTTTTGGGAATATGTTCCCAATGGCTATTTTTAGTAAACATAAATTTTCAGGAGATTCAGGGTTGTGCGTGGCAAAACATGTCCCTCTGTTTTTGTGTCCTGCCGCACAAACGGCCGGCGGCAGGGCTCTTGTTCCCTGCTCTCGCTATTGCCACAGCAGGGCTGCGATATTTAGACCTAAGAGATGGGTTTAGGAATGGAAGGAGAGAGAACGCCTGTGTTCTGTAAGGGCTATGAATGCTGACCCTTTGTCTCCGTCTGCCGCTTTTCCTGTGCGGGTGATGAAGCTGTTTTACTTTTCTCTGTTGTTCCAGGTCTAAATAGCTGCGAAGCTGTCGCCGCTGTGGGTGCGCAATTTGTGTTGCTGTGTTTCTGTGGAGTTCTAGCTACGGCTCGCTTCTAGTGTGGCCAAGCGTCAAGGTAGGGCTTTCAGCTTAAAGCTTCAGAAGCGCTGCGCGCCGAGATGGGTGTAGGTGAAACTGCTGTTGCGCCTGCAGCTGTGCTCGCAGGGATGCTGGGTGGCTCTGCATCAAACCGGCGAGGTGCGCGTGGACCTCCGTCGGGCTGCGCCCTGGGTGCGCGAGCGTGCGGTGTTTTTGCTGTTCCGGCTTGCACGTGCGAGGGCTTAACGTTTGATTTAATGCATTTCCTTTAACGGCAGGCTGTAGTTGGGCTCTAGACGGTATTCCTACGTGGGCACAAGAGCTGTGGAATGGTTAAGCTGTTGCTGTGCCTCCAGGTGACTTGTTCAGTAACGCTGTTTTTCCAGGTGCAGATGGATGAGTCGTGCAGGGCAACGGAGGAGGGCCCAGGGGAGCGCTGTAAGAAGGTGAGTCTGTGTAGTACTGGAGGGAAGATGTGACTGATGGCTATAGGGCTCCATTATGGGTTTTACTCTTTTTTTTTTTTTGTGATCCGAGGGTGCTAAGCGATGAGCCGAGCGTGATCTGGGCCCTGGAGGTGAGTCAGGCAAGGTGACCGGTGCTTGGTGGGCTGGAGTAGGTGTTCTTTTTCAGGTTATTCAGGGTTTTTTCTCCTTCTCTTCACTTTCCCATCCCAATTTGGGGCCGATTCCCTCAAACGGGGACTTCCCCCTGTGGGGCTGCTTATGCAGCCTGGGAGCTGCTGCCTGGGCACAAAAATACCTCAAACCCCTTACTCTGGGTCTGCAATGGGGGGTGAAAAAACAGAAAGAATTCTGGTGGAAAGAAAACAACTTGGGGCTTCTGGGAAAGCCAACTCCAGCTGGATTTGTGCAGCTGGAAAGGAAAAAAAGGGTGGTGGTGGGGAAGGAACAACCACCTAAAAGCACCCACCAACCATTCTCATGCACAAAACCGAAAGTGAAAATGACCATTTTTTGTAGGGTAAAAGCACAAAAAGTCCCCACAGAACTCAGTAGTTTGGAAAAGCAACCCCAATTATTACATTATGTAAAGAAGGCGGGGAAAAAAAGAAAACCAAAACAAAACCCTATCACAACCCTGATGCCACATGCCTACCAGCAGTTCCTGGGGCTTATTCTGCGGGGGTGGGGAACCCAACCTTGTTCCCCAGGTTTGCTGTGCTGCTTCTCCTCCCTCGGGCATGCGGGGGGCAGTGGCATGGACAGTAGCAAGCACCAGACGTTTTTAAGCGGTCGAGAGGAAAGGACAAATGCTCGAGACGCTTTGCTGTTTGGTGCAGAGGCAATGAATGGTGCTGCTGGGGCTGCAAGGGGGAAAGGTGCAGAGGAATAGAAGCTCTGTGGATGCAGCCAAGTTATGGTTTCTGGATGGTATTAATCGAGAAGAGTAATTCAGATAATGCTGCTGCCCAGCGACCAGAATTGGGTACTGAGCCCGGGAGCCGCGCACGCGCGGTGGCGTCCCTGTGATCCCCATTGCTCTCTCCGCAGGTAACAGCCCTGCGATGCTGCGGTGCCTGCGAGGTGATGCCGCCGTGCTCGTTGCTGCTTCCTGGTAAGGAAAGGCCTCCTCCGCTCCTGCTGCAGCGTGGTGGTGTGTCGGACACGATTCCCTGTGTCGGGTGAGGCCTAGGGCTGCCGGCGAGGTGAGCGAGCGCCTTTGGTGGGTGCAGGGGTGTCTCTTTGTGTGCCTGCACTACTGGGGCTGGTGGGATGGGAAGCTTCAAACGACCCGCCGAGGCAGGCTTCTGGTATGCTAAAGGCGAGTGGGTGAGGGCAGCCCTAGGAGTTACTCGGGAGCTGATAGAAGGGAAGAAGGAAAGGAGGAGGAGGATGATGACCTTTTCCCACTGCCCAGGGTGCAGAAGATGGCCGACTCTCCAGCTCACCAGAGCTCCCCCTCAGCCTCCCCTGGCCCCCCTTGCCCAGTGCGCCTGCTCCCAGCTCCAGCACGAGCGAGCTAGGCTACGTGCCGAGGAAGCCTCATCTCGTAAGAGCTGTAAGACACCCATGTGTTCTCTTCAGGTGGAGGTCGGCCTAGAGTCTGGAGCTGCAGAAGAGGCAGGGAGGAGAGGAGGGGAAAGAAGCATGTGAACGGCTAAATTGTGCCAGCAGCGCTGAGAGCGAGAGTCGCGGTGAGTCCTGGGCCAGTGGGGCCCCGTTGCCTCTCTTGTGCGTCCTGGGCCCTCCCTGTCTCTCCCCCGGCCCCCTCTCTTTCCTTACCTGCTGCAAAATTTTATTTTTTCTTTTGGGCCCCCCCCGCACCTTCTTTCTCCATCTCGCTCTGAGTGGCTCCCTGCCTCCCCGTCTTTTTCAGTCCTCCCTCTCTCTGTCCTGTAGCCTGTGGCTCCTTTTTCTTTCTCCGCCTCTCTCTGCCTGGCTCTGGCTCCGTTTTTTTATTCCTCCTGCTCTGTCCTGTAGCCTGTCGGTATTTTGTCTTTCTCTGGCCCTCTTGGTCTGACTCCCTGTGTTACCGAAAAACGCGGTAAAATCGGAAACGACTCCTCAACGCCAATTTAGTATTAAAGAGCAGGCATTCTTTATTCACGGCGCCGGATGCACGGGGGATCGCTCCTCCTGGCGTGCGTACCTCACACACCTTTCCCGTACAATTTGTAGATCAAAATTTTACGTATTCATATATATTCATTATTGCCCTGTCTGCTGATCGGTACAAACTTGCTCGTTCCGTATGTAAATCGCTGCGCAGGCTCGGTTGTCCTCTTCCGTTGTTCTCTTCTGAGTAGGTGGTATTACTTGGGTTGGTGGTGGTCTGTGAGTCGGTGGTCGTGATCTCCCCCTGCCGGAATTACCTTTTTACCTTCTTGGCTAGTTTTCTCAGTCCGCTCCACGAAACCGCGTTTTGTCGTCCTTTTCTGACAGAAGCACGTTGTCTGTTGTTCTGTTGACATTAACGATCGCCTAGTGACTAAAATGCAGATCGACAGACACACCGATTCGTACGCTCCACGTTCCCGTAATGGAACACCGTCTCTGGTTGGTTGATTTCATCGCTTTGGTTACACCTGTTCCTGTTGTTCAGTTTCTTCTTTTTTGGCTTTGTTTGATTCTCTCTGTGATTCTGTTTTTCTCTGCCTCGCTTTTCCCAGCTCCCCGTCCCTCACTTGGAATGCCCGTTGTCCTTCACCAGCTCACTCTCCCTTGGTTGCCATCCCCGTTTCTGAATTCCTCCTGCTTTGCCACGTAGCCCGTGGCTTTTTTCTTAATCTCTCTGTCTGCCTCAACGCTCCCGCCGCGCTTTTTAATTCGTCTGCTCTGTACCCTGCTACTGTTCTTGCCTTTCTGAGTTCTTCTCTGTCGAGCTCCCTTTCCCTATTTGTGGATTCCTGTTCTTCCTGCAGCCACCGCTGTTCCCTGTGATCTCCGTCTCTCTCTGTCCAGCTCCCTGTCCCTAGGTTTTAATTCCTGCCTCTGCCCGCTGTAGCCCGTCTAGATGTTTCTCTCGGCCTCTCTCTCTGTCCGGCTCCCTCTCTCTGTGTTCTAATTCCACGTTCTCTGTCACGTAGACCCGTGCTATTTGTTTGTCCTCATCTCTCTCTGTCCAGCTCCTTGCTGCTATGTTTTCTTTCTTCCCTCTCTCTCTGTCTTTGTAGCCCGTTGCTGTTGTTGTGTTTTTGGTTTTTGTTTTTTTTTTTCCCACTTGTTTCTTCATGTGTCTCTGTCTGCCTCCCAGTGCCTGATCTTTAATTCCTCCTTCCCTGTTGGGCCGCTGTTCCTTTTTTCCATTCTACGTTGTGTTCTCTTTGGTCTCCTGTTCTTATTCATCGGTTCCCTCCTCGCCGCCCTGTGGCTTGTCCCCATTTTAATGTTGCCTCTCTTTCCCTCTCTCTGGCTTCTTGCCCCTGTTTTTAAAATTCCTCCCTCTCTTCTCTCTTCCCTGTTGGCCGTGTGATCGTCAGCCTTTCTCCACCTCTTTCTGCCCAGCTCTCTGTGTCTATCCATTAATTCTTCCCTCTCTGCCCTGTAGCCTGTAGCTTTTGTCCTTTCTCCATCTTGCTGTCTCTGGCTTCCCCGTGACCCTCTTTTAGAATTGTTTCTCTCTTCTTTCTGTACGCATTGCGATTCCTTTTGCTCCCCATCTCCCTTTGTTTTGGGTGTTGTTTTGTTGTTGTTTTTCTGGCTCCCTGTCCCTAATTCTTAATTCTCTGCCTTCTCGTGCTCTGTACCACGTAGCCCCGTGGTTTGTTTTGTGGTGTTCCCTCCCCGGCCCCTTCCCTCCGTCGTTGGCTGTCTCGGCTCCCTGTCCCCGTGGCTTCATTCTTCCCTTTCTGCCCTGTTCTTGTCGCTTATCTTGTCTTTCTCCATCGCGCTCGGTCCAGCTTCCTGCCCCTATTCTTCTTTCCTCCCTCGCTGTCGTGCTGCCTGCCCCAGGTTCTTTGTGCGTCTCCAGCCTGCTCCTCTTCCTTCTTTGTTGGTCTGTGTCCTGCTCTTCCCTCTTTCTGCTGCCTCTCTTCCCCTCTCTCTGCTGCTTTTATCTCCACCTCCGTCAGGCTCCCTGTCCTTCTCTGGCCGTCCTGTTCCCTGCCTCGTGCCTTCTCACTACACGCACACACGTCCCCCCCCGCCCCGTCCAGCCGGATGCCGCTCTTCTCTTCTCTCTTCCTACTGTCCCGTGCCCTGCTCCTCACCTTTGGTGGCCTCCCCCTCTGCCCAGCAGCCCGTCGCCCCAGGAGCCAGGCGACGGACGGTCCGTTCCCTGCCAAACCGGGACAAGCGCGTGCCGTGGCTTAGCCCCAGCTGGCAACTCTGCACCAGGGAGCTGCTTGCTCACTCCACCCTCAGTGGGCTGGGGGAGAGAGCTGGAAGGGTAAGAGTGAGAAAAATCATGGGTTGAGATCAAGGCTGTTTAATAGGTAAAGCAAAAGCTGTGCGTGGAAGCAAAGCAAGGAATTAATTCACTCCTCCTTTTCGGCGGGCAGGTGTTGAGCCACCTCTGGGAAAGCAGGGCTCTGTCATGTGTAATGGTTACTTAGGGAGAGAAATGCCGTAGCCCCCGCCCTCCCTCCCCCCCCCCCCCCCCCCCCCCCCCAAGGACTCCCCCTTCTTCCCCCAGCTGCGTGTGCTGAGCATGATGTCAAATGGTATGGAATATCCCTTTGGTCAGTTAGCTGGGAAAGCTTTCCCAGCTGTGTCCTCTCCCAGCCTACCTGCTGGTGGGGCACTGAGAGAACCAGAAGAGGCCCTGACTGTGGAAGCAGTGCTCAGCAAGAACCAAAACATCTCTACATTATTAACGGTGTTTTGAGCATAAATCCAAAACGTATCCCTTCCTAGCTACTGTGGAGAAAATGAGCACTATCGCAGCCAACACCAGCTCCGTGCGGCTGCGGCAACGGCGGCCGAGGTGGCCTTGGGGCAGGGGGGGAGCGTTGGGGACCCTGACCCACGAATGGCTCCTGGGACTTGTTACGTGCGCGCCTGCACAAACACCTGCCCTCTCCTTTGCCCTCAGGGCTGCGTTTGCGCTGCCTTTGCGTGGGGCAAGGGGCTGTGATGGAGCCCAGGGGAGGAGGTGGTGCACTGTGGGGGTGAGGGGAGGGCGCCCCCCGTTGCTGCTGCGCCTCAGCTGATGGCGGGGTCTGGATGGAGGAGCCCCAGGTGCGGGCGGTGGGGCTGATGGTGCCGGCTCCTCCCTGGAAAAGGGGTGGTGCCCGGCTCCGGGGGGCCAGTGTGAGCCGAGGGCGGAGCGGAGCTGTGGCCGAGCGTCAGCGGGCTGCGACTGTAGCGAGGGAGGAGGTGAGCGGGGGCTGGGTGGTGGAGCGCTGCGTCCCGGGTCAAGCCCCGAGGAGGGCTGCGGCGGGGCAGCGCCGGGTCGGAGCGGGCGGTGGGGAGAGGGAGGCTGTGCTGAGGGGCTCGGTGGGGCTTCCGGGTGCATCGGCGGGAGGGACGGTGGCCCGCAGGGTCCGAGAGCGGGGAGGGCGGGCTGGCGGCGTGCCGGGAGCTGTGGTGGTGCGCCTGCCGGCTGGCCGTGCAGCCGTGTTGTGCCGCAGAGCGTGCCGGGAGGTGTAGTCCTTGCGGCGCGCGGCTGCCGGGCGGCCGTGTTGTGGCGCAGAGCATGCCGGGAGGTGTAGTCCTGGCGCAGTGGCTGCCGGCCCTGTCACGTGGTTCGCCGGGGCGTGGCAGGAGGCGCGGTCTTCCGGCGCTCGGGTGCCGGGCGGCCGTGCCGCGTACGGTAGGCGCGGTGTATTTTTGGGGTTGGATTCGTGTTGATTTCTGGGGGCTTGCGGGTGCGGCCGCTCCCCGAGAAGCGGTGAGTTCCCCGGGAGCTGACAGAAGGGAAGAGGGAAAGGAGGAGGACCTTTTCCCCCTGCCCAGGGCGCAGATGATGGCCGCCTCCCCGGCTCGCCGGAGCTCCCGCTCAGCCTCCCCTTGCCCCCCCCTTGCCCCGTGCGCCTGCCCCCAGCCCCGGCACCTCCCCTGAAGCGTGCTGCGTAGCCCTTGGCCGCCCCCAGGCCCTGTCGTGAAGGCAGCGAGCCGGCCCTCAAGCGCACTGGATTCCCCCTCGGCGCAGGGGCCCTTAGCAGTAGCGCGGGGAAGGGGCGCTGTGTCCGGAAGCCCCTGCGCAAGGAGAGGCTTTGGTCAGGGTCGATCGACGGTAATGACGGTCGCTGTTTCTTCTTTCCCTCTCCCAGAGACCGTGCTGAGGACGTGGTTGTCTGTCCTTCCCCCGGGGACGCCGTCGACTGCGGCCGTCTCAGGCTTGCGTGGCTTCTCTCTGCCCGGCTTTGCCATCCTCGCGGCGCCGGGGCGAAAAGGGACACACAGAGCCCTTCCCGGCTGTGGACAGGAGCTGCCTCGGCTGAAGCTGGAGACGCCAACAAAAGGTAAAGCAGAAGAAACTGAAGGCGCTCTGGCTGCCAGCTGCCTTCCTGCTGCAGGCAAGAGAGAGCCTGTCCCTGCAGGTGAGGGAGGAAGGATCCCCCTTCATAGCCCGCAGCGGGCCGGGCCAGGCCACCAACGTGCACTGCAGGGTCCGTACGCGGTAACCCGGAGTTGGGTACGGGCGTGTAGTGCACGAGCGAGCTAGGCTATGTGCCGAGGAAGCCTCATCTCGTAAGAGCTGTAAGACACCCCCGTGTTCTCTTCAGGTGGAGGTCGGCCTAGAGTCTGGAGCTGCAGAAGAGGCAGGGAGGAGAGGAGGGGAAAGAAGCATGTGAACGGCTAAATTGTGCCAGCAGCGCTGAGAGCGAGAGTCGCGGTGAGTCCTGGGCCAGTGGGGCCCCGTTGCCTCTCTTGTGCGTCCTGGGCCCTCCCTGTCTCTCCCCTGGCCCCCTCTCTTTCCTTACCTGCTGTAAAAATTTTTTTTTTTCTTTTGGGCCCCCCCCGCACCTTCTTTCTCCATCTCGCTCTGAGTGGCTCCCTGCCTCCCCGTCTTTTCAGTCCTCCCTCTCTCTGTCCTGTAGCCTGTGGCTACTTGTTCTTTCTCCGCCTCTCTCTGCCTGGCTCTGGCTCCGTTTTTATTTTTTTACTCCTCCTGCTCTGTCCTGTAGCCTGTCGGTATTTTGTCTTTCTCTGGCCCTCTTGGTCTGACTCCCTGTGTTACCGAAAAACGCGGTAAAATCGGAAACAACTCCTCAAGACCAATTTAGTATTAAAGAGCAGGCGTTGTTTATTCACGGCGCCAGACGCACGGGGGATCGCTCCTCCTGGCGTGCGTACCTCACGCACCTTTCCCGTTCAATTTGTAGATCAAAATTTTAGGTATTCATACACATTCATTATTGTCCTGTCTACTGATTGTCCTTTTACCTTCTTGGCTGTTAATCTTGGCAGTCTTGGCTAGTTTTCTCAGTCCGCTCCACGAAACCGCGTTTTGTCATCCTTTTCTGACAGAAGCACGTTGTCTGTTGTTCTGCTGACGTTAACGATCGCCTAGGCACTAAAATGCAGATCGACAGGTGCGCTGATTCGTACGCTCCATGTTCCCGTAATGGAACACCGTCTCTGGTTGGCTGATTTCATCGCTTTGGTTACACCTGTTCCTGTTGTTCAGTTTCTTCTTTTTTGGCTTTGTGTGATTCTCTCTGTGATTCTGTTTTTCTCTGCCTCGCTTTTCCCAGCTCCCCGTCCCTCACTTGGAATGCCCGTTGTCCTTCACCAGCTCACTCTCCCTTGGTTGCCATCCCCGTTTCTGAATTCCTCCTGCTTTGCCACGTAGCCCGTGACTTTTTTCTTAATCTCTCTCTGTCTGCCTCAACGCTCCCCCCGCGCTTTTTCATTCGTCTGCTCTGCTCTGCACCCTGCTACTGTTCTTGCCTTTCTGAGTTCTTCTCTGTCGAGCTCCCTTTCCCTATTTGTGGATTCCTGTTCTTCCTGCAGCCACCGCTGTTCCCTGTGATCTCCGTCTCTCTCTGTCCAGCTCCCTGTCCCTAGGTTTTAATCCCTGCCTCTGCCCGCTGTAGCCCGTCTAGGTTTTTCTCTCGGCCTCTCTCTCTGTCCGGCTCCCTCTCTCTGTGTTCTAATTCCACGTTCTCTGTCACGTAGACCCGTGCTATTTGTTTGTCCTCATCTCTCTCTGTCCAGCTCCTTGCTGCGATGTTTTATTTCTTCCCTCTCTGTCTGTCTTTGTAGCCCGTTGCCGTTGTTGTTTTTTTTTTTTTTTTTCCCACTTGTTTCTTCATGTGTCTCTGTCTGCCTCCCAGTGCCTGATCTTTAATTCCTCCTTCCCTGTAGGCCGCTGTTCCTTTTTTCCATTCTACATTGTGTTCTCTTTGGTCTGCTGTTCTTATTCATCGATTCCCTCCTCGCTGCCCTGTGGCTTGTCCCCATTTATTGTTGCCTCTCTCTCCCTCTCTCTGGCTTCTTGCCCCTGTTTTTAAAATTCCTCCCTCTCTTCTCTCTTCCCTGTTGGCCGTGTGATCTTCAGCCTTTCTCCACCTCTTTCTGCCCAGCTCTCTGCGTCTATTCATTAATTCTTCCCTCTCTGCCCTGTAGCCTGTAGCTTCTGTCCTTTCTCCATCTTGCTGTCTCTGGCTTCCCCGTGACCCTCTTCTAGAATTGTTTCTCTCTTCTCTCTGTACGCATTGCGATTCCTTTTGCTCTCCATCTCCCTTAGTTTTGGTGTTTTTTTTGTTGTTTTTCTGGCTCCCTGTCCCTAATTGTTAATTCTCTGCCTTCTCATGCTCTGTACCACGTAGCCCCATGGTTTGTTTTGTGGTGTTCCCTCCCCGGCCCCTTCCCTCCGTCGTTGGCTGTCTCGGCTCCCTGTCCCCGTGGCTTCATTCTTCCCTTTCTGCCCTGTTCTTGTCGCTTATCTTGTCTGTCTCCTTCTTGCTCGGTCCAGCTTCCTGCCCCTGTTCTTCTTTCCTCCCTCGCTGTCGTGCTGCCTGCCCCAGGTTCTTTGTGCGTCTCCAGCCTGCTCCTCATCCTTCTTTGTTGGTCTGTGTCCTGCTCTTCCCCTCTCTCTGCTGCTTTTATCTCCACCTCAGTCAGGCTCCCTGTCCTCCTCTGGCCATCCTGTTCCCTGCCTCGTGCCTTCTCACTACACGCACACACGCCCCCCCCGCCCCCGTCCAGCCGGATGCTGCTCTTCTCTCCTCCTACTGTCCTGTGCCCTGCTCGTCACCTTTGGTGGCCTCCCCCTCTGCCCAGCAGCCCGTCGCTCCAGGAGCCAGGCGACGGACGGTCCGTTCCCTGCCAAACCGGGACAAGCGTGTGCCGTGGCTTAGCCTCAGCTGGCAACTCTGCACCAGGGAGCTGCTTGCTCGCTCCACCCTCAGTGGGCTGGGGGAGAGAGCTGGAAGGGTAAAAGTGAGAAAAATCATGGGTTGAGATCAAGACGGTTTAATAGGTAAAGCAAAAGCTGTGCGTGGAAGCAAAGCAAGGAATTAATTCGCTCCTCCTTTTCGGCGGGCAGGTGTTGAGCTGTTTCTGGGAAAGCAGGGCTCTGTCATGTGTAACGGTTAGTTAGGAAGAGAAATGCCGTAGCCCCCAAGGACTCCCCCTTCTTCCCACAGTTGGAACCCGCAGTTCGGTACGGGCGTGTAGTGCACGAGCGAGCTAGGCTACGTGCCTAGGAAGCCTCATCTCGTAAGAGCTGTAAGACACCCCCGTGTTCTCTTCAGGTGGAGGTCGGCCTAGAGTCTGGAGCTGCAGAAGAGGCAGGGAGGAGAGGAGGGGAAAGAAGCATGTGAACGGCTAAATTGTGCCAGCAGCGCTGAGAGCGAGAGTCGCGGTGAGTCCTGGGCCAGTGGGGCCCCGTTGCCTCTCTTGTGCGTCCTGGGCCCTCCCTGTCTCTCCCCTGGCCCCCTCTCTTTCCTTACCTGCTGTAAAAATTTTTTTTTTTCTTTTGGGCCCCCCCCGCACCTTCTTTCTCCATCTTGCTCTGAGTGGCTCCCTGCCTCCCCGTCTTTTCAGTCCTCCCTCTCTCTGTCCTGTAGCCTGTGGCTACTTGTTCTTTCTCCGCCTCTCTCTGCCTGGCTCTGGCTCCGTTTTTATTTTTTTACTCCTCCTGCTCTGTCCTGTAGCCTGTCGGTATTTTTGTCTTTCTCTGGCTCTCTCGGTCTGACTCCCTGTGTTACCGAAAAACGCGGTAAAATCGGAAACAACTCCTCAAGACCAATTTAGTATTAAAGAGCAGGCATTCTTTATTCACGGCGCCGGATGCACGGGGGATCGCTCCTCCTGGCGTGCGTACCTCACGCACCTTTCCCGTTCAATTTGTAGATCAAAATTTTACGTATTCATACGTATTCATTATTGTCCTGTCTGCTGATCGGTACAAACTTGCTCGTTCCGTATGTAAATCGCTGCGCAGGCTCGGTGGTGGTCCGTGAGTCGGTGGTCGCGATCTCCCCCTGCCAGAATTGCCTTTTACCTTCTTGGCTGTTAATCTTGGCAGTCTTGGCTAGTTCTCTCAGTCCGCTCCACGAAACCGCGTTTTGTCGTCCTTTTCTGACAGAAGCACGTTGTCTGTTGTTCTGCTGACGTTAACGATCGCCTAGGGACTAAAATGCAGATCAACAGGTGCGCTGATTCGTACGCTCCATGTTCCCGTAATGGAACACCGTCTGTGGTTGGCTGATTTCATCGCTTTGGTTACACCTGTTCCTGTTGTTCAGTTTCTTCTTTTTTGGCTTTGTGTGATTCTCTCTGTGATTCTGTTTTTCTCTGCCTCGCTTTTCCCAGCTCCCCGTCCCTCACTTGGAATGCCCGTTGTCCTTCACCAGCTCACTCTCCCTTGGTTGCCATCCCCGTTTCTGAATTCCTCCTGCTTTGCCACGTAGCCCGTGACTTTTTTCTTAATCTCTCTCTGTCTGCCTCAACGCTCCCCCCGCGCTTTTTCATTCGTCTGCTCTGCTCTGCACCCTGCTACTGTTCTTGCCTTTCTGAGTTCTTCTCTGTCGAGCTCCCTTTCCCTATTTGTGGATTCCTGTTCTTCCTGCAGCCACCGCTGTTCCCTGTGATCTCCGTCTCTCTCTGTCCAGCTCCCTGTCCCTAGGTTTTAATCCCTGCCTCTGCCCGCTGTAGCCCGTCTAGGTTTTTCTCTCGGCCTCTCTCTCTGTCCGGCTCCCTCTCTCTGTGTTCTAATTCCACGTTCTCTGTCACGTAGACCCGTGCTATTTGTTTGTCCTCATCTCTCTCTGTCCAGCTCCTTGCTGCGATGTTTTATTTCTTCCCTCTCTGTCTGTCTTTGTAGCCCGTTGCCGTTGTTGTTTTTTTTTTTTTTTCCCACTTGTTTCTTCATGTGTCTCTGTCTGCCTCCCAGTGCCTGATCTTTAATTCCTCCTTCCCTGTAGGCCGCTGTTCCTTTTTTCCATTCTACATTGTGTTCTCTTTGGTCTGCTGTTCTTATTCATCGATTCCCTCCTCGCTGCCCTGTGGCTTGTCCCCATTTATTGTTGCCTCTCTCTCCCTCTCTCTGGCTTCTTGCCCCTGTTTTTAAAATTCCTCCCTCTCTTCTCTCTTCCCTGTTGGCCGTGTGATCTTCAGCCTTTCTCCACCTCTTTCTGCCCAGCTCTCTGCGTCTATTCATTAATTCTTCCCTCTCTGCCCTGTAGCCTGTAGCTTCTGTCCTTTCTCCATCTTGCTGTCTCTGGCTTCCCCGTGACCCTCTTCTAGAATTGTTTCTCTCTTCTCTCTGTACGCATTGCGATTCCTTTTGCTCTCCATCTCCCTTAGTTTTGGTGTTTTTTTTGTTGTTTTTCTGGCTCCCTGTCCCTAATTGTTAATTCTCTGCCTTCTCATGCTCTGTACCACGTAGCCCCATGGTTTGTTTTGTGGTGTTCCCTCCCCGGCCCCTTCCCTCCGTCGTTGGCTGTCTCGGCTCCCTGTCCCCGTGGCTTCATTCTTCCCTTTCTGCCCTGTTCTTGTCGCTTATCTTGTCTGTCTCCTTCTTGCTCGGTCCAGCTTCCTGCCCCTGTTCTTCTTTCCTCCCTCGCTGTCGTGCTGCCTGCCCCAGGTTCTTTGTGCGTCTCCAGCCTGCTCCTCATCCTTCTTTGTTGGTCTGTGTCCTGCTCTTCCCCTCTCTCTGCTGCTTTTATCTCCACCTCAGTCAGGCTCCCTGTCCTCCTCTGGCCATCCTGTTCCCTGCCTCGTGCCTTCTCACTACACGCACACATGCCCCCCCCGCCCCCGTCCAGCCGGATGCTGCTCTTCTCTCCTCCTACTGTCCTGTGCCCTGCTCGTCACCTTTGGTGGCCTCCCCCTCTGCCCAGCAGCCCGTCGCTCCAGGAGCCAGGCGACGGACGGTCCGTTCCCTGCCAAACCGGGACAAGCGTGTGCCGTGGCTTAGCCTCAGCTGGCAACTCTGCACCAGGGAGCTGCTTGCTCGCTCCACCCTCAGTGGGCTGGGGGAGAGAGCTGGAAGGGTAAAAGTGAGAAAAATCATGGGTTGAGATCAAGACGGTTTAATAGGTAAAGCAAAAGCTGTGCGTGGAAGCAAAGCAAGGAATTAATTCGCTCCTCCTTTTCGGCGGGCAGGTGTTGAGCTGTTTCTGGGAAAGCAGGGCTCTGTCATGTGTAACGGTTAGTTAGGAAGAGAAATGCCGTAGCCCCCAAGGACTCCCCCTTCTTCCCACAGTTGGAACCCGCAGTTCGGTACGGGCGTGTAGTGCACGAGCGAGCTAGGCTACGTGCCTAGGAAGCCTCATCTCGTAAGAGCTGTAAGACACCCCCGTGTTCTCTTCAGGTGGAGGTCGGCCTAGAGTCTGGAGCTGCAGAAGAGGCAGGGAGGAGAGGAGGGGAAAGAAGCATGTGAACGGCTAAATTGTGCCAGCAGCGCTGAGAGCGAGAGTCGCGGTGAGTCCTGGGCCAGTGGGGCCCCGTTGCCTCTCTTGTGCGTCCTGGGCCCTCCCTGTCTCTCCCCTGGCCCCCTCTCTTTCCTTACCTGCTGTAAAAATTTTTTTTTTTCTTTTGGGCCCCCCCCGCACCTTCTTTCTCCATCTTGCTCTGAGTGGCTCCCTGCCTCCCCGTCTTTTCAGTCCTCCCTCTCTCTGTCCTGTAGCCTGTGGCTACTTGTTCTTTCTCCGCCTCTCTCTGCCTGGCTCTGGCTCCGTTTTTATTTTTTTACTCCTCCTGCTCTGTCCTGTAGCCTGTCGGTATTTTTGTCTTTCTCTGGCTCTCTCGGTCTGACTCCCTGTGTTACCGAAAAACGCGGTAAAATCGGAAACAACTCCTCAAGACCAATTTAGTATTAAAGAGCAGGCATTCTTTATTCACGGCGCCGGATGCACGGGGGATCGCTCCTCCTGGCGTGCGTACCTCACGCACCTTTCCCGTTCAATTTGTAGATCAAAATTTTACGTATTCATACGTATTCATTATTGTCCTGTCTGCTGATCGGTACAAACTTGCTCGTTCCGTATGTAAATCGCTGCGCAGGCTCGGTGGTGGTCCGTGAGTCGGTGGTCGCGATCTCCCCCTGCCAGAATTGCCTTTTACCTTCTTGGCTGTTAATCTTGGCAGTCTTGGCTAGTTCTCTCAGTCCGCTCCACGAAACCGCGTTTTGTCGTCCTTTTCTGACAGAAGCACGTTGTCTGTTGTTCTGCTGACGTTAACGATCGCCTAGGGACTAAAATGCAGATCGACAGGTGCGCTGATTCGTACGCTCCATGTTCCCGTAATGGAACACCGTCTCTGGTTGGCTGATTTCATCGCTTTGGTTACACCTGTTCCTGTTGTTCAGTTTCTTCTTTTTTGGCTTTGTGTGATTCTCTCTGTGATTCTGTTTTTCTCTGCCTCGCTTTTCCCAGCTCCCCGTCCCTCACTTGGAATGCCCGTTGTCCTTCACCAGCTCACTCTCCCTTGGTTGCCATCCCCGTTTCTGAATTCCTCCTGCTTTGCCACGTAGCCCGTGACTTTTTTCTTAATCTCTCTCTGTCTGCCTCAACGCTCCCCCCGCGCTTTTTCATTCGTCTGCTCTGCTCTGCACCCTGCTACTGTTCTTGCCTTTCTGAGTTCTTCTCTGTCGAGCTCCCTTTCCCTATTTGTGGATTCCTGTTCTTCCTGCAGCCACCGCTGTTCCCTGTGATCTCCGTCTCTCTCTGTCCAGCTCCCTGTCCCTAGGTTTTAATCCCTGCCTCTGCCCGCTGTAGCCCGTCTAGGTTTTTCTCTCGGCCTCTCTCTCTGTCCGGCTCCCTCTCTCTGTGTTCTAATTCCACGTTCTCTGTCACGTAGACCCGTGCTATTTGTTTGTCCTCATCTCTCTCTGTCCAGCTCCTTGCTGCGATGTTTTATTTCTTCCCTCTCTGTCTGTCTTTGTAGCCCGTTGCCGTTGTTGTTTTTTTTTTTTTTTTTCCCACTTGTTTCTTCATGTGTCTCTGTCTGCCTCCCAGTGCCTGATCTTTAATTCCTCCTTCCCTGTAGGCCGCTGTTCCTTTTTTCCATTCTACATTGTGTTCTCTTTGGTCTGCTGTTCTTATTCATCGCTTCCCTCCTCGCTGCCCTGTGGCTTGTCCCCATTTATTGTTGCCTCTCTCTCCCTCTCTCTGGCTTCTTGCCCCTGTTTTTAAAATTCCTCCCTCTCTTCTCTCTTCCCTGTTGGCCGTGTGATCTTCAGCCTTTCTCCACCTCTTTCTGCCCAGCTCTCTGCGTCTATTCATTAATTCTTCCCTCTCTGCCCTGTAGCCTGTAGCTTCTGTCCTTTCTCCATCTTGCTGTCTCTGGCTTCCCCGTGACCCTCTTCTAGAATTGTTTCTCTCTTCTCTCTGTACGCATTGCGATTCCTTTTGCTCTCCATCTCCCTTTGTTTTGGTGTTTTTTTTGTTGTTTTTCTGGCTCCCTGTCCCTAATTGTTAATTCTCTGCCTTCTCATGCTCTGTACCACGTAGCCCCATGGTTTGTTTTGTGGTGTTCCCTCCCCGGCCCCTTCCCTCCGTCATTGGCTGTCTCGGCTCCCTGTCCCCGTGGCTTCATTCTTCCCTTTCTGCCCTGTTCTTGTCGCTTATCTTGTCTGTCTCCTTCTTGCTCGGTCCAGCTTCCTGCCCCTGTTCTTCTTTCCTCCCTCGCTGTCGTGCTGCCTGCCCCAGGTTCTTTGTGCGTCTCCAGCCTGCTCCTCATCCTTCTTTGTTGGTCTGTGTCCTGCTCTTCCCCTCTCTCTGCTGCTTTTATCTCCACCTCAGTCAGGCTCCCTGTCCTCCTCTGGCCATCCTGTTCCCTGCCTCGTGCCTTCTCACTACACGCACACACGCCCCCCCCGCCCCCGTCCAGCCGGATGCTGCTCTTCTCTCCTCCTACTGTCCTGTGCCCTGCTCGTCACCTTTGGTGGCCTCCCCCTCTGCCCAGCAGCCCGTCGCTCCAGGAGCCAGGCGACGGACGGTCCGTTCCCTGCCAAACCGGGACAAGCGTGTGCCGTGGCTTAGCCTCAGCTGGCAACTCTGCACCAGGGAGCTGCTTGCTCGCTCCACCCTCAGTGGGCTGGGGGAGAGAGCTGGAAGGGTAAAAGTGAGAAAAATCATGGGTTGAGATCAAGACGGTTTAATAGGTAAAGCAAAAGCTGTGCGTGGAAGCAAAGCAAGGAATTAATTCGCTCCTCCTTTTCGGCGGGCAGGTGTTGAGCTGTTTCTGGGAAAGCAGGGCTCTGTCATGTGTAACGGTTAGTTAGGAAGAGAAATGCCGTAGCCCCCAAGGACTCCCCCTTCTTCCCACAGTTGGAACCCGCAGTTCGGTACGGGCGTGTAGTGCACGAGCGAGCTAGGCTACGTGCCTAGGAAGCCTCATCTCGTAAGAGCTGTAAGACACCCCCGTGTTCTCTTCAGGTGGAGGTCGGCCTAGAGTCTGGAGCTGCAGAAGAGGCAGGGAGGAGAGGAGGGGAAAGAAGCATGTGAACGGCTAAATTGTGCCAGCAGCGCTGAGAGCGAGAGTCGCGGTGAGTCCTGGGCCAGTGGGGCCCCGTTGCCTCTCTTGTGCGTCCTGGGCCCTCCCTGTCTCTCCCCTGGCCCCCTCTCTTTCCTTACCTGCTGTAAAAATTTTTTTTTTTCTTTTGGGCCCCCCCCGCACCTTCTTTCTCCATCTCGCTCTGAGTGGCTCCCTGCCTCCCCGTCTTTTCAGTCCTCCCTCTCTCTGTCCTGTAGCCTGTGGCTACTTGTTCTTTCTCCGCCTCTCTCTGCCTGGCTCTGGCTCCGTTTTTATTTTTTTACTCCTCCTGCTCTGTCCTGTAGCCTGTCGGTATTTTTGTCTTTCTCTGGCTCTCTCGGTCTGACTCCCTGTGTTACCGAAAAACGCGGTAAAATCGGAAACAACTCCTCAAGACCAATTTAGTATTAAAGAGCAGGCATTCTTTATTCACGGCGCCGGATGCACGGGGGATCGCTCCTCCTGGCGTGCGTACCTCACGCACCTTTCCCGTTCAATTTGTAGATCAAAATTTTACGTATTCATACGTATTCATTATTGTCCTGTCTGCTGATCGGTACAAACTTGCTCGTTCCGTATGTAAATCGCTGCGCAGGCTCGGTGGTGGTCCGTGAGTCGGTGGTCGCGATCTCCCCCTGCCAGAATTGCCTTTTACCTTCTTGGCTGTTAATCTTGGCAGTCTTGGCTAGTTCTCTCAGTCCGCTCCACGAAACCGCGTTTTGTCGTCCTTTTCTGACAGAAGCACGTTGTCTGTTGTTCTGCTGACGTTAACGATCGCCTAGGGACTAAAATGCAGATCGACAGGTGCGCTGATTCGTACGCTCCATGTTCCCGTAATGGAACACCGTCTCTGGTTGGCTGATTTCATCGCTTTGGTTACACCTGTTCCTGTTGTTCAGTTTCTTCTTTTTTGGCTTTGTGTGATTCTCTCTGTGATTCTGTTTTTCTCTGCCTCGCTTTTCCCAGCTCCCCGTCCCTCACTTGGAATGCCCGTTGTCCTTCACCAGCTCACTCTCCCTTGGTTGCCATCCCCGTTTCTGAATTCCTCCTGCTTTGCCACGTAGCCCGTGACTTTTTTCTTAATCTCTCTCTGTCTGCCTCAACGCTCCCCCCGCGCTTTTTCATTCGTCTGCTCTGCTCTGCACCCTGCTACTGTTCTTGCCTTTCTGAGTTCTCTGTCGAGCTCCCTTTCCCTATTTGTGGATTCCTGTTCTTCCTGCAGCCACCGCTGTTCCCTGTGACCTCCGTCTCTCTCTGTCCAGCTCCCTGTCCCTAGGTTTTAATCCCTGCCTCTGCCCGCTGTAGCCCGTCTAGGTTTTTCTCTCGGCCTCTCTCTCTGTCCGGCTCCCTCTCTCTGTGTTCTAATTCCACGTTCTCTGTCACGTAGACCCGTGCTATTTGTTTGTCCTCATCTCTCTCTGTCCAGCTCCTTGCTGCGATGTTTTATTTCTTCCCTCTCTGTCTGTCTTTGTAGCCCGTTGCCGTTGTTGTTTTTTTTTTTTTTTTTCCCACTTGTTTCTTCATGTGTCTCTGTCTGCCTCCCAGTGCCTGATCTTTAATTCCTCCTTCCCTGTAGGCCACTGTTCCTTTTTTCCATTCTACATTGTGTTCTCTTTGGTCTGCTGTTCTTATTCATCGATTCCCTCCTCGCTGCCCTGTGGCTTGTCCCCATTTATTGTTGCCTCTCTCTCCCTCTCTCTGGCTTCTTGCCCCTGTTTTTAAAATTCCTCCCTCTCTTCTCTCTTCCCTGTTGGCCGTGTGATCTTCAGCCTTTCTCCACCTCTTTCTGCCCAGCTCTCTGCGTCTATTCATTAATTCTTCCCTCTCTGCCCTGTAGCCTGTAGCTTCTGTCCTTTCTCCATCTTGCTGTCTCTGGCTTCCCCGTGACCCTCTTCTAGAATTGTTTCTCTCTTCTCTCTGTACGCATTGCGATTCCTTTTGCTCTCCATCTCCCTTTGTTTTGGTGTTTTTTTTGTTGTTTTTCTGGCTCCCTGTCCCTAATTGTTAATTCTCTGCCTTCTCATGCTCTGTACCACGTAGCCCCATGGTTTGTTTTGTGGTGTTCCCTCCCCGGCCCCTTCCCTCCGTCGCTGGCCGTCTCGGCTCCCTGTCCCCGTGGCTTCATTCTTCCCTTTCTGCCCTGTTCTTGTCGCTTATCTTGTCTGTCTCCATCTCGCTCGGTCCAGCTTCCTGCCCCTGTTCTTCTTTCCTCCCTCGCTGTCGTGCTGCCTGCCCCAGGTTCTTTGTGCGTCTCCAGCCTGCTCCTCATCCTTCTTTGTTGGTCTGTGTCCTGCTCTTCCCCTCTCTCTGCTGCTTTTATCTCCACCTCAGTCAGGCTCCCTGTCCTCCTCTGGCCATCCTGTTCCCTGCCTCGTGCCTTCTCACTACACGCACACACGCCCCCCCCGCCCCCGTCCAGCCGGATGCTGCTCTTCTCTCCTCCTACTGTCCTGTGCCCTGCTCGTCACCTTTGGTGGCCTCCCCCTCTGCCCAGCAGCCCGTCGCTCCAGGAGCCAGGCGACGGACGGTCCGTTCCCTGCCAAACCGGGACAAGCGTGTGCCGTGGCTTAGCCTCAGCTGGCAACTCTGCACCAGGGAGCTGCTTGCTCGCTCCACCCTCAGTGGGCTGGGGGAGAGAGCTGGAAGGGTAAAAGTGAGAAAAATCATGGGTTGAGATCAAGACGGTTTAATAGGTAAAGCAAAAGCTGTGCGTGGAAGCAAAGCAAGGAATTAATTCGCTCCTCCTTTTCGGCGGGCAGGTGTTGAGCTGTTTCTGGGAAAGCAGGGCTCTGTCATGTGTAACGGTTAGTTAGGAAGAGAAATGCCGTAGCCCCCAAGGACTCCCCCTTCTTCCCACAGTTGGAACCCGCAGTTCGGTACGGGCGTGTAGTGCACGAGCGAGCTAGGCTACGTGCCTAGGAAGCCTCATCTCGTAAGAGCTGTAAGACACCCCCGTGTTCTCTTCAGGTGGAGGTCGGCCTAGAGTCTGGAGCTGCAGAAGAGGCAGGGAGGAGAGGAGGGGAAAGAAGCATGTGAACGGCTAAATTGTGCCAGCAGCGCTGAGAGCGAGAGTCGCGGTGAGTCCTGGGCCAGTGGGGCCCCGTTGCCTCTCTTGTGCGTCCTGGGCCCTCCCTGTCTCTCCCCTGGCCCCCTCTCTTTCCTTACCTGCTGTAAAAATTTTTTTTTTTCTTTTGGGCCCCCCCCGCACCTTCTTTCTCCATCTCGCTCTGAGTGGCTCCCTGCCTCCCCGTCTTTTTAGTCCTCCCTCTCTCTGTCCTGTAGCCTGTGGCTACTTGTTCTTTCTCCGCCTCTCTCTGCCTGGCTCTGGCTCCGTTTTTATTTTTTTACTCCTCCTGCTCTGTCCTGTAGCCTGTCGGTATTTTTGTCTTTCTCTGGCTCTCTCGGTCTGACTCCCTGTGTTACCGAAAAACGCGGTAAAATCGGAAACAACTCCTCAAGACCAATTTAGTATTAAAGAGCAGGCATTCTTTATTCACGGCGCCGGATGCACGGGGGATCGCTCCTCCTGGCGTGCGTACCTCACGCACCTTTCCCGTTCAATTTGTAGATCAAAATTTTACGTATTCATACGTATTCATTATTGTCCTGTCTGCTGATCGGTACAAACTTGCTCGTTCCGTATGTAAATCGCTGCGCAGGCTCGGTGGTGGTCCGTGAGTCGGTGGTCGCGATCTCCCCCTGCCAGAATTGCCTTTTACCTTCTTGGCTGTTAATCTTGGCAGTCTTGGCTAGTTCTCTCAGTCCGCTCCACGAAACCGCGTTTTGTCGTCCTTTTCTGACAGAAGCACGTTGTCTGTTGTTCTGCTGACGTTAACGATCGCCTAGGGACTAAAATGCAGATCGACAGGTGCGCTGATTCGTACGCTCCATGTTCCCGTAATGGAACACCGTCTCTGGTTGGCTGATTTCATCGCTTTGGTTACACCTGTTCCTGTTGTTCAGTTTCTTCTTTTTTGGCTTTGTGTGATTCTCTCTGTGATTCTGTTTTTCTCTGCCTCGCTTTTCCCAGCTCCCCGTCCCTCACTTGGAATGCCCGTTGTCCTTCACCAGCTCACTCTCCCTTGGTTGCCATCCCCGTTTCTGAATTCCTCCTGCTTTGCCACGTAGCCCGTGACTTTTTTCTTAATCTCTCTCTGTCTGCCTCAACGCTCCCCCCGCGCTTTTTCATTCGTCTGCTCTGCTCTGCACCCTGCTACTGTTCTTGCCTTTCTGAGTTCTTCTCTGTCGAGCTCCCTTTCCCTATTTGTGGATTCCTGTTCTTCCTGCAGCCACCGCTGTTCCCTGTGATCTCCGTCTCTCTCTGTCCAGCTCCCTGTCCCTAGGTTTTAATCCCTGCCTCTGCCCGCTGTAGCCCGTCTAGGTTTTTCTCTCGGCCTCTCTCTCTGTCCGGCTCCCTCTCTCTGTGTTCTAATTCCACGTTCTCTGTCACGTAGACCCGTGCTATTTGTTTGTCCTCATCTCTCTCTGTCCAGCTCCTTGCTGCGATGTTTTATTTCTTCCCTCTCTGTCTGTCTTTGTAGCCCGTTGCCGTTGTTGTTTTTTTTTTTTTTTTCCCACTTGTTTCTTCATGTGTCTCTGTCTGCCTCCCAGTGCCTGATCTTTAATTCCTCCTTCCCTGTAGGCCGCTGTTCCTTTTTTCCATTCTACATTGTGTTCTCTTTGGTCTGCTGTTCTTATTCATCGGTTCCCTCCTCGCTGCCCTGTGGCTTGTCCCCATTTATTGTTGCCTCTCTCTCCCTCTCTCTGGCTTCTTGCCCCTGTTTTTAAAATTCCTCCCTCTCTTCTCTCTTCCCTGTTGGCCGTGTGATCTTCAGCCTTTCTCCACCTCTTTCTGCCCAGCTCTCTGCGTCTATTCATTAATTCTTCCCTCTCTGCCCTGTAGCCTGTAGCTTCTGTCCTTTCTCCATCTTGCTGTCTCTGGCTTCCCCGTGACCCTCTTCTAGAATTGTTTCTCTCTTCTCTCTGTACGCATTGCGATTCCTTTTGCTCTCCATCTCCCTTAGTTTTGGTGTTTTTTTTGTTGTTTTTCTGGCTCCCTGTCCCTAATTGTTAATTCTCTGCCTTCTCATGCTCTGTACCACGTAGCCCCATGGTTTGTTTTGTGGTGTTCCCTCCCCGGCCCCTTCCCTCCGTCGTTGGCTGTCTCGGCTCCCTGTCCCCGTGGCTTCATTCTTCCCTTTCTGCCCTGTTCTTGTCGCTTATCTTGTCTGTCTCCTTCTTGCTCGGTCCAGCTTCCTGCCCCTGTTCTTCTTTCCTCCCTCGCTGTCGTGCTGCCTGCCCCAGGTTCTTTGTGCGTCTCCAGCCTGCTCCTCATCCTTCTTTGTTGGTCTGTGTCCTGCTCTTCCCCTCTCTCTGCTGCTTTTATCTCCACCTCCGTCAGGCTCCCTGTCCTCCTCTGGCCATCCTGTTCCCTGCCTCGTGCCTTCTCACTACACGCACACACGCCCCCCCCGCCCCCGTCCAGCCGGATGCTGCTCTTCTCTCCTCCTACTGTCCTGTGCCCTGCTCGTCACCTTTGGTGGCCTCCCCCTCTGCCCAGCAGCCCGTCGCTCCAGGAGCCAGGCGACGGACGGTCCGTTCCCTGCCAAACCGGGACAAGCGTGTGCCGTGGCTTAGCCTCAGCTGGCAACTCTGCACCAGGGAGCTGCTTGCTCGCTCCACCCTCAGTGGGCTGGGGGAGAGAGCTGGAAGGGTAAAAGTGAGAAAAATCATGGGTTGAGATCAAGACGGTTTAATAGGTAAAGCAAAAGCTGTGCGTGGAAGCAAAGCAAGGAATTAATTCGCTCCTCCTTTTCGGCGGGCAGGTGTTGAGCTGTTTCTGGGAAAGCAGGGCTCTGTCATGTGTAACGGTTAGTTAGGAAGAGAAATGCCGTAGCCCCCAAGGACTCCCCCTTCTTCCCACAGTTGGAACCCGCAGTTCGGTACGGGCGTGTAGTGCACGAGCGAGCTAGGCTACGTGCCTAGGAAGCCTCATCTCGTAAGAGCTGTAAGACACCCCCGTGTTCTCTTCAGGTGGAGGTCGGCCTAGAGTCTGGAGCTGCAGAAGAGGCAGGGAGGAGAGGAGGGGAAAGAAGCATGTGAACGGCTAAATTGTGCCAGCAGCGCTGAGAGCGAGAGTCGCGGTGAGTCCTGGGCCAGTGGGGCCCCGTTGCCTCTCTTGTGCGTCCTGGGCCCTCCCTGTCTCTCCCCTGGCCCCCTCTCTTTCCTTACCTGCTGTAAAAATTTTTTTTTTTCTTTTGGGCCCCCCCCGCACCTTCTTTCTCCATCTCGCTCTGAGTGGCTCCCTGCCTCCCCGTCTTTTCAGTCCTCCCTCTCTCTGTCCTGTAGCCTGTGGCTACTTGTTCTTTCTCCGCCTCTCTCTGCCTGGCTCTGGCTCCGTTTTTATTTTTTTACTCCTCCTGCTCTGTCCTGTAGCCTGTCGGTATTTTTGTCTTTCTCTGGCTCTCTCGGTCTGACTCCCTGTGTTACCGAAAAACGCGGTAAAATCGGAAACAACTCCTCAAGACCAATTTAGTATTAAAGAGCAGGCATTCTTTATTCACGGCGCCGGATGCACGGGGGATCGCTCCTCCTGGCGTGCGTACCTCACGCACCTTTCCCGTTCAATTTGTAGATCAAAATTTTACGTATTCATACGTATTCATTATTGTCCTGTCTGCTGATCGGTACAAACTTGCTCGTTCCGTATGTAAATCGCTGCGCAGGCTCGGTGGTGGTCCGTGAGTCGGTGGTCGCGATCTCCCCCTGCCAGAATTGCCTTTTACCTTCTTGGCTGTTAATCTTGGCAGTCTTGGCTAGTTCTCTCAGTCCGCTCCACGAAACCGCGTTTTGTCGTCCTTTTCTGACAGAAGCACGTTGTCTGTTGTTCTGCTGACGTTAACGATCGCCTAGGGACTAAAATGCAGATCGACAGGTGCGCTGATTCGTACGCTCCATGTTCCCGTAATGGAACACCGTCTCTGGTTGGCTGATTTCATCGCTTTGGTTACACCTGTTCCTGTTGTTCAGTTTCTTCTTTTTTGGCTTTGTGTGATTCTCTCTGTGATTCTGTTTTTCTCTGCCTCGCTTTTCCCAGCTCCCCGTCCCTCACTTGGAATGCCCGTTGTCCTTCACCAGCTCACTCTCCCTTGGTTGCCATCCCCGTTTCTGAATTCCTCCTGCTTTGCCACGTAGCCCGTGACTTTTTTCTTAATCTCTCTCTGTCTGCCTCAACGCTCCCCCCGCGCTTTTTCATTCGTCTGCTCTGCTCTGCACCCTGCTACTGTTCTTGCCTTTCTGAGTTCTTCTCTGTCGAGCTCCCTTTCCCTATTTGTGGATTCCTGTTCTTCCTGCAGCCACCGCTGTTCCCTGTGATCTCCGTCTCTCTCTGTCCAGCTCCCTGTCCCTAGGTTTTAATCCCTGCCTCTGCCCGCTGTAGCCCGTCTAGGTTTTTCTCTCGGCCTCTCTCTCTGTCCGGCTCCCTCTCTCTGTGTTCTAATTCCACGTTCTCTGTCACGTAGACCCGTGCTATTTGTTTGTCCTCATCTCTCTCTGTCCAGCTCCTTGCTGCGATGTTTTATTTCTTCCCTCTCTGTCTGTCTTTGTAGCCCGTTGCCGTTGTTGTTTTTTTTTTTTTTTTCCCCACTTGTTTCTTCATGTGTCTCTGTCTGCCTCCCAGTGCCTGATCTTTAATTCCTCCTTCCCTGTTGGGCCGCTGTTCCTTTTTTCCATTCTACATTGTGTTCTCTTTGGTCTGCTGTTCTTATTCATCGATTCCCTCCTCGCTGCCCTGTGGCTTGTCCCCATTTATTGTTGCCTCTCTCTCCCTCTCTCTGGCTTCTTGCCCCTGTTTTTAAAATTCCTCCCTCTCTTCTCTCTTCCCTGTTGGCCGTGTGATCTTCAGCCTTTCTCCACCTCTTTCTGCCCAGCTCTCTGCGTCTATTCATTAATTCTTCCCTCTCTGCCCTGTAGCCTGTAGCTTCTGTCCTTTCTCCATCTTGCTGTCTCTGGCTTCCCCGTGACCCTCTTCTAGAATTGTTTCTCTCTTCTCTCTGTACGCATTGCGATTCCTTTTGCTCTCCATCTCCCTTTGTTTTGGTGTTTTTTTTGTTGTTTTTCTGGCTCCCTGTCCCTAATTGTTAATTCTCTGCCTTCTCATGCTCTGTACCACGTAGCCCCATGGTTTGTTTTGTGGTGTTCCCTCCCCGGCCCCTTCCCTCCGTCGCTGGCCGTCTCGGCTCCCTGTCCCCGTGGCTTCATTCTTCCCTTTCTGCCCTGTTCTTGTCGCTTATCTTGTCTGTCTCCATCTCGCTCGGTCCAGCTTCCTGCCCCTGTTCTTCTTTCCTCCCTCGCTGTCGTGCTGCCTGCCCCAGGTTCTTTGTGCGTCTCCAGCCTGCTCCTCATCCTTCTTTGTTGGTCTGTGTCCTGCTCTTCCCCTCTCTCTGCTGCTTTTATCTCCACCTCAGTCAGGCTCCCTGTCCTCCTCTGGCCATCCTGTTCCCTGCCTCGTGCCTTCTCACTACACGCACACACGCCCCCCCCGCCCCCGTCCAGCCGGATGCTGCTCTTCTCTCCTCCTACTGTCCTGTGCCCTGCTCGTCACCTTTGGTGGCCTCCCCCTCTGCCCAGCAGCCCGTCGCTCCAGGAGCCAGGCGACGGACGGTCCGTTCCCTGCCAAACCGGGACAAGCGCGTGCCGTGGCTTAGCCTCAGCTGGCAACTCTGCACCAGGGAGCTGCTTGCTCGCTCCACCCTCAGTGGGCTGGGGGAGAGAGCTGGAAGGGTAAAAGTGAGAAAAATCATGGGTTGAGATCAAGACGGTTTAATAGGTAAAGCAAAAGCTGTGCGTGGAAGCAAAGCAAGGAATTAATTCGCTCCTCCTTTTCGGCGGGCAGGTGTTGAGCTGTTTCTGGGAAAGCAGGGCTCTGTCATGTGTAACGGTTAGTTAGGAAGAGAAATGCCGTAGCCCCCAAGGACTCCCCCTTCTTCCCACAGTTGGAACCCGCAGTTCGGTACGGGCGTGTAGTGCACGAGCGAGCTAGGCTACGTGCCTAGGAAGCCTCATCTCGTAAGAGCTGTAAGACACCCCCGTGTTCTCTTCAGGTGGAGGTCGGCCTAGAGTCTGGAGCTGCAGAAGAGGCAGGGAGGAGAGGAGGGGAAAGAAGCATGTGAACGGCTAAATTGTGCCAGCAGCGCTGAGAGCGAGAGTCGCGGTGAGTCCTGGGCCAGTGGGGCCCCGTTGCCTCTCTTGTACGTCCTGGGCCCTCCCTGTCTCTCCCCCGGCCCCCTCTCTTTCCTTACCTGCTGCAAAATTATTTTTTTTTTGCGCCCCCCCCGCACCTTCTTTCTCCGTCTCGCTCTGAGTGGCTCCCTGCCTCCCCGTCTTTTCAGTCCTCCCTCTCTCTGTCCTGTAGCCTGTGGCTACTTGTTCTTTCTCCGCCTCTCTCTGCCTGGCTCTGGCTCCGTTTTTATTTTTTTACTCCTCCTGCTCTGTCCTGTAGCCTGTCGGTATTTTTGTCTTTCTCTGGCTCTCTCGGTCTGACTCCCTGTGTTACCGAAAAACGCGGTAAAATCGGAAACAACTCCTCAAGACCAATTTAGTATTAAAGAGCAGGCATTCTTTATTCACGGCGCCGGATGCACGGGGGATCGCTCCTCCTGGCGTGCGTACCTCACGCACCTTTCCCGTTCAATTTGTAGATCAAAATTTTACGTATTCATACGTATTCATTATTGTCCTGTCTGCTGATCGGTACAAACTTGCTCGTTCCGTATGTAAATCGCTGCGCAGGCTCGGTGGTGGTCCGTGAGTCGGTGGTCGCGATCTCCCCCTGCCAGAATTGCCTTTTACCTTCTTGGCTGTTAATCTTGGCAGTCTTGGCTAGTTCTCTCAGTCCGCTCCACGAAACCGCGTTTTGTCGTCCTTTTCTGACAGAAGCACGTTGTCTGTTGTTCTGCTGACGTTAACGATCGCCTAGGGACTAAAATGCAGATCGACAGGTGCGCTGATTCGTACGCTCCATGTTCCCGTAATGGAACACCGTCTCTGGTTGGCTGATTTCATCGCTTTGGTTACACCTGTTCCTGTTGTTCAGTTTCTTCTTTTTTGGCTTTGTGTGATTCTCTCTGTGATTCTGTTTTTCTCTGCCTCGCTTTTCCCAGCTCCCCGTCCCTCACTTGGAATGCCCGTTGTCCTTCACCAGCTCACTCTCCCTTGGTTGCCATCCCCGTTTCTGAATTCCTCCTGCTTTGCCACGTAGCCCGTGACTTTTTTCTTAATCTCTCTCTGTCTGCCTCAACGCTCCCCCCGCGCTTTTTCATTCGTCTGCTCTGCTCTGCACCCTGCTACTGTTCTTGCCTTTCTGAGTTCTTCTCTGTCGAGCTCCCTTCCCTATTTGTGGATTCCTGTTCTTCCTGCAGCCACCGCTGTTCCCTGTGACCTCCGTCTCTCTCTGTCCAGCTCCCTGTCCCTAGGTTTTAATTCCTGCCTCTGCCCGCTGTAGCCCGTCTAGGTTTTTCTCTCGGCCTCTCTCTCTGTCCGGCTCCCTCTCTCTGTGTTCTAATTCCACGTTCTCTGTCACGTAGACCCGTGCTATTTGTTTGTCCTCATCTCTCTCTGTCCAGCTCCTTGCTGCTATGTTTTATTTCTTCCCTCTCTGTCTGTCTTTGTAGCCCGTTGCCGTTGTTGTTTTTTTTTTTTTTTTCCCACTTGTTTCTTCATGTGTCTCTGTCTGCCTCCCAGTGCCTGATCTTTAATTCCTCCTTCCCTGTAGGCCGCTGTTCCTTTTTTCCATTCTACATTGTGTTCTCTTTGGTCTGCTGTTCTTATTCATCGATTCCCTCCTCGCTGCCCTGTGGCTTGTCCCCATTTATTGTTGCCTCTCTCTCCCTCTCTCTGGCTTCTTGCCCCTGTTTTTAAAATTCCTCCCTCTCTTCTCTCTTCCCTGTTGGCCGTGTGATCTTCAGCCTTTCTCCACCTCTTTCTGCCCAGCTCTCTGCGTCTATTCATTAATTCTTCCCTCTCTGCCCTGTAGCCTGTAGCTTCTGTCCTTTCTCCATCTTGCTGTCTCTGGCTTCCCCGTGACCCTCTTTTAGAATTGTTTCTCTCTTCTCTCTGTACGCATTGCGATTCCTTTTGCTCTCCATCTCCCTTTGTTTTGGTGTTTTTTTTGTTGTTTTTCTGGCTCCCTGTCCCTAATTGTTAATTCTCTGCCTTCTCATGCTCTGTACCACGTAGCCCCATGGTTTGTTTTGTGGTGTTCCCTCCCCGGCCCCTTCCCTCCGTCGTTGGCCGTCTCGGCTCCCTGTCCCCGTGGCTTCATTCTTCCCTTTCTGCCCTGTTCTTGTCGCTTATCTTGTCTGTCTCCATCTCGCTCGGTCCAGCTTCCTGCCCCTGTTCTTCTTTCCTCCCTCGCTGTCGTGCTGCCTGCCCCAGGTTCTTTGTGCGTCTCCAGCCTGCTCCTCATCCTTCTTTGTTGGTCTGTGTCCTGCTCTTCCCCTCTCTCTGCTGCTTTTATCTCCACCTCCGTCAGGCTCCCTGTCCTCCTCTGGCCGTCCTGTTCCCTGCCTCGTGCCTTCTCACTACACGCACACATGCCCCCCCCGCCCCCGTCCAGCCGGATGCTGCTCTTCTCTCCTCCTACTGTCCTGTGCCCTGCTCCTCACCTTTGGTGGCCTCCCCCTCTGCCCAGCAGCCCGTCGCTCCAGGAGCCAGGCGACGGACGGTCCGTTCCCTGCCAAACCGGGACAAGCGCGTGCCGTGGCTTAGCCTCAGCTGGCAACTCTGCACCAGGGAGCTGCTTGCTCGCTCCACCCTCAGTGGGCTGGGGGAGAGAGCTGGAAGGGTAAAAGTGAGAAAAATCATGGGTTGAGATCAAGACGGTTTAATAGGTAAAGCAAAAGCTGTGCGTGGAAGCAAAGCAAGGAATTAATTCGCTCCTCCTTTTCGGCGGGCAGGTGTTGAGCTGTTTCTGGGAAAGCAGGGCTCTGTCATGTGTAACGGTTAGTTAGGAAGAGAAATGCCGTAGCCCCCAAGGACTCCCCCTTCTTCCCACAGTTGGAACCCGCAGTTCGGTACGGGCGTGTAGTGCACGGGCGAGCTAGGCTACGTGCCTAGGAAGCCTCATCTCGTAAGAGCTGTAAGACACCCCCGTGTTCTCTTCAGGTGGAGGTCGGCCTAGAGTCTGGAGCTGCAGAAGAGGCAGGGAGGAGAGGAGGGGAAAGAAGCATGTGAACGGCTAAATTGTGCCAGCAGCGCTGAGAGCGAGAGTCGCGGTGAGTCCTGGGCCAGTGGGGCCCCGTTGCCTCTCTTGTGCGTCCTGGGCCCTCCCTGTCTCTCCCCCGGCCCCCTCTCTTTCCTTACCTGCTGCAAAATTATTTTTTTTTTGTGCCTCCCCCCGCACCTTCTTTCTCCGTCTCGCTCTGAGTGGCTCCCTGCCTCCCCGTCTTTTCAGTCCTCCCTCTCTCTGTCCTGTAGCCTGTGGCTACTTGTTCTTTCTCCGCCTCTCTCTGCCTGGCTCTGGCTCCGTTTTTATTTTTTTACTCCTCCTGCTCTGTCCTGTAGCCTGTCGGTATTTTTGTCTTTCTCTGGCTCTCTCGGTCTGACTCCCTGTGTTACCGAAAAACGCGGTAAAATCGGAAACAACTCCTCAAGACCAATTTAGTATTAAAGAGCAGGCATTCTTTATTCACGGCGCCGGATGCACGGGGGATCGCTCCTCCTGGCGTGCGTACCTCACGCACCTTTCCCGTTCAATTTGTAGATCAAAATTTTACGTATTCATACGTATTCATTATTGCCCTGTCTGCTGATCGGTACAAACTTGCTCGTTCCGTATGTAAATCGCTGCGCAGGCTCGGTGGTGGTCCGTGAGTCGGTGGTCGCGATCTCCCCCTGCCAGAATTGCCTTTTACCTTCTTGGCTGTTAATCTTGGCAGTCTTGGCTAGTTCTCTCAGTCCGCTCCACGAAACCGCGTTTTGTCGTCCTTTTCTGACAGAAGCACGTTGTCTGTTGTTCTGCTGACGTTAACGATAGCCTAGGGACTAAAATGCAGATCGACAGGTGCGCTGATTCGTACGCTCCATGTTCCCGTAATGGAACACCGTCTCTGGTTGGCTGATTTCATCGCTTTGGTTACACCTGTTCCTGTTGTTCAGTTTCTTCTTTTTTGGCTTTGTGTGATTCTCTCTGTGATTCTGTTTTTCTCTGCCTCGCTTTTCCCAGCTCCCCGTCCCTCACTTGGAATGCCCGTTGTCCTTCACCAGCTCACTCTCCCTTGGTTGCCATCCCCGTTTCTGAATTCCTCCTGCTTTGCCACGTAGCCCGTGGCTTTTTTCTTAATCTCTCTGTCTGCCTCAACGCTCCCGCCGCGCTTTTTAATTCGTCTGCTCTGTACCCTGCTACTGTTCTTGCCTTTCTGAGTTCTTCTCTGTCGAGCTCCCTTTCCCTGTTCATGAATTCCTGTTCTTCCTGCACCCGCCGCTGTTCCCTGTGACCTCCGTCTCTCTCTGTCCAGCTCCCTGTCCCTAGGTTTTAATTCCTGCCTCTGCCCGCTGTAGCCCGTCTAGGTTTTTCTCTCGGCCTCTCTCTCTGTCCGGCTCCCTCTCTCTGTGTTCTAATTCCACGTTCTCTGTCACGTAGACCCGTGCTATTTGTTTGTCCTCATCTCTCTCTGTCCAGCTCCTTGCTGCTATGTTTTCTTTCTTCCCTCTCTCTCTGTCTTTGTAGCCCATTGCTGTTGTTGTGTTTTTGGTTTTGTTTTTTTTTTCCACTTGTTTCTTCGTTTGTCTCTGTCTGCCTCCCAGTGCCTGATCTTTAATTCCTCCTTCCCTGTTGGGCCGCTGTTCCTTTTTTCCATTCTACGTTGTGTTCTCTTTGGTCTCCTGTTCTTATTCATCGGTTCCCTCCTCGCCGCCCTGTGGCTTGTCCCCATTTTAGTGTTGCCTCTCTCTCCCTCTCTCTGGCTTCTTGCCCCTGTTTTTAAAATTCCTCCCTCTCTTCTCTCTTCCCTGTTGGCCGTGTGATCGTCAGCCTTTCTCCACCTCTTTCTGCCCAGCTCTCTGTGTCTATCCATTAATTCTTCCCTCTCTGCCCTGTAGCCTGTAGCTTTTGTCCTTTCTCCATCTTGCTGTCTCTGGCTTCCCCGTGACCCTCTTTTAGAATTGTTTCTCTCTTCTTTCTGTACGCATTGCGATTCCTTTTGCTCCCCATCTCCCTTTGTTTTGGGTGTTGTTTTGTTGTTGTTTTTCTGGCTCCCTGTCCCTAATTCTTAATTCTCTGCCTTCTCGTGCTCTGTACCACGTAGCCCCGTGGTTTGTTTTGTGGTGTTCCCTCCCCGGCCCCTTCCCTCCGTCGTTGGCTGTCTCGGCTCCCTGTCCCCGTGGCTTCATTCTTCCCTTTCTGCCCTGTTCTTGTCGCTTATCTTGTCTGTCTCCATCGCGCTCGGTCCAGCTTCCTGCCCCTATTCTTCTTTCCTCCCTCGCTGTCGTGCTGCCTGCCCCAGGTTCTTTGTGCGTCTCCAGCCTGCTCCTCTTCCTTCTTTGTTGGTCTGTGTCCTGCTCTTCCCTCTTTCTGCTGCCTCTCTTCCCCTCTCTCTGCTGCTTTTATCTCCACCTCCGTCAGGCTCCCTGTCCTTCTCTGGCCGTCCTGTTCCCTGCCTCGTGCCTTCTCACTACACGCACACACGTCCCCCCCGCCCGTCCAGCCGGATGCCGCTCTTCTCTTCTCTCTTCCTACTGTCCCGTGCCCTGCTCGTCACCTTTGGTGGCCTCCCCCTCTGCCCAGCAGCCCGTCGCCCCAGGAGCCAGGCGACGGACGGTCCGTTCCCTGCCAAACCGGGACAAGCGCGTGCCGTGGCTTAGCCTCAGCTGGCAACTCTGCACCAGGGAGCTGCTTGCTCGCTCCACCCTCAGTGGGCTGGGAGAGAGAGCTGGAAGGGTAAGAGTGAGAAAAATCATGGGTTGAGATCAAGGCTGTTTAATAGGTAAAGCAAAAGCTGTGCGTGGAAGCAAAGCAAGGAATTAATTCACTCCTCCTTTTCGGCGGGCAGGTGTTGAGCCACCTCTGGGAAAGCAGGGCTCTGTCATGTGTAACGGTTACTTAGGAAGAGAAATGCCGTAGCCCCCAAGGACTCCCCCTTCTTCCCCCAGCTGCGTGTGCTGAGCATGATGTCAAATGGTATGGAATATCCCTTTGGTCAGTTAGCTGGGAAAGCTTTCCCAGCTGTGTCCTCTCCCAGCCTACTTGCTGGTGGGGCACTGAGAGAACCAGAAGAGGCCCTGACTGTGGAAGCAGTGCTCAGCAAGAACCAAAACATCTCTACATTATTAACGGTGTTTTGAGCATAAATCCAAAACGTATCCCTTCCTAGCTACTGTGGAGAAAATGAGCACTATCGCAGCCAACACCAGCTCCGTGCGGCTGCGGCAACGGCGGCCGAGGTGGCCTTGGGGCAGGGGGAGCGTTGGGGACCCTGACCCACGAATGGCTCCTGGGACTTGTTACGTGCGCGCCTGCACAAACACCTGCCCTCTCCTTTGCCCTCAGGGCTGCGTTTGCGCTGCCTTTGCGTGGGGCAAGGGGCTGTGATGGAGCCCAGGGGAGGAGGTGGTGCACTGTGGGGGTGAGGGGAGGGGGCCCCCCGTTGCTGCTGCGCCTCAGCTGATGGCGGGGTCTGGATGGAGGAGCCCCAGGTGCGGGCGGTGGGGCTGATGGTGCCGGCTCCTCCCTGGAAAAGGGGTGGTGCCCGGCTCTGGGGGGCCAGTGTGAGCCGAGGGCGGAGCGGAGCGGAGCTGTGGCCGAGCGTCAGCGGGCTGCGACTGTAGCGAGGGAGAAGGTGAGCGGGGGCTGGGTGGTGGAGCGCTGCGTCCCGGGTCAAGCCCCGAGGAGGGCTGCGGCGGGGCAGCGCTGGGTCGGAGGGGGCGGTGGGGAGAGCGAGGCTGTGCTGAGGGCTCGGTGGGGCTTCCGGGTGCATCGGCGGCCGGGACGGTGGCCCGCAGGGTCTGAGAGCGGGGAGGGCGGGCTGGCGGCATTCCGGGAGCTGTGGTGGTGCGCCTGGAGGCTGGCCGTGCGGCCGTGTTGTGCCGCAGAGCGTGCCGGGAGGTGTAGTCCTTGCGGCGCGCGGCTGCCGGGCGGCCGTGTTGTGGCGCAGAGCATGCCGGGAGGTGTAGTCCTTGCGGCGCGCGGCTGCCGGGCGGCCGTGTTGTGGCGCAGAGCATGCCGGGAGGTGTAGTCCTTGCGGCGCGCGGCTGCCGGGCGGCCGTGTTGTGGCGCAGAGCATGCCGGGAGGTGTAGTCCTTGCGGCGCGCGGCTGCCGGGCGGCCGTGTTGTGGCGCAGAGCGTGCCGGGAGGTGTAGTCCTGGCGCAGTGGCTGCCGGCCCTGTCACGTGGTTCGCCGGGGCGTGGCAGGAGGCGCGGTCTTCCGGCGCTCGGGTGCCGGGCGGCCGTGCCGCGTACGGTACGCGCGGTGTATTTGGGGTTGGATTCGTGTTGATTTCTGGGGGCTTGCGGGTGCGGCCGCTCCCCGAGAAGCGGTGAGTTCCCCGGGAGCTGACAGAAGGGAAGAGGGAAAGGAGGAGGACCTTTTCCCCCTGCCCAGGGCGCAGATGATGGCCGCCTCCCCGGCTCGCCGGAGCTCCCGCTCAGCCTCCCGCTCAGCCTCCCCTTGCCCCCCCCTTGCCCCGTGCGCCTGCCCCCAGCCCCGGCACCTCCCCTGAAGCGTGCTGCGTAGCCCTTGGCCGCCCCCAGGCCCTGTCGTGAAGGCAGCGAGCCGGCCCTCAAGCGCACTGGATTCCCCCTCGGCGCAGGGGCCCGTAGCAGTAGCGCGGGGAAGGGGCGCTGTGTCCAGAAGCCCCTGCGCAAGGAGGGGCTTTGGTCAGGGTCGATCGACGGTAATGACGGTCGCTGTTTCTTCTTTCCCTCTCCCAGAGACCGTGCTGAGGACGTGGTTGTCTGTCCTTCCCCCGGGGACGCCATCGACTGCGGCCGTCTCAGGCTTGCGTGGCTTCTCTCTGCCCGGCTTTGCCATCCTCGCGGCGCCGGGGCGAAAAGGGACACACACAGCCCTTCCCGGCTGTGGACAGGAGCTGCCTCGGCTGAAGCTGGAGACGCCAACGAAAGGTAAAGCAGAAGAAACTGAAGGCGCTCTGGCTGCCAGCTGCCTTCCTGCTGCAGGCAAGAGAGAGCCTGTCCCTGCAGGTGAGGGAGGAAGGATCCCCCTTCATAGTCCGCAGCGGGCCAGGCCACCAACGTGCACCGCAGGGTCCATACGCGTAACCCGGAGTTGGGTACGGGCGTGTAGTGCACGAGCGAGCTAGGCTACGTGCCGAGGAAGCCTCATCTCGTAAGAGCAGTAAGACACCCACGTATCCTCTTTAGGTGGAGGTCGGCCTAGAGTCTGGAGCTGCAGAAGAGGCAGGGAGGAGAGGAGGGGAAAGAAGCATGTGAACGGCTAAATTGTGCCAGCAGCGCTGAGAGCGAGAGTCGCGGTGAGTCCTGGGCCAGTGGGGCCCCGTTGCCTCTCTTGTGCGTCCTGGGCCCTCCCTGTCTCTCCCCTGGCCCCCTCTCTTTCCTTACCTGCTGCAAAATTTTTTTTTGTTTGTTTTTTTTTTTTTTTGCGCCCCCCCGCACCTTCTTTCTCCATCTCGCTCTGAGTGGCTCCCTGCCTCCCCGTCTTTTCAGTCCTCCCTCTCTCTGTCCTGTAGCCTGTGGCTACTTTTCTCTGCCTCTCTCTGCCTGCACTGGATTCCCCCTCGGCGCAGGGGCCCGTAGCAGTAGCGCGGGGAAGGAGCGGTGTGTCCAGAAGCCCCTGTGGAAGGAGGCTTTGGTCAGGGTTGATCTGCGGTAATAACGGTTGCTGTTTCCTCTTTCCCTCTCCCAGAGGCTGTGCTCAGGATGGGGTTGTCTGTCCTTCCTGTTCGTCTCTTCCTCTCTCTATTCCTTTGCGCTGGTCCCTCTCCCTATTGTTTATTGTTTTGCTTCTCTGAACCTTTTTTTATTCCCAGCATTTTCCCGTGACAGGAGCAGCAAAGAAGGGAGCGGAGCATCGGGGTATCCATGGAGAGAGCATTGGGCGTTCTCCTGTCTTTGTGGGGCTGACCCTGAGGAAGTGTGGTACGTGGGTCGGTAGCATGAATATATATATTTTGTGGGTGCACAAACCCGTTTCAGAGTGTCAGAGGGTAAGGGTTTTGTTCTGTTCAGTGTAAACATTGTTCTGTTTGGTGAATTTGTCGAAGATGAGAGTTCAGTGGGGGAGGAAGTCAGCTCTCTGGCTGGTTTGAGGGTAAGGTGGGCTGTACGTGTTTGTCGGTCATCTCTCACCTGCCAGATGTTTTGAACTAGTTGTATCTGGTTTTCGTAGGGAGTCACGAAGGGGTTTGGGGCTCCCCAGTGGCGGGTGCTGTGGCCAAAAGAGAAAGCAGGGTCACAGAGTGCTTCATTTACGGGGCTGGCCTCGGCCATCTACTGCACAAACTTCTGGTATGTAGCAATCGGGACTCGATTTCCTGAAGGAGGAGAGGATGATGGAGCTCGTTATAAGAGCATAATCGTTTTGTCTTCTTTTGGCAGTACGGGCACCCGAGGACCAGCTTGCTTTTGAGGAACGGCACGAGGATGTTGGTGTCGACGCTCAGCAGAGGAAGGAAGCTTCTTTTGGAGGCCAAGAAGATGAAGTAGACTGCTTATTTGTTGTGTTTGATTTTCATTGCGGGGATGGGGAGGGGTGGAACATGCAAAACGCGGTCCTGGGCAGGGGAGGTTTCTGATGTGGGAGGCCGTGAGAGAGATCATGGACGCTGCTGGACAGGCGTTAGAACCCGTTGCTCAGGTTGGACGGACCCAGCAGAACCACCGCACCATCTTAAGTAATGCCTGCTCACGTACTGAGATTTTAGTAGTTGCCCCCGCATCAGCTTTGGCTTTTCCTCGTCGAGCTTGTGTTTTGGCAAGAAGCGTCTTCCGTTAAGCGTTTGGGTCTAAGGGGTGTCCGTGAGGCTACGTGGTGCCCATCCCCATGAGATTTTGTGACCATCAAGTGATATTCAGCATCCATCTTATGCCCGTCTCCTGTAACTACTCTGCAGTTTTCGCTTAAGGCTTGATAGCGCAGCGTTAGCTGAGGGCGGCATTTCCCCCGCTGGCCCCTCCACGCCGACGGCGTTTCCCCTGCCGGCCGCTGTCCGTTCCCTGTAACTGTGACTCTTGTCCCGGCAGAACCTTTGCCAAAGCCACCTTTGTGCTCCACAGCAGTCTGTTTTCTGTCTCGAGTATGTTTCTTTTCGGTATCCGATACCCCAGAGCTGTGTACCGTTGGCTCAGGTCTCTTCTTGAGCTTCTGCGAGAAGAGAGAGCCTTCATCTGTTTTAATCCATGTGTCTCCTGGGGTGTTTTTTTGTTGTCCTTTACAATTTAGTTTTGCCCCAGCTACTGAGGTGTTAATTTAGCTGCTTCATACGGTTCCCGATACGCTTGTGTATTTCCACGTTTCTTTTCGTGTTTTTTGTCCTTTGAGACTGATCTAGTTCTGTTAAGGGACTGAGCGAGAGAGAGCGTTGAGGTGACTCCGAATGGTTGATGGCTTTACAATGAATGATTTACTTTATAACCAGAGATATTTTTTGAGAAGGGGTTCTTAAAAGATTTCGTTCTGCTTTGCCATTCCGCTGGGGTAGATGAGCCCCAGCCTTTTTTCAGGAGGCTCATTCTGCTCCTGGGCTTCTCTGGTACTGTTCCTTGAGTTGGTTGCAGGTTTTGAGCTGTCTAAGCTCTTTGGGTAGGTGTGTTTTGACATTCAGAGATGGGGAGGTTTCTGGTTGAGGTAAGAGATTAAGGAGCAGTCAAAGTTGAGCAGCAGATATATATTAGGAAGTACACTTGTACGAGCTTTTGTTTTCCCTTGGGTCAGTAAGTTTTTGTTGGGTGTTCAGGGGTAGCAAGATGGTCTAATAGTGTGTTTTGGATTATTTGGTTTTGTGGGGGTGTTATGGTTTTGTCTGGGTTTTTTTGTTTGTGGTTTGTTGGGTTTTTTTGTGTGTGGTAGGTTTTTTGTTTGTTTTGTCTTGTTTTCCAGGAATTTTGACTTGACTGAAGGTAGAACCTTATATTTTTTCCACCAGTTTTGCCTGTGTTGTGCAAGTTGTTGACGTTATCTCTCAATAGGACTGATGGTGAGATGCTGCGGTAGGGGTTAGGGTGAGTGTGTTGTACACATCTGTATATGGAGCTCTAGCCTTCCTTCAGAAAGCAGCAGGGACGTAACGCATAGTGTGTGTCGGTGTACGGGACTGCTCGTCGCCTTTCCCGATCGCCCGCAGAGTACCACGTTGTCCCGAGAACCTTTGCAGCTTGCGGCAGGTCCCTTGTAGATTATAAGCATCAGGGCTTCTGTTATTTTGTGGGCCTGTAGAGAGCACGGAGTCTGCGGGAAGCCGGAAGGTGGGAGGTGCTCGCAGAACGCGGGGCAGAGGTGGGAAGGGCGGCTCCCGAGGAGCGGCTGACAGAGGGGCTTTAGGGGTGCAAATACAGGGCAGGAGCTGTCGGGAAGGAGTGAGGTTCCTTCCCTGACAGTTCAGGAGGAGAGGAGGGGTTTTTGAAGTCTTGGTACCGGGGAATGGTTGGGAAAGGGGTGTTTAAGTGTTAGCTAATGGTCGTGTTCTGTGTGCAAGCAGCCTCCGGTAGCCCAGTCTCCTTCCCCGTATGTGTCAGCACGGCCACTCGAGCGTGCTGTCTGCCGAGAGGTTCTCCACGCGGCTGTTCATGGAGTCGCTCAGGAGTGAGTTACCTACAAAAGGAGAGTGTGTCGCTACACCAGCCACGCCTGTTTGCTTCCCGTATTGCTTTTGGCATTTGCCCTATCGGTGTCCGCCTGTGCTTGAGTCATCTGACACGAACTGTGATTTTTGTGTGTTGCGTGGTTTGACTTTTTCTTGCAGTTTAAGTAACAGGTCGAGGGTTAAGCAGGACAGTCGAGCGAGGCGTGACGGCAAAGGCGAGCAGATGGCGTCGTGTGCTGTGACGGGGCGGGCTGTGAGGTCACTCGTCTGGGATTTCTGCCTTTGGGGTCTCTGTGTTGCCGAACAAGTCGGTCAAAAGGATTTGTTAGTTTGTTTTGCGTGGTGAGCTCTTGCTTTTGGAAAGCAGTGTCCAACATCTGTGTGCCTCTCCGTATTTCCCCAGAAGTGGGCCCGGCATTGAAGGTGACGGTTCCCCAGCCATCGGGGACGGACCGAGAATGCGAGCAGGCACCTGACGTGGCCACTGACCCGGGAGGCACGGATTGGGAGGTGAGCGGAGCCGTGTTGGCACGGTAGGGGAAAGGATGAGTCTGGAATGTGGCTGTTGGTGCAGATGCGCGGTAGGGAGCCGGACACGGAAGGGAGGGGGCGAACAGAGCATCGTGAGAAGGTAGGTCAGCACGTGACAACGGAGGGGTCGTGCAGTGTGAGCACCTATGTGACTAGTTAATGAAGGGACTCACAAAACTATATGCAAAGCGGGATGTCTGCCCCGAGCTCGTTGGGCAAGGTGAGCGATGAACAGGGAGCCGTAGCAGCTGTTATTTTTGAGGTGTGGAATTGTTTGTGAGCGGGCGGCCGCTTCCAGGCGCAGGGGTCGCCTTGTCTCTCTGGTTCTCTAGGCACCGTAGGTGGCGGCGGCCACGACATCCAGCCTCATTAGAGCGTGGGGGAGCGGAAGTTCACGGCGCTTCCGAGGAGGCTGTTGTTGCGGAAGTGGCCGGCGTTGAGTGGTGCGATGCTGAGTGATGGCACCGCACGTTTGGAGATGAAGAGTATCCGTGTGACCGCAGCCCCATCCTACGTAGCCTGTGTGGCCTTTTTAAAGGATGGCTTTTGAGCCCCCAGATTTGGAAGGGAAGCTGAGGGGCCGATGCGGTCTTTGTGCGGGTGGCCGGTCGGTTGGGGGAAGCGCAGGTGGGGCAGGCAGGGGTTGTAAAATCAGCGGAGGGTACCGTTCAGAGACCGGACACGTTTGGGCCGAGAGAGGTTGTGGTGTCCTTTCTGCAAAACAGAAGCATCTGCCAGGCAGGGGGAGTTCCTGCCTGTGCTTGTGCTGTTGTGTGGATTTTGTAGTCTGTCTTTGTTCCTTACTGTACTCGGGTCTCGATGTGTCTGTTGTTCTCCGTGCTGAGCAGGCACCTAGGTAGCAATATTGAGGGTTTTGCAAGCCCTGGCTCATCGGCATAATGGTAACCGAGAGCTTCCTTTCTCGCATTTTAAGTCTACTGCATAGATTTGTCTTGTGTCTGAAATATTAGACCTTTATAGAAGGTCATCTTTTTGCAGCGGTGATTAAGGCGGCCTCGATACTGCTGCTGAGGAGCAGTCTGAATACGCAGAGCCCTTTTCTGGGACCTGTTCCCTGCACCTGAACGTTCTGAGGTCTTTAAGAGTGGCTTGTCGCTCGTACGTCGTCCTAGTTGTGGGTATATGGTTTTATTGCAGGTGATGATGGTAGGTGACTTCTCTGCGGATGCTATAGCTTCTTCCTCGCTGCCGTATAGATCTTCTCGCCCGGTGGCATCTCTGGGCCGGAAGTCCGTCGTCTCGGTGAGAGTTTTCTTAGGTGCCTCGATCGCGTCGCTTGTAGTATTTGTGAGCGGTGTCGGTCCGTGCACGTCGATGCCTGTGTCAGAGCTGCTCCGCCTGGGGGTGTAGCAATGGTAGAGCGGAGGAAAGAATAGCAATAAGAGTATATGGTTAATGTTAATATGCATAGACTGTTTTGGCAACGCCCGTACAACCCTCGTCGGAGCGAGTGGCCGTTGGCAGCGGGCGAGGATGGTAATTTCCGGGGTGTTTTGTGGGTGCCGAGGGGATGACCGTAGCTGCCTGGGAGAGGCAGCTAGAGTGCTAGCTGAGCAGAGGGCACCTCTCAGCTGTTCAAGCTTGTACGTGCGTGGGGCTTAACATTTGATTGAAGGTATTTCCTTTAATGGCATGCAGTAGTTGGGCTCTAGATGGTATTCCTACGTGGAAGCAAGACCTGTGGAATGGTTAAGCTGTTGCTGTGCGTCCAGGTGACTTGTTCTATCATGCTGTTCTTGCAGAGGATGAAGATGGAGCTGTGCAGGGTGATGGAGCAGAGCTGAGTAGAGCACACTAAGGCAGCGGGTCCGTGTGCGGGATTAAAGGGAAGATGCGACCGAAGGCTATTTGAGGAGCATTTCAGGCGAGCTGGGTCGCAGTGAGGGGGCGCATGGGGCTGGTGACTTTGTTCTCTTTGCTCTCAGGAGCACAGCGCTATCCCTAGGGGCTGGCAAGGTTCTAATTGTGGGGCCGGCGCCCATCGGGTGCTTCTTTTTGCGTTACAGTTTAAAGCGTGGATCGCTCTGATGTTTGAGGAGTTTCTGGGCAGTTGTCGTCTGCGGCGTCGTTCCCAGATGCGTGAACAGCTCTGCTCTGTCGCTGTCTGTTTTCAGGGAGCGTGATTTCTTCCCTGCATCCTTACGTTCTTAGGTCTTGTAGCTGGGCTTCTTGTGCCTCCTCCCTCTCAGTTTTGAGAGGAACTTCTTGTCACGGGCCCTGACGCTCTTCTAATCATTTTGGATCTCGTTAGGGCCTCCTTGCATCCCTGTCAGGGTTCTGCAGGTCTTGTTGCTGGACGAGCTCTTCCGTCCAGTTGTCTCTGTGTTTGCCGAGAGCGTTCTCTCGTCTTGGAGGCGCGCAGTTTGTAGTGTTTCTCATAGCGTTGGTGTGTGCGTTTTGTGAGTTTGGCTCGGAGCCGCCTTGCTGGCCGTGTAGAGTCGGGTAGGTGGCACAGCGATGAGAGCTTAGGGTTCATCTGTTGCTGTGCTAAGGCTGTTGGGGGAAAGGTGGTACCGTCATCTCGGATGGAGTGGCCCTCCTCAGCAGGCAAGGACCGTAATCACCGTGACGTTTTGTGGGCTCGGAGGCCGTGACCGTGGCTATCTGGGAGAGGCAGCTAGAGTTCAGCTGAGCAGATTACCTCTGCAGGGTGTTCAAGCTTGTACGTGCGTAGGGCTTCATGTTTGATGTCATATGTTTGTTTTTAATGGCAGGTTATAGTCGGTGTTCAGGAACAGTTAAGGTACTGCTGTGCAACCAGGCGACTTGTTTCGTATTGGTTTTGGAGATGCCGAGGGACGAGTCGTGCAGGGCGACGGAGGGGAACTGAGGGGACCGATGTAAGCGGGTGAGTCGGTGCGTGGTGTATATAGAGGGAAGATGTGACCGATGCCTCTATGACTCCATTGCTCCTTGCGTTTGTCTTTTGTTTTGGTTTTGAAGTAGCGTAGCAATGAGCAAAGGAGGCAAGTCGAGCAAGGCGAGTGGTGATTGGTGGGCTGAAGTAGCAGCTCTTTTCTGAGGTGTTGTGTTGCTGGTGAAGTTATAAGCAACGCGTGTCGTTTGGGTGTTACGGATGGCGGGCGAGGTGCCGTGTTCAGCTGCAAGTGACGTAGGCCGGGTGGGAGGCTGTCGAGGGAAAGGGGTGCGAGACGGGGATCGGTGCGGGCAGGCTGTGGCATCGGGCAGCATCTCAGGAGGTGCCTTTTCGCTTGGCTTTTTGCAGGTGCCGCTGGCAGGCTCGGAGTGCTGCTGCCGCACGCCTATGAGAGGTCTGAGAAGGTGGGGCAGCGGCCAGCATCTAAGACCAGAGAATGCTGTGGTCCGTCGTCGAGCTCTTCAGTTTTGTAGGTAACACGTGGGCCGTCTTTGGAACGGCGTATGAGCATTAGAAGTGAGCTGGGTAGTAATGAGGAAGTCACGGGGCGGTGATTTCTCACGAGCGTAACGGTAGTTTACTGTGTGTTGATACGTTTGGTGCCACAAGCGATGACGGAAGCGGGGTGTGATGCTGGAATCTGTGCAGAGCAGGTGAGCCGATGGGCATGTTCGTTTTGATGAGGGGGGTGCTCTGGAAGAGATCTGTGTTGACCTGTGTGATACTTATTGCTGGCTCTGGGTTTTTTCCTTTTTTACATGATGAAGAGGCACCTGGCCACTGCAAGAATATCCTGGTTAGCTGGTGTGTTTCTTGTTGTGAAAGGATGCATAATCTGACCCATCTGAAAGCCCCACAGTGTGACTTTTGTTAGGAAGAGATTTTGAAGAATTGAGATATTTCTTATTCAGTGAGGTTGCATTCTATGAACTTGCCATCAGAGTGCATCTTAGAGACAGTGTCTTTGTCAGCAGAACTCATCAGCACAAGACTTGCAAAGTATTGCTTTTTTTTAAAGACAAAAAAATCCATGGTCCTTGCGGAGATCCAAGCACAGCACATACTCCAAAGGTTGATGGCATTGGTAGTGCTTGGGTTCTCAGTTGTAACAGTCGAGATACCATAAAATGCGGTTCCCCTCCATGCTTCGGTACAGCCGAACGCATTAGCAGGTCTGCCGGTCCTTCTTGGTAGCCCCGTGTATTGCAACACTGGGGATTTGATTTGTGTGGTTTTTTGTTGTGGTATTATTTCCCCCCCCCCCCCCCCAAAAAAGTAAAACTGTATCGGGGATCTCTTCACTCACCGATTCTTCTGTCATAAATGAAAGTTTAAAAAAAAGCTAACATCGTCTGATTTACGACGTGACTTGCGCTCTTTCAGCTGTAACTGCCAAGCAGATGTAGGGTACGATTTGTTAGGTGTACTTAAGCAGGTAGGTATTTGTTGTAAATATTTAATGAGGGGCGACTGAATGTTGTGGGGGGGTGTTTCCTGCCGGTATTTTGAGGGAGCGCTCTTAAGTACTTTATTTCAGTCTCGCTTTCGACGCGCGTTTCCCTGGCAGTTCAGCAGCATCTCTTGGGCGGGGCAGCCGGGCGGACGTCCCTCCCGACTCCGTAACACGCCAAAACCCCCCAGTCACGTTGCTGCTGTGTATTTTGGAGATAGATAATCTTATGGCGGGCGTGAACGGCTGTGCGAGTTGAATGAACGCAGAAGGAAAATGGAAAGCTTTTAGAGCCTAGACGCTCATATTGGATGTGCGTAAACACGCGCCCGCCTTCTCAGCACAAAGTGAATTACTGAGATTTATTCTTAATTTTTTACGTTACTCTTTCAAGTTTGACACGCTTCACTTCAGGCTTCGTGGAGCCAGGCAGCAAGACGTGCGGCGGCAGGGCGAGGGCTGTAGCTGCTGCGGTGGGTCTGTAAGCGGAGGTTCCGGTTCCGGTACAACTTTGCCCCGCAGCCTCACGGGGTTATCTCCCCGCAGCGGTGCCGTAAGGAAGGGATGAGACGTTTTCCAGCACCAGCCAAAGCGTTCAGTGTTACGCGAAGGATCTGTTCAAAATGGTATCGGTTAGTCTTAATACCGTTTTCAAGCGTTCCAATCACTCTAGCTTTTAAAGGATGTGTTGTGTTTTGACGTGACCCGTTTGCCTGGAATCTTGCTGCGGCTCAATTTCCTTCCTACCCCTTATGCTGACTGAGCTCCTCCATTTTCTTCTGTGCTATTTTATTAACGTGCTGAAATATAGTTTGGGATTTCTGTTTTTCAGATGTCGTCTAAGTGTCTCGTGATGCTCAAGAGATGCCTGCCGGTCGTTAAGCGTGGTGAAGGTAAGGGGCCATCCCTCGGCCTGGAGGCTCCTGGCTCTGTCTCCAGCGGGTGCCCCGCAGGTGCGGCCGCGAGGGCTGCCCGGTGGGGAGAGTCGGGGCCCCCAGGGACCGGGGCTGTTTGTCACCCCGGGGAGCCCGTCCCAGTGCGGGAACATGTCCGAGCGGAGCCCGAGAGAGACGTGACACCGTCCTCTGGCACGCTCCTGCTCTGCCGTGGGGCAGCCGCCAGCCTGCGGACAGGGGCTGGGGGGGCTGCAGCTGTTTGGGGGGGCTGCCCCACCTTTTAGATTTTAGCAGAGCTCCCCCTTTTCTGGGGGGTGTGGGAGGGGTGTGCGTGTACCTTTGTAAATGGCACTATTAAAGTAATGAGCTGCAGGTTGGAGCAGGTTCCCTTGTTTAGTGCCCTTCTTGGGGGTGAATAAAATTGGGGGAGTCCTGGGGGGGGTGTGATGATGTCATGTGGGGTGCCCCGGTGTCACTGGGGGAGCTGATAATGCGTCAGAGGAACAGGTGAGTGGGGGCGTCATGTAGGGGTTCCCCCCCAAAAAGGGGGGTTACAGCCCCAAAATGCCTGAAAATTCAGGGGGGCTATTACAAAAACCTCTTATATATATTGACATGTGTAATATTAATTTATAGATGCATAAAGGGATTTTGAGATAAGAACTTATCTCTCCTATATTATATAACGGATTTCGGGATACAAAAATTCTGCATCGAGATGCAGGGTTTTAAAACACAAAAGTAACTCGACCGTCTATATATCTAGATCAAAAAATAAAGGAGTTTAAAGTGAAAAGGATAGATGAAGGAATTCAAAGCAGAAGAAAGTCTGACTAGAGCGAGCATCTACGCTTAGTGTGTGTTACATAGTCTAAGTAGATGTGTAATCTAAATAGAGGTTATATAGAGTGAAATAAGCCGAGGTATAACTGTAAGTAGATGTCTAAATAGAGAAGTCGAAAAAGATTGAAGTGTCAAAGGGTAAGTAAGCAGATAGCTAGCCTAAATAGCTGTTTTATGTACGTGTTAATATGGAAGTCTAAACAGGTATGTGTAAAGAGATATTCTGTGTAAGTGTAAATAGCCTAAATAGGTGTAAGTGTAAATATAATAGCTAAGTCTAAACAGATGTTGTATGTAAATGTAAAACAGATAGTATATATAAAATATAGATGTACTCCGTAAGGATGTGTAAGTAGACACATAGTGCAAATGTCTATGCTATGTAAGGTTTTAAAATGCAAAGAAACCACGTTGATAGAGATGTTTATAGAGAAGATTTAAAAATTAGACACACAGCCCACCCCCCAATCAACTGAAGGCACAAAAGCGCTTTCAAATGCTGCCCCTTCCCCGTTCTCCTTCTCCCATCCCGATTTGGGGCCGATTCCCCCAAATGGGGACTTTCCCCTCTGGGGCTGCGTAGGCAGCCTGGGAGCTGCTGCCAGGGCAGACACACACTCCAAAGCCCCTGAGTCTGGGTCTGCAATGGGGGGTGAAAAACCCCAAACAGGTTTGGGGGAAAGAAAACAATTCGGGGCTCTTGGGAAAGCCCACTCCTGCTGGGTTTGTGCAGTTGGAAAGGAGGGGGGTAAAAAAAGCGGGGGTGGGGGGGCGGAACCCTGCTAACCATTCTCATGCACAAAAGCAAAAAATCGCCAATTTCAATGTTGTGGAAAGGGTGAAAAAAACCCGGAAGTGAACCGTTTGGAAAAGCAATCCCAACTTTTACCTTATGGAAAAGCAAAAAAAAAAAAAAACCCCAAACGAACAAAACCAAAGTAACCCGAACAACAACAAAAAAAGCCAAACCATCCAACCGGAAATCACCAAAACTAAATAAACCCACCGAAAACCCTAAACTGGGGAAAATTTGGGGTGAAACACCGGCAGTTTGAGGGGCATTGCTGGGGCTTATCTGGAATGGATTCGCCGGAGCGGGTCAGTTATCTGGAGCGGATCACCTGCTGCAGGTTAGCCCAGGTGAGTTGCCCGTTGTGGATTATCCTGGGGGGACCCCCTGGTGTCAGTCATCCCCATGCATGTTCCCCGTGGCGTGTCTGCCCAGACATGCCCCTGTCCAGCGGTGTCCGCCTCCTCCCCCGCCCTCCCTCTGCGTGTGTCTGTGCCCTCCCAAACGCTTTCCCCTGACATGGCCCCCCCGCATGACTCTTTTTTTCCCCGGTGACGTCCTCCCTCTCCCTGGCCTCCTGTTCTGTGCTCGCTGAAGCCTTATGCTTACGCAGGATGAGCAGAGCAGGGTGCTGGCAGTGCAGAGGCGAGGCGAGGCGCTGCCAAGCCAACGAAGCCCAAGGCTCAGCAGCGCACAAGTCCTTTGCAGGTCAGCCACTGGCACCTGGTCTGCCTGGCTGCCCCGTGCCCTGACGCACAGCTGCCCCCCTCACCCCAGGCAGCCTGCCTTCGGAAGGGCAGCTGTGTTCCCCTGATTGATTTTCTTCTTTAACCCTCTAGGACCTGTTGACTTGCTGCTCTCCCTGTCACAGCCCTGATGCCGCAGGCCTACAGCAACTGATGGGGCTCACTCCGGGGGGGTGGGAAAGGGGACCTTTCTCCCCAGGTCGTTTGTGCTGCTTCTCCTCCCTAGGGCGTGGGGTGGGGGTGAGTGGGGCAGGAGGGAGGACGGTAACGGCCACCTGATTTTTAAAGCAGTCGAGACGGAAGGACTAAAATGCTCGAGGCACTTTGGTGGTGGGCGGTGCGGAGGCAACGACTGACACTGCTGGGGCTGCGGGAGTGGGGAAGGTGCAGAGAAACATGAGCTCTGCGCACGCAGTAACAGTTCCGTTATCCCGGCGAACGTGACCCAGAGCCGGCGCGGGTCTTGCCCCAGAGAAGAGTCACGGACGTCGTGCCGCTGCCGCCGTGCTGTGCTACGGCAGCCGGGAATCGCGCATGCGGAGTGGCGATGGTGGACCCTGCTGACACCGTGCGGCCAAAGTGCGGTACCGCACCCGGAACAGACGCATGCGCAGTGGCGACGATGTGTCACTGCTCGCTGCTGCCACCGAGCGACCGAACCGCGGAACAGCGGGGGCCAGCTGCGCTACCCTGCTCGCGGCAGTCACCGAGCGCTCAAAACCGGGTACTGCAGACGGGCAGCCGCCCGTTCCCGAGGGTGAAGTTTTTCCGCTGGTCGCTGCTGCCACCGTGCAAGCAGATTCCGGTACTGCAGCCAGGCAGTTCCGTATGCACAGTGGCGCTTTACTTTCTGCCCCTGCTTCCACCGACCGCCCAAACGCTCGCAGTGCAGGTGGGCAGCCGCGCATGCGCAGTGGCGCCTTTTTGTGCTCGCTGCTGCCACCGAGCGATCAAACCGCGGTACTGCAGGTGGGCGGCCGCGCATGCGCAGTGGCGCCTTTTGTGCTCTCTGCTGCCACCGTGCGACCAAACAGCGGTACTGCAGGTGGGCGGCCGCGCATGCGCAGTGGCGCCTTTGTGCTCTCTGCTACCACCGTGCGACCAGACCGGGGTACTGCACGTGGGCAGCCGCGCATGCGCAGTGGCGCCTTTTCTGCTCTCTGCTGCCACCGAGCGACCAGACCGCGGTACTGCAGGTGGGCAGCCGCGCATGCGCACTGGCGCCTTTTTGTGCTCGCTGCTGCCACCGAGCGACCGAACCGCGGAACAGCACGGGGGGAGCTCCGCTACCCTGCTCGCGGCAGTCACCGAGCGCTCAAAACCGGGTACTGCAGACGGGCAGCCGCCCGTTCCCGACGGTGACGGTTTTCCGCTGGTCGCTGCTGCCACCGTGCAAGCAGATGCCGGTACTGCAGCCAGGCAGTTCCGTATGCACTGTGGCGCTTTACTTTCTGCCCCTGCTTCCACCGCCCGCCCAAGCCCTCGTAGTGCAGCTGGGCAGCCGCGCATGCGCAGTGGCGCCTTTTCTGCTGGTCGCTGCTGCCACCGTGCGATCAGACCCGGGTACTGCAGGTGGGCAGCCGCGCATGCGCAGTGGCGCCTTTTCTGCTGGTCGCTGCTGCCACCGTGCGATCAAGCCCGGGTACTGCAGGTGGGCAGCCGCGCATGCGCAGTGGCGCCTCTTTCTGCTCTCTGCTGCCACCGTGCGATCAGACCGCGGTACTGCAGGTGGGCAGCCGCGCATGCGCAGTGGCGCCTTTTTGCTCTCTGCTGCCACCGTGCGACCAAACCGCGGTACTGCAGGTGGGCAGCCGCGCATGCGCAGTGGCGCCCCTTTCTGCTCTCTGCTGCCACCGTGCGACCAAACCGCGGTACTGCAGGTGGGCGGCTGCGCATGCGCAGTGGCGCCCTTTTGCTCTCTGCTGCCACCGTGCGACCAGACCGCGGTACTGCAGGTGGGTAGCCGCGCATGCGCAGTGGCGTCTCTTCATGCTCTCTGCTGCCACCGTGCGATCAAACAGCAGTACTGCAGGTGGAGAGGCGCGCATGCGCAGTGGCGTCTCTTTCTGCTCTCTGCTGCCACCGTGCGATCAGACCGCGGTACTGCAGGTGGGCAGCCGCGCATGCGCAGTGGCCACCCTTTGTATTCTGCTCGCTGCTTCCACCAAGCGACCGAACCCCGGGACTGCAGGCGGGAGCTGCGCTACCCTGGTAGAGATTTCCACCCGCCCCTTACCCGATCGCGGCAGTCACCGGTCGATCAAAACCGGGTACTGCAGACGGGAAGCTGCCCGTTCCCCAGGCTGAAGTTTTCCTCTGGTCGCTGCTCCCACCGTGCAAGCAGATGCCGGTACTGCAGCCAGGCAGTTCCGTATGCGCGGTGGCGCTTTATTTTCTGCCCCCTACTTCCACCGAGCGCCCAAACCCTCGTACCGCAGGTGGGCAGCCGCGCATGCGCAGTGGCGACCTTTTAGCTCTCTGCTGCCACCGTGCGACCAAACTGCGGTACTGCAGCCAGCAGCCGTGCACGGGCTGTAGCGACATTTTGCCGCGCTCACTTCTCCACGCCACTTAGTGACCCCCCGCACGCTACGTGGTGACGTCACCGTGGGGGCCGGAACCGTGTAGGCACAGCCCCTAGCGACAGGTGTTGACCCCTTGCGATAGCCCGTTGAGGGCGGTCCTGATACCCCTCGCCACGCTCTTAGCAACGGGCCCTGCCCCCGGCGATGGGCAGGCGGGCCGTCTGATGTCCGACCCACCTGGCCCCACCCACCCACTTTGGTGCTGTGCGGTGCACTTTGCTCTCTGCTGCCACCCTGCGAGCCTTCATCCCTCGGGGGGGCTCGGCCCGCCCCTTTTGCGGGGCGCTGTGGGAAGGGCGGGGGCGGGGCCCGGGGGTCGAAGAGCCCCAGCCGGGGCTCGGGCAGCTCTTGCTGCCCCTGGGCTTCTCTGCCGTCGGTGCTCCCGTGTTCCCTCGGGCGGTCGCAGCTTTGGGGCTGTCTCAGCCCCCCGGGCAGGCGTGCTCTGGCGTTTAGAGAAGCGGAGGCGTTGCCTGAGGTAAGGATTCCAGAGCTTGGCACTCTTTGGCAGCATCTGTACTAGAAAGGTCCCTTGTGGCCTGCTTTGCTTTTTTTCTCCCGGGATGTTGTTTCGGGCGCTGAGGGGGCGGTGAGACGGTTTAGTGGTATGGTGTTCTGTTTGGGGTTTGTTTTTTGCTTTGCTGGTTTTCTTCCCCCTTGTGAGATCATTTCATTCATTTATCATTTCATATTATCATTTACCCCGCGCCATTTCCGTCCCCTTTGGGCAGCAGCGGATCTGCTGCCGCTTCAGGCGGCCGCTTTCTCGAGGGCAAGGAGCTGGGACGACAACGGGCCGCTGCAGGCTCTGGTCAGGGTAAGAGGCTGTTCCCTGGGGAGCCGGCGCAGGGGGAGCGGAGGTACGCACGGGCACTTGTCGGTGCCCCTGGCCGGTAAAGGGAAGGTTAAATTGTTAGAGTGCAAATAAATACATTTTATTTAGGGAGGAGTCGTGACTAAATTTAATCGCACCTATTACTGAGCAAACCAGGCAGTCATTATTCCTAATCTGTAATTAAAAAAAAAATAAAGGCAGTCCTTTTTTATGCCATAAATAGAGTTGCGAGTCATTAATAGCTCAATCTAAATACAGCCGTTATTACATCAACTGCAGGCATTAATGACTCCTGATCAGAAACAAAATAAGGACAGTTTTAGAATCTACAATGAAAATTGAACTGGAAAGCTAAATTGGGAGTGGGTAATACTGAAATTGTAACAGGGCTGTTAGAAAGTTCAGAGGCAGCGACAGCTCCTGCTTCCAACCCAAGCAGTAAACGAAGCTTTAGATTCTTAAATGAACAGAAATAAAGGTGAGCTGTTAAACAGTGGCTGGGTTCAAGCGTAGGCATTAAGAAAATTTGCAGGTGCGGGTGATTCCTGACGAGAACTAACAATTCCAGAAGATTTAGATTTAAAATGACAAAGCTAATGGAGTGCCACAACCGCCCGGATGTAACTGCAGCCGCTTTGGGGGAATGCCCCAGCCCTCCCCAACCACCGCTATTAATTACTGCCAAGGAGAGCGAAAGTGAAAGTAGAAGCAGTGCAGGTGAAATGCGAGCAGTACGCTTTTCCTAAGTCATCTCTTCGTGTCAGGAGAGGAAAGAAAATGGAAAGAAGATGTTTGCAGGGGGTCTGTGCTGGGTTGCCTGCGCGTCTCTTCCGTGCGTCCTTGAGGAGACATTTAGCTCCTGTTGGGCGCTCGCAGGTGGAGACAGGGCGAGCTGGAGGCGGGATCGGTGCCGGCCCTGAAAAAGGGATGGGCAACGAGCTGAGAGAAGAGGGGGCAAGGGCTGAAAAAGGGTCTCCAGTTCTGCAGGGAAGGCAGCGGGATGTGACTCGGCAACCGCTCTGAGGAGTGCAGGGTCATTCGCTGCGATGAAGTCAGGGTCTGCGGCTGGCCCGGAGAGGCAGCAGAAATCCCAAACTCTTTGCAGGGGTACCGGCCAGATTAGGGCAACACCTGAACAGTAAAACCATTTAGGGGAAGCAGAGCTGGGCTGCACCGCGTGGCCAACCTCCCTCTTCTCCGTGAGTCCCAAAGGGGCAGCTCCAAGAATGTGCTGAGAATTCATCCCTTGCGCTAAAAATGAGACGTAAGTAGCACCCACCCGTGAATTTTATTTTCTCTCTCGCTCTGCGGCTCCTGCCTGCTTGTCTCTCCTCAGTGCTCACCTGCACCCGTGCTCGGATGGGGCAGCTGAGGGAAGGTGCTGCCATCTCCCCAGCCCCGGCGGACCGCCCCTCAGCTGTGTCCTCTGTCAGGGAGCGTCGTCATCTCTCCTGCCTCCCAGAGCGTGTCCTGTAGTGGCAGACGCGCGGGCTTTTCCCTGCACGCGCATACGGGAAGGGAAGCACAGTGAGAGCTGGGCTTGTCAAAGAGTAACGGGGGTGGTGGGAAGCGTAGCTAGAACCGGAGAGCTACAGCGCAAAAGCAAAGCAGACGGGACACAAAAGTAAAATGGTGCACAGGAATGCTGAGGCGAGAACTCCCGCAGCACACAGGAAATCAGTGTCGGAATCTATTTTCTTCTGACTGCCAAATTAAAAATAATGGCACGCTTTGCAACGCTAAGCTCGCTCTGATCGTCTGAACTGTTTCTTTCCAACTCCCCACCGCCCCCAGCACACCGCTCAGCCTCCTCAGCCTGAAATGCCTTGTTTTCCTTCTTTTTTTTTTTTTTTTTTTATGACAGGGCAACTTCTGTTCCCGAGGTGGTGCCCACAGTACAGCTATCTCTTCGAAGGCAGTTTGGTTTAGGTCAGAGAATGTTTAGCCTGGACTGAATCAGCCTCTGTTTCTATTTCTGGAAATCATCGGTCCTGTGCATAAAGCCCGGAAAAAAGGAAATATGAACCAAAGGACGTGGGGCCTGCAGGGGTAGGAAAATATTTGAGAAGAGGTTCAGTGGGGAAATGACTGTTTGTCTGTGGGGCGTCCAGGCAAGCAACCCAGCTGCTAGAAAGCGGCGCTGTCCCCAGGATGGCCTCGGCGGTCCCGTCGGAGTCGGGGGAACAAGGACAAGGCAGGGTGAAGCATCTGGCCTGCCGTGTGGAACGTGACTGTACAAAGCACGTGTGATGCACTGCAAGTTCATTTGTTTAAACTGTGAGTTAAAGAAGGTGTGCAGTTGCTTTGTAAACAGCCGACGCTCTAAAGCTACACCCGTCTAACTGCTAGCTGTATTAAATCTATCGTATTGCTGTTTCTGCATTAAAAAAAGTAACAAACCAACACACCTATGTAAGCACGTCTAAGTACAATGGAAAACCACTGTTTAACGCGTGGCATGTGTGGGTTGTTTTTTTGGGGTGGGAGGGTGGGGTGTATGACAAAAACCTGCGAGAGACACACGCACACACGCACGTGTAATGTTTAGCGCTCACCTAAACCCAAAAAAGAAAATCCACTCTTTATTTTGCAGCATTAGCATTAGCTTCCAGCGCACAGCCTGAGCGCGTACCTCTGCTCTCACCATCTGCTCCCTCTTCAACCGTGTGTGGCTGTCATCATCAGCTTGCACAGGCTTTCCTCGTGCAAGTTTCCGCGACAGCTTACGAGAAGGCAGGGAAACAAACCCAGCAAGACGCGTAGTGCCTTCCTCTATGGGCTCCGTCCAGCCTTTGTTAAAATGAGCAGAAAAGAAATCTGCTGCTGCCTTTACCCTGACTCGCTCTTACAGAGAGCATCTGACTTGACCCGCAGCAAAGCGATGCCCCAGGCAGCAGCACGTATTGGCGCGCGCCGCGGTTTCACCCACCTGTTTTACTGCGCCGGTCCTTTCCCACGGCCGATGCCGCAGATGTGGCGCGCCCCACCCCCAAACCTCTTTACGAGGGTTCCCTGGGCTCTGCAAGTCGCCTGCTGGACGTGTTGCTGATTCAGGCACGGGCAAAGTCAGCTTCTTCGCTGGCCTCGGGCCAGGGCAGCCACGTACTCGAGGGAAACTCAGAATATCTCCAGCGAGATCTCACCGGGCGGCTGGGACCTCGTCAGTAGGGGAGAAAGCCAAGCGACTGACACTGAAAGGGAGCTCTTTGCTAGGCTGTAGATCGTAAAGTTAAAAAAGAAAACAAACCTGCCTTTTTAAAAATGCCCTCTTTTGAGTCTGCCACGTTTGATACAGATTTTTAAAATTGCAGGGTATATCTCCTACAGGCCTCATGCAAAGGGAAGCGAGTACCTCTGGCTCTCAGGACAAGGGGGTCCCTCAGGAGCCCAGGCGCTCACGCCAGCCGGCATCTGGCACAGCACAGGGCAGGAGCTTTGGCAGTAGTACGTGAGCTGAGAATGAGAGTCAGGCAGCACTGCACGCTTCTCCTGTGAGCCGCCGAGGCTCGCGCGCTGTACCTTCCACGAATAAAAGGCCAGAAGAGTCAGCATTTCTGCTAGTTCCAGCCTCATCCGTACCCTCGTTAGTGTAACTGTAAGCGAGCGTCCCGTAGCGACTGGGAGCGTGGCAGCTGGGCTTCCTGCGCTGTCTTAGGTTGTGCCCTTGGAGAGACCCTTCTCCGAGCCCCGGGCTGGGTGGGCTGCGGTGCCGTTCAACGCTGAATAGGCACGAAGGCCTATAAACAAAATGTATTTATATTGCACCCATACCCGGCAGCCAACCGCCGCTTTATTTACGTATTCTGCACCTCCTGCCGACGCTTTTAAACTTAGCCGATATTGCCGCAGTTTTCTCTGACGGGGCAGGGGACTGCCACGCAGCAGGGGGAGTTTCTGGGTGCCTCCCACGGACACAGACGTCCTCAGCTGGGTAGGGACAGGGTGAGAGCTGGAACAACTCTGCTGACATGTAAGGGCCGTCCCAGGGCAAGGCTCCTGGGTCTGGGGGCTGAAAGGCGAGCCGCGCTGGGTGGTTGGTGTGGGAGTTGTGGAGCAAGTAGGGGAAAAAAAAAACAACAAGAAAAAACCATCCAAATGTTTCACAGCAGGTAGAAAGCTTGGCAGAAAGCAAACTGAATGCTGTAAAGACAAAAGCCGAAAGCCGGCTATGGACTGTACGAAAAGAGCCAGTGCCACGGAAAGAGGTTATTTCTTCAACTGACCATAGGAGGCTTTTTGTGAGATAACACAACACCTCTTCTTTCTGCTACAGCGCGGCACCGCAGCAGTAATGGGCCAGAGCGTGCGAGCGCCTTTGGCAGGATCGGTAACGGCCGGGGCACGGCCGACCGGCCAGCCCACCTTCCGCACAAGGAAAACACCATTCCCCTGGAACGCCACGCAGACCCAGGACGGGTAAGGCGGAGGCCGAGCCCAGGCGCCCCCATTGCCAAGGACCACCTTGGCCTTGCAGCGTCTCACGCTTCGGGGTGTTCTGCTGGCCGTGGCTAAGCTCAGGCCCTCTGCTCGTGGCTGCCCCCGGTCCCCCGGCGCCGGTCGGGCCCCAGCCCCCAGCGCGGTACGGCGCAGGGCAGTGACCCAGCAGGGCGGCCCCACGGGCCCCAGCCCCCCACCCCTCGCCGTGCCTGCGGCCAGGGCCCCGCGGCCGCCGGCCCCTTCCTCCTCTGCCCGCTCCCGTCGCGGACGGCTCGGTATGTGTCACGAGGGGCAGCCCCGTTGAGCAGCTCTGGGAGGGCGCGCGGCTCTGCCCGGCCGTGACCGGGGCCCGCAGGGGTTTCCCGCTCGCTCGCTCGCCCCGAAAGGAGCTGGCCCCGAGCCGGCGCGTCCCCCCCCGCCCGGCCCACGGCGCCCTCGCGAGCTGAGCGCGGCCCGGCCAGCAGGGGGCGCTGGCGCTCAACGGCTGGGCGCGGGGGCGGTCCGGCGCGGGGGAGGGGCCGGTGGGGGCCGGTCCTTCCGGCCGCCCTCTAAGGGCCGCCCCGCGGGGCTCCGGCTTCCGGTGGCGCAGCGCGGCGGAGCGGAGGTGGGAGCGGTGCGTGGGGCGGCTGCGCCGCGAGGTGTCTCTTTGCGGTGCCGGGGCCCCTCTGCGGCCCGGCGTGGGAAGCCCGTGGCCGGCGGAGACTGCTCGGAGCTGGGCGGGGAGCACCGCGGCAGTCCGACCGCAGGCAGCCATCCCCTGCGGTGGCCGCCAGCTCCTCAGGACTCCTGGAGGCCTGGCAGCGCCCGACCCTCGCCTGCGGCAGCCGCCTGGGAGAGCAGCGCGGCCGTGGCCAGGGGCCGGAGAGCGCTGGTGAGTGAGTTCGGGCAGCGGTGGAGGCTCCGTGCCGGGCCCGACCCCGGGCCGGGGTGGGGGGGGGCGGCTCCGTGCCGGGCCCGACCCCGGGCCGGGGTGGGGGGGGGCGGCTCCGTGCCGGGCCCGACCCCGGGCCGGGGTGGGGGGGGGCGGCTCCGTGCCGGGCCCGGGCCCGGGCCGGGGTCGGGGGGGGGGCGGCTCCGTGCCGGGCCCGGGCCCGGGCCGGGGTCGGGGGGGGCGGCTCCGTGCCGGGCCCGGGCCCGGGCCGGGGTCGGGGGGGGCGGCTCCGTGCCGGGCCCGGGGCCCGGGCCGGGGTCGGGGGGGGCGGCTCCGTGCCGGGCCCGGGCCCGGGCCGGGGTCGGGGGGGGGCGGCTCCGTGCCGGGCCCGGGCCCGGGCCGGGGTCGGGGGGGGCGGCTCCGTGCCGGGCCCGGGCCCGGGCCGGGGTCGGGGGGGGGCGGCTCCGTGCCGGGCCCGGGCCCGGGCCGGGGTCGGGGGGGGCGGCTCCGTGCCGGGCCCGGGCCCGGGCCGGGGTCGGGGGGGGGCGGCTCCGTGCCGGGCCCGGGCCCGGGCCGGGGTCGGGGGGGGCGGCTCCGTGCCGGGCCCGGGCCCGGGCCGGGGTCGGGGGGGGCGGCTCCGTGCCGGGCCCGGGCCCGGGCCGGGGTCGGGGGGGGCGGCTCCGTGCCGGGCCCGGGCCCGGGCCGGGGTCGGGGGGGGCGGCTCCGTGCCGGGCCCGGGCCCGGGCCGGGGTCGGGGGGGGGCGGCTCCGTGCCGGGCCCGGGCCCGGGCCGGGGTCGGGGGGGGGCGGCTCCGTGCCGGGCCCGGGCCCGGGCCGGGGTCGGGGGGGGCGGCTCCGTGCCGGGCCCGGGCCCGGGCCGGGGTCGGGGGGGGCGGCTCCGTGCCGGGCCCGGGCCCGGGCCGGGGTCGGGGGGGGGCGGCTCCGTGCCGGGCCCGGGCCCGGGCCGGGGTCGGGGGGGGCGGCTCCGTGCCGGGCCCGGGCCCGGGCCGGGGTCGGGGGGGGGCGGCTCCGTGCCGGGCCCGGGCCCGGGCCGGGGTCGGGGGGGGCGGCTCCGTGCCGGGCCCGGGCCCGGGCCGGGGTCGGGGGGGGCGGCTCCGTGCCGGGCCCGGGCCCGGGCCGGGGTCGGGGGGGGGGGCGGCTCCGTGCCGGGCCCGGGCCCGGGCCGGGGTCGGGGGGGGCGGCTCCGTGCCGGGCCCGGGCCCGGGCCGGGGTCGGGGGGGGGCGGCTCCGTGCCGGGCCCGGGCCCGGGCGGGGTCGGGGGGGGGGGCGGGCTCCGTGCCGGGCCCGGGCCCGGGCCGGGGTCGGGGGGGGGCGGCTCCGTGCCGGCCCGGGCCCGGGCCGGGGTCGGGGGGGGGCGGCTCCGTGCCGGGCCCGGGCCCGGGCCGGGGGTCGGGGGGGGCGGCTCCGTGCCGGGCCCGGGCCCGGGCCGGGGTCGGGGGGGGGCGGCTCCGTGCCGGGCCCGGGCCCGGGCCGGGGTCGGGGGGGGGCGGCTCCGTGCCGGGCCCGGGCCCGGGCCGGGGTCGGGGGGGGGGCGGCTCCGTGCCGGGCCCGGGCCCGGGCCGGGGTCGGGGGGGGCGGCTCCGTGCCGGGCCCGGGCCCGCGCCGGGGTGGGGGGGGGGGCGGCTCCGTGCCGGGCCCGGGGCCCGCGCCGGGGTGGGGGGGGGCGGCTCCGTGCCGGGCCCGGGCCCGCGCCGGGGTGGGGGGGGGCGGCTCCGTGCCGGGCCCGGGCCCGCGCCGGGGTGGGGGGGGGGCGGCTCCGTGCCGGGCCCGGGCCCGCGCCGGGGTCGGGGGGGGGGCGGCTCCGTGCCGGGCCCGGGCCCGCGCCGGGGTCGGGGGGGGGCGGCTCCGTGCCGGGCCCGGGCCCGCGCCGGGGTCGGGGGGGGCGGCTCCGTGCCGGGCCCGGGCCCGCGCCGGGGTGGGGGGGGGCGGCTCCGTGCCGGGCCCGGGCCCCGCAGAGAAGCCCTGGTCGGGCATCGTTCGCTTTTGCACAATGTAGGGCTTTCCCCGTCTATTTTCTGTGTACTGTGTTTTGGGCCACCTGAAACCCTTTGGCCGGGTAGGTTTGGTGCGGGGAGATGGCAGGTCTGGAGCCTGAAAGATCTCGGGTGGGGGGGCGGGGGAGGTATTTTTGCCTTAAAACTCTGAGCCCACCTCGTGTGTCATGTCGTGTTATCACGTCGTGAGTCTGGTGACTGTGGCAAATGGCTCAGTTGGGCGTTTTCTGATAAATAACTTCTGAACGTGTGCGTGTGTAGGCACGGGGAGATTTGTGCAGGGTGACAGAGCCCCTTGTGCTTCTGTGCTAATGTCTACCTGTTCTAGACCTCCAGTGTTGGAAAGCCTTTGTTTAGTGCCTAGTTGTGCCTGCGTAACAAATGTTTTAGCTGCTGATGTGTTATACCTCTGCTGTGAACTTTTTCCTGGGTGGCTTGATTGTTTCTGGTTGTCCGTGTAAATCTAGGCAGATATTTTCTGCCCGGTGGTGAAGCCTATCGCTTTGGATAACAAAGGGCAGGAGAGCAATAAAGAAAAAGGTGATTCGTCTGCTGCAGCTCCTTGGAAACGATTCGTTCCTTATTTTCTGCCGTTGGGGAGGTGTTGTGCTTTCCAGATAATGCAGCCTCTCCTGTGCCTGTCCACGCCGTGCATTTTTGTCCTGCCCTTGCTTGAAAAGGCTCTCCTTGCCTTCTTCCTCTGTGCTGCAGTTGGCTTAATCTCTCGCTGCTGCTGCTGGAAGAGGGATAAAGGGAGTGTTGTTGATCGGGTTGTTAAAAGCTTTTTCGCGGGCTGTAACGCGCGGGAAGGGGTGGGCGGGGGGGGGGCGACTCAGTACGGGGGAGGGGGAGGATCAGGCTGCGGGGAAAATGGGAAACCAACATCACCCTTCCCTCCTACGGCGCAGCCCGGCTGCACGGCTCCCCGGGGATGCCCCTGCCCCGCGGGTGTACCGTGTGTGCGCCCCCCGCGTGGGGCGGGGGACGACGACACACCCCCACACAGTCGGCGGCACTGGGGCAACCCCTGCCCCAGGGCTCCGCGCTCGTACCCGGCTCTCCCCGCTCCGGCACGGCACGGGCCTGGACGCACCGAGGAGACCCCGGAGCGGCTTCTCGCGGCTGGGCGAGAACAGGGCCTGGCCCCGAGCAGCCGAGCGGGCACCGCCGGTAGCTCGGAGGAGCGGGGCCGGCTCGGCTCGAGGCGTCAGAGCGAAAAGGGACGAGAACCGTCCCGGAGCGTTGGGGGGGCGGCGGATGGTCCGGTGGCCGGGTTCGGCTCCGTGCCGGGCCGTGGGGCAGCCGGAGCCGCGCCGGGGGGCAGGTGAGGAGCCGCGTGGCCGGGCGCGCTGTGGGTCGGCGGGTTTCGGCTGTGGGGTCTCCCGGTCCGCGGAGTCCCCGGGGGGGGGGTTGCGGGCAGCAGTGGCCCCGGGCCGAGCGCTTTCGTGGGTCGGTGGTTGTGTTTTGGGGCCGAGCCCGTGCCCGGCCGTGGGGAAGTAGGGGCAGCCCCACCCGGCTCTCGGCTGCTCCTCGTCGGGGTCGGGCGGCGGCGGCGACCCCGGCGGGGGCTCCTGTGGTGCCGGGCGGGTCCCCCCTTGCCCGCGAGGCAGGCAAGGACCCTGGCTGCTGCCGCCGCGGTTTGCTGGAGGCGGGCTGGGCCCGGCCCCCTGTGGGGTTGGGGTGCGGGCCCGGCGCTGCCGGGGAAACGAGGCCTGCGAGAGCAGGAAGAAAGCGCTGCCGGGCCGGCGCTGGGCTGCCCCGCCGGGGTGCGGGGCCGGGCCCGCGCAGTTCAGTTCCCAAGGCCTCCCCGACAGTGCCCGCGTGGGCCGTGGGGGTGCAGGGCTGTGGGGTGGCTGCGCTCTCCGCGCCCCTGAGCGTTGCCCGTGGGGACTGCGGAGGGGGCCGGGACGCAGCCAGGCTCAGCTGGTTTGGTCCCTGAACGGGGAGAGCACAGCTCTTCTGTTCCTGGGCCTTGAGAGCAGGCTCCTGTGGCTGATGCCGGGGCCCTGAAACAGATCGAGTCGTGCGTTTTGAGGGCCTGAGCGAGGGGACTAAGTCGTGTGGTTTTGGGCTGAGGAGCAGAGGTCAAGTGCTGCATTTTTGGGACTTGAGAACAGGCTCAGCAGCTGGGCTTTTTGGCTCAGAACCGGTCCCAAAGTGAGCTGGTTTGGGGGCCAAAAGCAGCAGCCGGTTTGGCTGCTTGTGCAGGCTGGGGGGTGGGGGCATTGGGGGCTGCAGGGGAAAGCAGGGGTTGGGCAGGGTACGAGGACCCTCCCCGGAGGTGGGGGTCCGGTCACATCGGACCCCGAAGTTCGGGAGGCCGGCATGCACCAGAGCGAACTCGCCACCTGAGGCGGGTCTCTGGAGGAAGGGTGCTTTTTGGATCCAGCGCAGCGCACCCTCTTTGGGTCCAGCTCTTCTTTCTGCGCTGCTTAGAATAGTTATTAACCAATTAATTAATCATACAAACTAAGTCACAACAGCTCTGTCGGCTCCATCGTGGTTCGGAGCTCTGAATCGGTTTCACTTGGTGTCTAACATGTTTTTTCCCCGAGGAGAGGCTAAGTTTCAAAGTTAATTAGTTTTCTCATAAGTGTGTCAGTCAATAAAATTGAGTTACGATTGTTAAAACCACAAAGGTGACAGGAGTCTCACGGATCTGGTCTATTTCTGAAAATGTATTCATCCCATGCAAATGTCATCGGGATACAGATCATCTGCACTTCATGCTCTGACAAGACAAGATGCTGAGACAGGGATGAGCTCCAAAAGGACTACTGAAAAGAAAAAAAACGCATTCCACAGTCATGGGGTTTTTTTGGTTGCGTTTGGGGGGGCGGGGTGGCTTTAACAAAAGAGTGCAGTGTTGGCCGGCAGCAGCCTGCAGAGCACTTTTGCTGCCTGATCTCTCCTTTTCTTCTCTTCCACTCCTCTTTCAGGGCTGTAATTGTCATTTGGATAGTTTTAGAAGAGCAGTTAAGTTGCTCGCCTGTGTCAATGTGCTGGTAATACCAGGAAGGTGAATGCTTGAACCGGTCGGGCGGGTAGGAATGAATAACTTGGCTGCAGGTAGAACTTCTGAGGGAAGACCAGCAAAACCAGGAAGCAAATAGCAAGTTCCCAAAAAATGTGCGGGTGTCAAACACATAAAAGTTTCATTGCCGAATGTTTTTGGGAATATGTTCCCAATGGCTATTTTTAGTAAACATAAATTTTCAGGAGATTCAGGGTTGTGCGTGGCAAAACATGTCCCTCTGTTTTTGTGTCCTGCCGCACAAACGGCCGGCGGCAGGGCTCTTGTTCCCTGCTCTCGCTATTGCCACAGCAGGGCTGCGATATTTAGACCTAAGAGATGGGTTTAGGAATGGAAGGAGAGAGAACGCCTGTGTTCTGTAAGGGCTATGAATGCTGACCCTTTGTCTCCGTCTGCCGCTTTTCCTGTGCGGGTGATGAAGCTGTTTTACTTTTCTCTGTTGTTCCAGGTCTAAATAGCTGCGAAGCTGTCGCCGCTGTGGGTGCGCAATTTGTGTTGCTGTGTTTCTGTGGAGTTCTAGCTACGGCTCGCTTCTAGTGTGGCCAAGCGTCAAGGTAGGGCTTTCAGTTTAAAGCTTCAGAAGCGCTGCGCGCCGAGATGGGTGTAGGTGAAACTGCTGTTGCGCCTGCAGCTGTGCTCGCAGGGATGCTGGGTGGCTCTGCATCAAACCGGCGAGGTGCGCGTGGACCTCCGTCGGGCTGCGCCCTGGGTGCGCGAGCGTGCGGTGTTTTTGCTGTTCCGGCTTGCACGTGCGAGGGCTTAACGTTTGATTTAATGCATTTCCTTTAACGGCAGGCTGTAGTTGGGCTCTAGACGGTATTCCTACGTGGGCACAAGAGCTGTGGAATGGTTAAGCTGTTGCTGTGCCTCCAGGTGACTTGTTCAGTAACGCTGTTTTTCCAGGTGCAGATGGATGAGTCGTGCAGGGCAACGGAGGAGGGCCCAGGGGAGCGCTGTAAGAAGGTGAGTCTGTGTAGTACTGGAGGGAAGATGTGACTGATGGCTATAGGGCTCCATTATGGGTTTTACTCTTTTTTTTTTTTTGTGATCCGAGGGTGCTAAGCGATGAGCCGAGCGTGATCTGGGCCCTGGAGGTGAGTCAGGCAAGGTGACCGGTGCTTGGTGGGCTGGAGTAGGTGTTCTTTTTCAGGTTATTCAGGGTTTTTTCTCCTTCTCTTCACTTTCCCATCCCAATTTGGGGCCGATTCCCTCAAACGGGGACTTCCCCCTGTGGGGCTGCTTATGCAGCCTGGGAGCTGCTGCCTGGGCACAAAAATACCTCAAACCCCTTACTCTGGGTCTGCAATGGGGGGTGAAAAAACAGAAAGAATTCTGGTGGAAAGAAAACAACTTGGGGCTTCTGGGAAAGCCAACTCCAGCTGGATTTGTGCAGCTGGAAAGGAAAAAAAGGGTGGTGGTGGGGAAGGAACAACCACCTAAAAGCACCCACCAACCATTCTCATGCACAAAACCGAAAGTGAAAATGACCATTTTTTGTAGGGTAAAAGCACAAAAAGTCCCCACAGAACTCAGAAGTTTGGAAAAGCAACCCCAATTATTACATTATGTAAAGAAGGCGGGGAAAAAAAGAAAACCAAAACAAAACCCTATCACAACCCTGATGCCACATGCCTACCAGCAGTTCCTGGGGCTTATTCTGCGGGGGTGGGGAACCCAACCTTGTTCCCCAGGTTTGCTGTGCTGCTTCTCCTCCCTCGGGCATGCGGGGGGCAGTGGCATGGACAGTAGCAAGCACCAGACGTTTTTAAGCGGTCGAGAGGAAAGGACAAATGCTCGAGACGCTTTGCTGTTTGGTGCAGAGGCAATGAATGGTGCTGCTGGGGCTGCGAGGGGGAAAGGTGCAGAGGAATAGAAGCTCTGTGGATGCAGCCAAGTTATGGTTTCTGGATGGTATTAATCGAGAAGAGTAATTCAGATAATGCTGCTGCCCAGCGACCAGAATTGGGTACTGAGCCCGGGAGCCGCGCACGCGCGGTGGCGTCCCTGTGATCCCCATTGCTCTCTCCGCAGGTAACAGCCCTGCGATGCTGCGGTGCCTGCGAGGTGATGCTGCCGTGCTCGTTGCTGCTTCCTGGTAAGGAAAGGCCTCCTCCGCTCCTGCTGCAGCGTGGTGGTGTGTCGGACACGATTCCCTGTGTCGGGTGAGGCCTAGGGCTGCCGGCGAGGTGAGCGAGCGCCTTTGGTGGGTGCAGGGGTGTCTCCTTGTGTGCCTGCACTACTGGGGCTGGTGGGATGGGAAGCTTCAAACGACCCGCCGAGGCAGGCTTCTGGTATGCTAAAGGCGAGTGGGTGAGGGCAGCCCTAGGAGTTACTCGGGAGCTGATAGAAGGGAAGAAGGAAAGGAGGAGGAGGATGATGACCTTTTCCCCCTGCCCAGGGTGCAGAAGATGGCCGACTCTCCAGCTCACCAGAGCTCCCCCTCAGCCTCCCCTGGCCCCCCTTGCCCAGTGCGCCTGCTCCCAGCTCCAGCACGAGCGAGCTAGGCTACGTGCCGAGGAAGCCTCATCTCGTAAGAGCTGTAAGACACCCATGTGTTCTCTTCAGGTGGAGGACGGCCTAGAGTCTGGAGCTGCAGAAGAGGCAGGGAGGAGAGAAGGGGAAAGAAGCATGTGAACGGCTAAATTGTGCCAGCAGCGCTGAGAGCGAGAGTCGCGGTGAGTCCTGGGCCAGTGGGGCCCGGTTGCCTCTCTTGTGCGTCCTGGGCCCTCCCTGTCTCTCCCCCGGCCCCCTCTCTTTCCTTACCTGCTGCAAAATTTTATTTTTTCTTTTGGGCCCCCCCCGCACCTTCTTTCTCCATCTCGCTCTGAGTGGCTCCCTGCCTCCCCGTCTTTTTCAGTCCTCCCTCTCTCTGTCCTGTAGCCTGTGGCTCCTTTTTCTATCTCCGCCTCTCTCTGCCTGGCTCTGGCTCCGTTTTTTTATTCCTCCTGCTCTGTCCTGTAGCCTGTCGGTATTTTGTCTTTCTCTGGCCCTCTTGGTCTGACTCCCTGTGTTACCGAAAAACGCGGTAAAATCGGAAACGACTCCTCAACGCCAATTTAGTATTAAAGAGCAGGCATTCTTTATTCACGGCGCCAGATGCACGGGGGATCGCTCCTCCTGGCGTGCGTACCTCACACACCTTTCCCGTACAATTTGTAGATCAAAATTTTACGTATTCATACGTATTCATTATTGCCCTGTCTGCTGATCGGTACAAACTTGCTCGTTCCGTATGTAAATCGCTGCGCAGGCTCGGTTGTCCTCTTCCGTTGTTCTCTTCTGAGTAGGTGGTATTACTTGGGTCGGTGGTGGTCTGTGAGTCGGTGGTCGTGATCTCCCCCTGCCGGAATTACCTTTTTACCTTCTTGGCTAGTTCTCTCAGTCCGCTCCACGAAACCGCGTTTTGTCGTCCTTTTCTGACAGAAGCACGTTGTCTGTTGTTCTGTTGACATTAATGATCGCCTAGTGACTAAAATGCAGATCGACAGGTGCGCTGATTCGTACGCTCCACGTTCCCGTAATGGAACACCGTCTCTGGTTGGCTGATTTCATCGCTTTGGTTACACCTGTTCCTGTTGTTCAGTTTCTTCTTTTTTGGCTTTGTTTGATTCTCTCTGTGATTCTGTTTTTCTCTGCCTCGCTTTTCCCAGCTCCCCGTCCCTCACTTGGAATGCCCGTTGTCCTTCACCAGCTCACTCTCCCTTGGTTGCCATCCCCGTTTCTGAATTCCTCCTGCTTTGCCACGTAGCCCGTGGCTTTTTTCTTAATCTCTCTGTCTGCCTCAACGCTCCCGCCGCGCTTTTTAATTCGTCTGCTCTGTACCCTGCTACTGTTCTTGCCTTTCTGAGTTCTTCTCTGTCGAGCTCCCTTTCCCTGTTCATGAATTCCTGTTCTTCCTGCACCCGCCGCTGTTCCCTGTGATCTCCGTCTCTCTCTGTCCAGCTCCCTGTCCCTAGGTTTTAATTCCTGCCTCTGCCCGCTGTAGCCCGTCTAGATGTTTCTCTCGGCCTCTCTCTCTGTCCGGCTCCCTCTCTCTGTGTTCTAATTCCACGTTCTCTGTCACGTAGACCCGTGCTATTTGTTTGTCCTCATCTCTCTCTGTCCAGCTCCTTGCTGCTATGTTTTCTTTCTTCCCTCTCTCTCTGTCTTTGTAGCCCGTTGCTGTTGTTGTGTTTTTGGTTTTGGTTTTTTTTTTTCCCACTTGTTTCTTCATGTGTCTCTGTCTGCCTCCCAGTGCCTGATCTTTAATTCCTCCTTCCCTGTTGGGCCGCTGTTCCTTTTTTCCATTCTACATTGTGTTCTCTTTGGTCTGCTGTTCTTATTCATCGGTTCCCTCCTCGCCGCCCTGTGGCTTGTCCCCATTTTAGTGTTGCCTCTCTCTCCCTCTCTCTGGCTTCTTGCCCCTGTTTTTAAAATTCCTCCCTCTCTTCTCTCTTCCCTGTTGGCCGTGTGATCGTCAGCCTTTCTCCACCTCTTTCTGCCCAGCTCTCTGTGTCTATCCATTAATTCTTCCCTCTCTGCCCTGTAGCCTGTAGCTTTTGTCCTTTCTCCATCTTGCTGTCTCTGGCTTCCCCGTGACCCTCTTTTAGAATTGTTTCTCTCTTCTTTCTGTACGCATTGCGATTCCTTTTGCTCCCCATCTCCCTTTGTTTTGGGTGTTGTTTTGTTGTTGTTTTTCTGGCTCCCTGTCCCTAATTCTTAATTCTCTGCCTTCTCGTGCTCTGTACCACGTAGCCCCGTGGTTTGTTTTGTGGTGTTCCCTCCCCGGCCCCTTCCCTCCGTCGTTGGCTGTCTCGGCTCCCTGTCCCCGTGGCTTCATTCTTCCCTTTCTGCCCTGTTCTTGTCGCTTATCTTGTCTTTCTCCATCGCGCTCGGTCCAGCTTCCTGCCCCTATTCTTCTTTCCTCCCTCGCTGTCGTGCTGCCTGCCCCAGGTTCTTTGTGCGTCTCCAGCCTGCTCCTCTTCCTTCTTTGTTGGTCTGTGTCCTGCTCTTCCCTCTTTCTGCTGCCTCTCTTCCCCTCTCTCTGCTGCTTTTATCTCCACCTCCGTCAGGCTCCCTGTCCTTCTCTGGCCGTCCTGTTCCCTGCCTCGTGCCTTCTCACTACACGCACACACGTCCCCCCCGCCCCGTCCAGCCGGATGCCGCTCTTCTCTTCTCTCTTCCTACTGTCCCGTGCCCTGCTCGTCACCTTTGGTGGCCTCCCCCTCTGCCCAGCAGCCCGTCGCCCCAGGAGCCAGGCGACGGACGGTCCGTTCCCTGCCAAACCGGGACAAGCGCGTGCCGTGGCTTAGCCCCAGCTGGCTATTCTGCACCAGGGAGCTGCTTGCTCACTCCACCCTCAGTGGGCTGGGGGAGAGAGCTGGAAGGGTAAGAGTGAGAAAAATCATGGGTTGAGATCAAGGCTGTTTAATAGGTAAAGCAAAAGCTGTGCGTGGAAGCAAAGCAAGGAATTAATTCACTCCTCCTTTTCGGCGGGCAGGTGTTGAGCTGTTTCTGGGAAAGCAGGGCTCTGTCATGTGTAATGGTTACTTAGGGAGAGAAATGCCGTAGCCCCCGCCCTCCCTCCCCCCCCGACAAGGACTCCCCCTTCTTCCCCCAGCTGGGTGTGCTGAGCATGATGTCAAATGGTATGGAATATCCCTTTGGTCAGTTAGCTGGGAAAGCTTTCCCAGCTGTGTCCTCTCCCAGCCTACCTGCTGGTGGGGCACTGAGAGAACCAGAAGAGGCCCTGACTGTGGAAGCAGTGCTCAGCAAGAACCAAAACATCTCTACATTATTAACGGTGTTTTGAGCATAAATCCAAAACGTATCCCTTCCTAGCTACTGTGGAGAAAATGAGCACTATCGCAGCCAACACCAGCTCCGTGCGGCTGCGGCAACGGCGGCCGAGGTGGCCTTGGGGCAGGGGGGGAGCGTTGGGGACCCTGACCCACGAATGGCTCCTGGGACTTGTTACGTGCGCGCCTGCACAAACACCTGCCCTCTCCTTTGCCCTCAGGGCTGCGTTTGCGCTGCCTTTGCGTGGGGCAAGGGGCTGTGATGGAGCCCAGGGGAGGAGGTGGTGCACTGTGGGGGTGAGGGGAGGGCGCCCCCCGTTGCTGCTGCGCCTCAGCTGATGGCGGGGTCTGGATGGAGGAGCCCCAGGTGCGGGCGGTGGGGCTGACGGTGCCGGCTCCTCCCTGGAAAAGGGGTGGTGCCCGGCTCCGGGGGGCCAGTGTGAGCCGAGGGCGGAGCGGAGCTGTGGCCGAGCGTCAGCGGGCTGCGACTGTAGCGAGGGAGGAGGTGAGCGGGGGCTGGGTGGTGGAGCGCTGCGTCCCGGGTCAAGCCCCGAGGAGGGCTGCGGCGGGGCAGCGCCGGGTTGGAGCGGGCGGTGGGGAGAGCGAGGCTGTGCTGAGGGGCTCGGTGGGGGTTCCGGGTGCATCGGCGGCCGGGACGGTGGCCCGCAGGGTCCGAGAGCGGGGAGGGCGGGCTGGCGGCGTGCCGGGAGCTGTGGTGGTGCGCCTGCCGGGTGGCCGTGCGGCCGTGTTGTGCCGCAGAGCATGCCGGGAGCTGCAGTCCTTGTGGCGTGCAGCTGCCGGGTGGCCGTGTTGTGGCGCAGAGCGTGCCGGGAGGTGTAGTCCTTGCGGCGCGCGGCTGCCGGGCGGCCGTGTTGTGGCGCAGAGCATGCCGGGAGGTGTAGTCCAGGCGCAGTGGCTGCCGGCGCTGTCACGTGGTTCGCCGGGGCGTGGCGGGAGGCGCGGTCTTCCGGCGCTCGGGTGCCGGGCGGCCGTGCCGCGTACGGTAGGCGCGGTGTATTTTTGGGGTTGGATTCGTGTTGATTTCTGGGGGCTTGCGGGTGCGGCCGCTCCCCGAGAAGCGGTGAGTTCCCCGGGAGCTGACAGAAGGGAAGAGGGAAAGGAGGAGGACCTTTTCCCCCTGCCCAGGGCGCAGATGATGGCCGCCTCCCCGGCTCGCCGGAGCTCCCGCTCAGCCTCCTCTGGCCCCCCCTTGCCCCGTGCGCCTGCCCCCAGCCCCGGCACCTCCCCTGAAGCGTGCTGCGTAGCCCTTGGCCGCCCCCAGGCCCTGTCGTGAAGGCAGCGAGCCGGCCCTCAAGCGCACTGGATTCCCCCTCGGCGCAGGGGCCCTTAGCAGTAGCGCGGGGAAGGGGCGCTGTGTCCGGAAGCCCCTGCGCAAGGAGAGGCTTTGGTCAGGGTCGATCGACGGTAATGACGGTCGCTGTTTCTTCTTTCCCTCTCCCAGAGACCGTGCTGAGGACGTGGTTGTCTGTCCTTCCCCCGGGGACGCCGTCGACTGCGGCCGTCTCAGGCTTGCGTGGCTTCTCTCTGCCCGGCTTTGCCATCCTCGCGGCGCCGGGGCGAAAAGGGACACACAGAGCCCTTCCCGGCTGTGGACAGGAGCTGCCTCGGCTGAAGCTGGAGACGCCAACGAAAGGTAAAGCAGAAGAAACTGAAGGCGCTCTGGCTGCCAGCTGCCTTCCTGCTGCAGGCAAGAGAGAGCCTGTCCCTGCAGGTGAGGGAGGAAGAATCCCCCTTCATAGCCCGCAGCGGGCCGGGCCATGCCACCAACGTGCACCGCAGGGTCCGTACGCGGTAACCCGGAGTTGGGTACGGGCGTGTAGTGCACGAGCGAGCTAGGCTACGTGCCGAGGAAGCCTCATCTCGTAAGAGCTGTAAGACACCCCCGTGTTCTCTTCAGGTGGAGGTCGGCCTAGAGTCTGGAGCTGCAGAAGAGGCAGGGAGGAGAGGAGGGGAAAGAAGCATGTGAACGGCTAAATTGTGCCAGCAGCGCTGAGAGCGAGAGTCGCGGTGAGTCCTGGGCCAGTGGGGCCCCGTTGCCTCTCTTGTACGTCCTGGGCCCTCCCTGTCTCTCCCCCGGCCCCCTCTCTTTCCTTACCTGCTGCAAAATTATTTTTTTTTTGCGCCCCCCCCGCACCTTCTTTCTCCGTCTCGCTCTGAGTGGCTCCCTGCCTCCCCGTCTTTTCAGTCCTCCCTCTCTCTGTCCTGTAGCCTGTGGCTACTTGTTCTTTCTCCGCCTCTCTCTGCCTGGCTCTGGCTCCGTTTTTATTTTTTTACTCCTCCTGCTCTGTCCTGTAGCCTGTCGGTATTTTTGTCTTTCTCTGGCTCTCTCGGTCTGACTCCCTGTGTTACCGAAAAACGCGGTAAAATCGGAAACAACTCCTCAAGACCAATTTAGTATTAAAGAGCAGGCATTCTTTATTCACGGCGCCGGATGCACGGGGGATCGCTCCTCCTGGCGTGCGTACCTCACGCACCTTTCCCGTTCAATTTGTAGATCAAAATTTTACGTATTCATACGTATTCATTATTGTCCTGTCTGCTGATCGGTACAAACTTGCTCGTTCCGTATGTAAATCGCTGCGCAGGCTCGGTGGTGGTCCGTGAGTCGGTGGTCGCGATCTCCCCCTGCCAGAATTGCCTTTTACCTTCTTGGCTGTTAATCTTGGCAGTCTTGGCTAGTTCTCTCAGTCCGCTCCACGAAACCGCGTTTTGTCGTCCTTTTCTGACAGAAGCACGTTGTCTGTTGTTCTGCTGACGTTAACGATCGCCTAGGGACTAAAATGCAGATCGACAGGTGCGCTGATTCGTACGCTCCATGTTCCCGTAATGGAACACCGTCTCTGGTTGGCTGATTTCATCGCTTTGGTTACACCTGTTCCTGTTGTTCAGTTTCTTCTTTTTTGGCTTTGTGTGATTCTCTCTGTGATTCTGTTTTTCTCTGCCTCGCTTTTCCCAGCTCCCCGTCCCTCACTTGGAATGCCCGTTGTCCTTCACCAGCTCACTCTCCCTTGGTTGCCATCCCCGTTTCTGAATTCCTCCTGCTTTGCCACGTAGCCCGTGACTTTTTTCTTAATCTCTCTCTGTCTGCCTCAACGCTCCCCCCGCGCTTTTTCATTCGTCTGCTCTGCTCTGCACCCTGCTACTGTTCTTGCCTTTCTGAGTTCTTCTCTGTCGAGCTCCCTTTCCCTATTTGTGGATTCCTGTTCTTCCTGCAGCCACCGCTGTTCCCTGTGACCTCCGTCTCTCTCTGTCCAGCTCCCTGTCCCTAGGTTTTAATCCCTGCCTCTGCCCGCTGTAGCCCGTCTAGGTTTTTCTCTCGGCCTCTCTCTCTGTCCGGCTCCCTCTCTCTGTGTTCTAATTCCACGTTCTCTGTCACGTAGACCCGTGCTATTTGTTTGTCCTCATCTCTCTCTGTCCAGCTCCTTGCTGCGATGTTTTATTTCTTCCCTCTCTGTCTGTCTTTGTAGCCCGTTGCCGTTGTTGTTTTTTTTTTTTTTTTTCCCCACTTGTTTCTTCATGTGTCTCTGTCTGCCTCCCAGTGCCTGATCTTTAATTCCTCCTTCCCTGTAGGCCGCTGTTCCTTTTTTCCATTCTACATTGTGTTCTCTTTGGTCTGCTGTTCTTATTCATCGGTTCCCTCCTCGCTGCCCTGTGGCTTGTCCCCATTTATTGTTGCCTCTCTCTCCCTCTCTCTGGCTTCTTGCCCCTGTTTTTAAAATTCCTCCCTCTCTTCTCTCTTCCCTGTTGGCCGTGTGATCTTCAGCCTTTCTCCACCTCTTTCTGCCCAGCTCTCTGTGTCTATCCATTAATTCTTCCCTCTCTGCCCTGTAGCCTGTAGCTTCTGTCCTTTCTCCATCTTGCTGTCTCTGGCTTCCCCGTGACCCTCTTCTAGAATTGTTTCTCTCTTCTCTCTGTACGCATTGCGATTCCTTTTGCTCTCCATCTCCCTTTGTTTTGGTGTTTTTTTTGTTGTTTTTCTGGCTCCCTGTCCCTAATTGTTAATTCTCTGCCTTCTCATGCTCTGTACCACGTAGCCCCATGGTTTGTTTTGTGGTGTTCCCTCCCCGGCCCCTTCCCTCCGTCGCTGGCCGTCTCGGCTCCCTGTCCCCGTGGCTTCATTCTTCCCTTTCTGCCCTGTTCTTGTCGCTTATCTTGTCTGTCTCCATCTCGCTCGGTCCAGCTTCCTGCCCCTGTTCTTCTTTCCTCCCTCGCTGTCGTGCTGCCTGCCCCAGGTTCTTTGTGCGTCTCCAGCCTGCTCCTCATCCTTCTTTGTTGGTCTGTGTCCTGCTCTTCCCCTCTCTCTGCTGCTTTTATCTCCACCTCCGTCAGGCTCCCTGTCCTCCTCTGGCCATCCTGTTCCCTGCCTCGTGCCTTCTCACTACACGCACACACGCCCCCCCCGCCCCCGTCCAGCCGGATGCTGCTCTTCTCTCCTCCTACTGTCCTGTGCCCTGCTCCTCACCTTTGGTGGCCTCCCCCTCTGCCCAGCAGCCCGTCGCTCCAGGAGCCAGGCGACGGACGGTCCGTTCCCTGCCAAACCGGGACAAGCGTGTGCCGTGGCTTAGCCTCAGCTGGCAACTCTGCACCAGGGAGCTGCTTGCTCGCTTCACCCTCAGTGGGCTGGGGGAGAGAGCTGGAAGGGTAAAAGTGAGAAAAATCATGGGTTGAGATCAAGACGGTTTAATAGGTAAAGCAAAAGCTGTGCGTGGAAGCAAAGCAAGGAATTAATTCGCTCCTCCTTTTCGGCGGGCAGGTGTTGAGCTGTTTCTGGGAAAGCAGGGCTCTGTCATGTGTAACGGTTAGTTAGGAAGAGAAATGCCGTAGCCCCCAAGGACTCCCCCTTCTTCCCACAGTTGGAACCCGCAGTTCGGTACGGGCGTGTAGTGCACGAGCGAGCTAGGCTACGTGCCTAGGAAGCCTCATCTCGTAAGAGCTGTAAGACACCCCCGTGTTCTCTTCAGGTGGAGGTCGGCCTAGAGTCTGGAGCTGCAGAAGAGGCAGGGAGGAGAGGAGGGGAAAGAAGCATGTGAACGGCTAAATTGTGCCAGCAGCGCTGAGAGCGAGAGTCGCGGTGAGTCCTGGGCCAGTGGGGCCCCGTTGCCTCTCTTGTGCGTCCTGGGCCCTCCCTGTCTCTCCCCCGGCCCCCTCTCTTTCCTTACCTGCTGCAAAATTATTTTTTTTTTGCGCCCCCCCCGCACCTTCTTTCTCCGTCTCGCTCTGAGTGGCTCCCTGCCTCCCCGTCTTTTCAGTCCTCCCTCTCTCTGTCCTGTAGCCTGTGGCTACTTGTTCTTTCTCCGCCTCTCTCTGCCTGGCTCTGGCTCCGTTTTTATTTTTTTACTCCTCCTGCTCTGTCCTGTAGCCTGTCGGTATTTTTGTCTTTCTCTGGCTCTCTCGGTCTGACTCCCTGTGTTACCGAAAAACGCGGTAAAATCGGAAACAACTCCTCAAGACCAATTTAGTATTAAAGAGCAGGCATTCTTTATTCACGGCGCCGGATGCACGGGGGATCGCTCCTCCTGGCGTGCGTACCTCACGCACCTTTCCCGTTCAATTTGTAGATCAAAATTTTACGTATTCATACGTATTCATTATTGTCCTGTCTGCTGATCGGTACAAACTTGCTCGTTCCGTATGTAAATCGCTGCGCAGGCTCGGTGGTGGTCCGTGAGTCGGTGGTCGCGATCTCCCCCTGCCAGAATTGCCTTTTACCTTCTTGGCTGTTAATCTTGGCAGTCTTGGCTAGTTCTCTCAGTCCGCTCCACGAAACCGCGTTTTGTCGTCCTTTTCTGACAGAAGCACGTTGTCTGTTGTTCTGCTGACGTTAACGATCGCCTAGGCACTAAAATGCAGATCGACAGGTGCGCTGATTCGTACGCTCCATGTTCCCGTAATGGAACACCGTCTCTGGTTGGCTGATTTCATCGCTTTGGTTACACCTGTTCCTGTTGTTCAGTTTCTTCTTTTTTGGCTTTGTGTGATTCTCTCTGTGATTCTGTTTTTCTCTGCCTCGCTTTTCCCAGCTCCCCGTCCCTCACTTGGAATGCCCGTTGTCCTTCACCAGCTCACTCTCCCTTGGTTGCCATCCCCGTTTCTGAATTCCTCCTGCTTTGCCACGTAGCCCGTGACTTTTTTCTTAATCTCTCTCTGTCTGCCTCAACGCTCCCCCCGCGCTTTTTCATTCGTCTGCTCTGCTCTGCACCCTGCTACTGTTCTTGCCTTTCTGAGTTCTTCTCTGTCGAGCTCCCTTTCCCTATTTGTGGATTCCTGTTCTTCCTGCAGCCACCGCTGTTCCCTGTGACCTCCGTCTCTCTCTGTCCAGCTCCCTGTCCCTAGGTTTTAATCCCTGCCTCTGCCCGCTGTAGCCCGTCTAGGTTTTTCTCTCGGCCTCTCTCTCTGTCCGGCTCCCTCTCTCTGTGTTCTAATTCCACGTTCTCTGTCACGTAGACCCGTGCTATTTGTTTGTCCTCATCTCTCTCTGTCCAGCTCCTTGCTGCGATGTTTTATTTCTTCCCTCTCTGTCTGTCTTTGTAGCCCGTTGCCGTTGTTGTTTTTTTTTTTTTTTCCCCACTTGTTTCTTCATGTGTCTCTGTCTGCCTCCCAGTGCCTGATCTTTAATTCCTCCTTCCCTGTAGGCCGCTGTTCCTTTTTTCCATTCTACATTGTGTTCTCTTTGGTCTGCTGTTCTTATTCATCGGTTCCCTCCTCGCTGCCCTGTGGCTTGTCCCCATTTATTGTTGCCTCTCTCTCCCTCTCTCTGGCTTCTTGCCCCTGTTTTTAAAATTCCTCCCTCTCTTCTCTCTTCCCTGTTGGCCGTGTGATCTTCAGCCTTTCTCCACCTCTTTCTGCCCAGCTCTCTGCGTCTATTCATTAATTCTTCCCTCTCTGCCCTGTAGCCTGTAGCTTCTGTCCTTTCTCCATCTTGCTGTCTCTGGCTTCCCCGTGACCCTCTTCTAGAATTGTTTCTCTCTTCTCTCTGTACGCATTGCGATTCCTTTTGCTCTCCATCTCCCTTTGTTTTGGTGTTTTTTTTGTTGTTTTTCTGGCTCCCTGTCCCTAATTGTTAATTCTCTGCCTTCTCATGCTCTGTACCACGTAGCCCCATGGTTTGTTTTGTGGTGTTCCCTCCCCGGCCCCTTCCCTCCGTCGCTGGCCGTCTCGGCTCCCTGTCCCCGTGGCTTCATTCTTCCCTTTCTGCCCTGTTCTTGTCGCTTATCTTGTCTGTCTCCATCTCGCTCGGTCCAGCTTCCTGCCCCTGTTCTTCTTTCCTCCCTTGCTGTCGTGCTGCCTGCCCCAGGTTCTTTGTGCGTCTCCAGCCTGCTCCTCATCCTTCTTTGTTGGTCTGTGTCCTGCTCTTCCCCTCTCTCTGCTGCTTTTATCTCCACCTCCGTCAGGCTCCCTGTCCTCCTCTGGCCATCCTGTTCCCTGCCTCGTGCCTTCTCACTACACGCACACACGCCCCCCCCGCCCCCGTCCAGCCGGATGCTGCTCTTCTCTCCTCCTACTGTCCTGTGCCCTGCTCGTCACCTTTGGTGGCCTCCCCCTCTGCCCAGCAGCCCGTCGCTCCAGGAGCCAGGCGACGGACGGTCCGTTCCCTGCCAAACCGGGACAAGCGCGTGCCGTGGCTTAGCCTCAGCTGGCAACTCTGCACCAGGGAGCTGCTTGCTCGCTCCACCCTCAGTGGGCTGGGGGAGAGAGCTGGAAGGGTAAAAGTGAGAAAAATCATGGGTTGAGATCAAGACGGTTTAATAGGTAAAGCAAAAGCTGTGCGTGGAAGCAAAGCAAGGAATTAATTCGCTCCTCCTTTTCGGCGGGCAGGTGTTGAGCTGTTTCTGGGAAAGCAGGGCTCTGTCATGTGTAACGGTTAGTTAGGAAGAGAAATGCCGTAGCCCCCAAGGACTCCCCCTTCTTCCCACAGTTGGAACCCGCAGTTCGGTACGGGCGTGTAGTGCACGAGCGAGCTAGGCTACGTGCCTAGGAAGCCTCATCTCGTAAGAGCTGTAAGACACCCCCGTGTTCTCTTCAGGTGGAGGTCGGCCTAGAGTCTGGAGCTGCAGAAGAGGCAGGGAGGAGAGGAGGGGAAAGAAGCATGTGAACGGCTAAATTGTGCCAGCAGCGCTGAGAGCGAGAGTCGCGGTGAGTCCTGGGCCAGTGGGGCCCCGTTGCCTCTCTTGTACGTCCTGGGCCCTCCCTGTCTCTCCCCCGGCCCCCTCTCTTTCCTTACCTGCTGCAAAATTATTTTTTTTTTGCGCCCCCCCCGCACCTTCTTTCTCCGTCTCGCTCTGAGTGGCTCCCTGCCTCCCCGTCTTTTCAGTCCTCCCTCTCTCTGTCCTGTAGCCTGTGGCTACTTGTTCTTTCTCCGCCTCTCTCTGCCTGGCTCTGGCTCCGTTTTTATTTTTTTACTCCTCCTGCTCTGTCCTGTAGCCTGTCGGTATTTTTGTCTTTCTCTGGCTCTCTCGGTCTGACTCCCTGTGTTACCGAAAAACGCGGTAAAATCGGAAACAACTCCTCAAGACCAATTTAGTATTAAAGAGCAGGCATTCTTTATTCACGGCGCCGGATGCACGGGGGATCGCTCCTCCTGGCGTGCGTACCTCACGCACCTTTCCCGTTCAATTTGTAGATCAAAATTTTACGTATTCATACGTATTCATTATTGTCCTGTCTGCTGATCGGTACAAACTTGCTCGTTCCGTATGTAAATCGCTGCGCAGGCTCGGTGGTGGTCCGTTGAGTCGGTGGTCGCGATCTCCCCCTGCCAGAATTGCCTTTTACCTTCTTGGCTGTTAATCTTGGCAGTCTTGGCTAGTTCTCTCAGTCCGCTCCACGAAACCGCGTTTTGTCGTCCTTTTCTGACAGAAGCACGTTGTCTGTTGTTCTGCTGACGTTAACGATCGCCTAGGGACTAAAATGCAGATCGACAGGTGCGCTGATTCGTACGCTCCATGTTCCCGTAATGGAACACCGTCTCTGGTTGGCTGATTTCATCGCTTTGGTTACACCTGTTCCTGTTGTTCAGTTTCTTCTTTTTTGGCTTTGTGTGATTCTCTCTGTGATTCTGTTTTTCTCTGCCTCGCTTTTCCCAGCTCCCCGTCCCTCACTTGGAATGCCCGTTGTCCTTCACCAGCTCACTCTCCCTTGGTTGCCATCCCCGTTTCTGAATTCCTCCTGCTTTGCCACGTAGCCCGTGACTTTTTTCTTAATCGCTCTCTGTCTGCCTCAACGCTCCCCCCGCGCTTTTTCATTCGTCTGCTCTGCTCTGCACCCTGCTACTGTTCTTGCCTTTCTGAGTTCTTCTCTGTCGAGCTCCCTTTCCCTATTTGTGGATTCCTGTTCTTCCTGCAGCCACCGCTGTTCCCTGTGACCTCCGTCTCTCTCTGTCCAGCTCCCTGTCCCTAGGTTTTAATCCCTGCCTCTGCCCGCTGTAGCCCGTCTAGGTTTTTCTCTCGGCCTCTCTCTCTGTCCGGCTCCCTCTCTCTGTGTTCTAATTCCACGTTCTCTGTCACGTAGACCCGTGCTATTTGTTTGTCCTCATCTCTCTCTGTCCAGCTCCTTGCTGCGATGTTTTATTTCTTCCCTCTCTGTCTGTCTTTGTAGCCCGTTGCCGTTGTTGGTTTTTTTTTTTTTTTTCCCCACTTGTTTCTTCATGTGTCTCTGTCTGCCTCCCAGTGCCTGATCTTTAATTCCTCCTTCCCTGTAGGCCGCTGTTCCTTTTTTCCATTCTACATTGTGTTCTCTTTGGTCTGCTGTTCTTATTCATCGGTTCCCTCCTCGCTGCCCTGTGGCTTGTCCCCATTTATTGTTGCCTCTCTCTCCCTCTCTCTGGCTTCTTGCCCCTGTTTTTAAAATTCCTCCCTCTCTTCTCTCTTCCCTGTTGGCCGTGTGATCTTCAGCCTTTCTCCACCTCTTTCTGCCCAGCTCTCTGCGTCTATTCATTAATTCTTCCCTCTCTGCCCTGTAGCCTGTAGCTTCTGTCCTTTCTCCATCTTGCTGTCTCTGGCTTCCCCGTGACCCTCTTCTAGAATTGTTTCTCTCTTCTCTCTGTACGCATTGCGATTCCTTTTGCTCTCCATCTCCCTTTGTTTTGGTGTTTTTTTTGTTGTTTTTCTGGCTCCCTGTCCCTAATTGTTAATTCTCTGCCTTCTCATGCTCTGTACCACGTAGCCCCATGGTTTGTTTTGTGGTGTTCCCTCCCCGGCCCCTTCCCTCCGTCGTTGGCTGTCTCGGCTCCCTGTCCCCGTGGCTTCATTCTTCCCTTTCTGCCCTGTTCTTGTCGCTTATCTTGTCTGTCTCCATCTCGCTCGGTCCAGCTTCCTGCCCCTGTTCTTCTTTCCTCCCTCGCTGTCGTGCTGCCTGCCCCAGGTTCTTTGTGCGTCTCCAGCCTGCTCCTCATCCTTCTTTGTTGGTCTGTGTCCTGCTCTTCCCCTCTCTCTGCTGCTTTTATCTCCACCTCCGTCAGGCTCCCTGTCCTCCTCTGGCCATCCTGTTCCCTGCCTCGTGCCTTCTCACTACACGCACACACGCCCCCCCCGCCCCCGTCCAGCCGGATGCTGCTCTTCTCTCCTCCTACTGTCCTGTGCCCTGCTCGTCACCTTTGGTGGCCTCCCCCTCTGCCCAGCAGCCCGTCGCTCCAGGAGCCAGGCGACGGACGGTCCGTTCCCTGCCAAACCGGGACAAGCGTGTGCCGTGGCTTAGCCTCAGCTGGCAACTCTGCACCAGGGAGCTGCTTGCTCGCTCCACCCTCAGTGGGCTGGGGGAGAGAGCTGGAAGGGTAAAAGTGAGAAAAATCATGGGTTGAGATCAAGACGGTTTAATAGGTAAAGCAAAAGCTGTGCGTGGAAGCAAAGCAAGGAATTAATTCGCTCCTCCTTTTCGGCGGGCAGGTGTTGAGCTGTTTCTGAGAAAGCAGGGCTCTGTCATGTGTAACGGTTAGTTAGGAAGAGAAATGCCGTAGCCCCCAAGGACTCCCCCTTCTTCCCACAGTTGGAACCCGCAGTTCGGTACGGGCGTGTAGTGCACGAGCGAGCTAGGCTACGTGCCTAGGAAGCCTCATCTCGTAAGAGCTGTAAGACACCCCCGTGTTCTCTTCAGGTGGAGGTCGGCCTAGAGTCTGGAGCTGCAGAAGAGGCAGGGAGGAGAGGAGGGGAAAGAAGCATGTGAACGGCTAAATTGTGCCAGCAGCGCTGAGAGCGAGAGTCGCGGTGAGTCCTGGGCCAGTGGGGCCCCGTTGCCTCTCTTGTACGTCCTGGGCCCTCCCTGTCTCTCCCCCGGCCCCCTCTCTTTCCTTACCTGCTGCAAAATTATTTTTTTTTTGCGCCCCCCCCGCACCTTCTTTCTCCGTCTCGCTCTGAGTGGCTCCCTGCCTCCCCGTCTTTTCAGTCCTCCCTCTCTCTGTCCTGTAGCCTGTGGCTACTTGTTCTTTCTCCGCCTCTCTCTGCCTGGCTCTGGCTCCGTTTTTATTTTTTTACTCCTCCTGCTCTGTCCTGTAGCCTGTCGGTATTTTTGTCTTTCTCTGGCTCTCTCGGTCTGACTCCCTGTGTTACCGAAAAACGCGGTAAAATCGGAAACAACTCCTCAAGACCAATTTAGTATTAAAGAGCAGGCATTCTTTATTCACGGCGCCGGATGCACGGGGGATCGCTCCTCCTGGCGTGCGTACCTCACGCACCTTTCCCGTTCAATTTGTAGATCAAAATTTTACGTATTCATACGTATTCATTATTGTCCTGTCTGCTGATCGGTACAAACTTGCTCGTTCCGTATGTAAATCGCTGCGCAGGCTCGGTGGTGGTCCGTGAGTCGGTGGTCGCGATCTCCCCCTGCCAGAATTGCCTTTTACCTTCTTGGCTGTTAATCTTGGCAGTCTTGGCTAGTTCTCTCAGTCCGCTCCACGAAACCGCGTTTTGTCGTCCTTTTCTGACAGAAGCACGTTGTCTGTTGTTCTGCTGACGTTAACGATCGCCTAGGGACTAAAATGCAGATCAACAGGTGCGCTGATTCGTACGCTCCATGTTCCCGTAATGGAACACCGTCTCTGGTTGGCTGATTTCATCGCTTTGGTTACACCTGTTCCTGTTGTTCAGTTTCTTCTTTTTTGGCTTTGTGTGATTCTCTCTGTGATTCTGTTTTTCTCTGCCTCGCTTTTCCCAGCTCCCCGTCCCTCACTTGGAATGCCCGTTGTCCTTCACCAGCTCACTCTCCCTTGGTTGCCATCCCCGTTTCTGAATTCCTCCTGCTTTGCCACGTAGCCCGTGACTTTTTTCTTAATCTCTCTCTGTCTGCCTCAACGCTCCCCCCGCGCTTTTTCATTCGTCTGCTCTGCTCTGCACCCTGCTACTGTTCTTGCCTTTCTGAGTTCTTCTCTGTCGAGCTCCCTTTCCCTATTTGTGAATTCCTGTTCTTCCTGCAGCCACCGCTGTTCCCTGTGACCTCCGTCTCTCTCTGTCCAGCTCCCTGTCCCTAGGTTTTAATCCCTGCCTCTGCCTGCTGTAGCCCGTCTAGGTTTTTCTCTCGGCCTCTCTCTCTGTCCGGCTCCCTCTCTCTGTGTTCTAATTCCACGTTCTCTGTCACGTAGACCCGTGCTATTTGTTTGTCCTCATCTCTCTCTGTCCAGCTCCTTGCTGCGATGTTTTATTTCTTCCCTCTCTGTCTGTCTTTGTAGCCCGTTGCCGTTGTTGGTTTGTTTTTTTTTTTTCCCACTTGTTTCTTCATGTGTCTCTGTCTGCCTCCCAGTGCCTGATCTTTAATTCCTCCTTCCCTGTAGGCCGCTGTTCCTTTTTTCCATTCTACATTGTGTTCTCTTTGGTCTGCTGTTCTTATTCATCGATTCCCTCCTCGCTGCCCTGTGGCTTGTCCCCATTTATTGTTGCCTCTCTCTCCCTCTCTCTGGCTTCTTGCCCCTGTTTTTAAAATTCCTCCCTCTCTTCTCTCTTCCCTGTTGGCCGTGTGATCTTCAGCCTTTCTCCACCTCTTTCTGCCCAGCTCTCTGCGTCTATTCATTAATTCTTCCCTCTCTGCCCTGTAGCCTGTAGCTTCTGTCCTTTCTCCATCTTGCTGTCTCTGGCTTCCCCGTGACCCTCTTCTAGAATTGTTTCTCTCTTCTCTCTGTACGCATTGCGATTCCTTTTGCTCTCCATCTCCCTTTGTTTTGGTGTTTTTTTTGTTGTTTTTCTGGCTCCCTGTCCCTAATTGTTAATTCTCTGCCTTCTCATGCTCTGTACCACGTAGCCCCATGGTTTGTTTTGTGGTGTTCCCTCCCCGGCCCCTTCCCTCCGTCGCTGGCCGTCTCGGCTCCCTGTCCCCGTGGCTTCATTCTTCCCTTTCTGCCCTGTTCTTGTCGCTTATCTTGTCTGTCTCCATCTCGCTCGGTCCAGCTTCCTGCCCCTGTTCTTCTTTCCTCCCTCGCTGTCGTGCTGCCTGCCCCAGGTTCTTTGTGCGTCTCCAGCCTGCTCCTCATCCTTCTTTGTTGGTCTGTGTCCTGCTCTTCCCCTCTCTCTGCTGCTTTTATCTCCACCTCCGTCAGGCTCCCTGTCCTCCTCTGGCCGTCCTGTTCCCTGCCTCGTGCCTTCTCACTACACGCACACACGCCCCCCCCCGCCCCCGTCCAGCCGGATGCTGCTCTTCTCTCCTCCTACTGTCCTGTGCCCTGCTCGTCACCTTTGGTGGCCTCCCCCTCTGCCCAGCAGCCCGTCGCTCCAGGAGCCAGGCGACGGACGGTCCGTTCCCTGCCAAACCGGGACAAGCGCGTGCCGTGGCTTAGCCTCAGCTGGCAACTCTGCACCAGGGAGCTGCTTGCTCGCTCCACCCTCAGTGGGCTGGGGGAGAGAGCTGGAAGGGTAAAAGTGAGAAAAATCATGGGTTGAGATCAAGACGGTTTAATAGGTAAAGCAAAAGCTGTGCGTGGAAGCAAAGCAAGGAATTAATTCGCTCCTCCTTTTCGGCGGGCAGGTGTTGAGCTGTTTCTGGGAAAGCAGGGCTCTGTCATGTGTAACGGTTAGTTAGGAAGAGAAATGCCGTAGCCCCCAAGGACTCCCCCTTCTTCCCACAGTTGGAACCCGCAGTTCGGTACGGGCGTGTAGTGCACGAGCGAGCTAGGCTACGTGCCTAGGAAGCCTCATCTCGTAAGAGCTGTAAGACACCCCCGTGTTCTCTTCAGGTGGAGGTCGGCCTAGAGTCTGGAGCTGCAGAAGAGGCAGGGAGGAGAGGAGGGGAAAGAAGCATGTGAACGGCTAAATTGTGCCAGCAGCGCTGAGAGCGAGAGTCGCGGTGAGTCCTGGGCCAGTGGGGCCCCGTTGCCTCTCTTGTACGTCCTGGGCCCTCCCTGTCTCTCCCCCGGCCCCCTCTCTTTCCTTACCTGCTGCAAAATTATTTTTTTTTTGCGCCCCCCCCGCACCTTCTTTCTCCGTCTCGCTCTGAGTGGCTCCCTGCCTCCCCGTCTTTTCAGTCCTCCCTCTCTCTGTCCTGTAGCCTGTGGCTACTTGTTCTTTCTCCGCCTCTCTCTGCCTGGCTCTGGCTCCGTTTTTATTTTTTTACTCCTCCTGCTCTGTCCTGTAGCCTGTCGGTATTTTTGTCTTTCTCTGGCTCTCTCGGTCTGACTCCCTGTGTTACCGAAAAACGCGGTAAAATCGGAAACAACTCCTCAAGACCAATTTAGTATTAAAGAGCAGGCATTCTTTATTCACGGCGCCGGATGCACGGGGGATCGCTCCTCCTGGCGTGCGTACCTCACGCACCTTTCCCGTTCAATTTGTAGATCAAAATTTTACGTATTCATACGTATTCATTATTGTCCTGTCTGCTGATCGGTACAAACTTGCTCGTTCCGTATGTAAATCGCTGCGCAGGCTCGGTGGTGGTCCGTGAGTCGGTGGTCGCGATCTCCCCCTGCCAGAATTGCCTTTTACCTTCTTGGCTGTTAATCTTGGCAGTCTTGGCTAGTTCTCTCAGTCCGCTCCACGAAACCGCGTTTTGTCGTCCTTTTCTGACAGAAGCACGTTGTCTGTTGTTCTGCTGACGTTAACGATCGCCTAGGGACTAAAATGCAGATCAACAGGTGCGCTGATTCGTACGCTCCATGTTCCCGTAATGGAACACCGTCTCTGGTTGGCTGATTTCATCACTTTGGTTACACCTGTTCCTGTTGTTCAGTTTCTTCTTTTTTGGCTTTGTGTGATTCTGTCTGTGATTCTGTTTTTCTCTGCCTCGCTTTTCCCAGCTCCCCGTCCCTCACTTGGAATGCCCGTTGTCCTTCACCAGCTCACTCTCCCTTGGTTGCCATCCCCGTTTCTGAATTCCTCCTGCTTTGCCACGTAGCCCGTGACTTTTTTCTTAATCTCTCTCTGTCTGCCTCAACGCTCCCCCCGCGCTTTTTCATTCGTCTGCTCTGCTCTGCACCCTGCTACTGTTCTTGCCTTTCTGAGTTCTTCTCTGTCGAGCTCCCTTTCCCTATTTGTGGATTCCTGTTCTTCCTGCAGCCACCGCTGTTCCCTGTGACCTCCGTCTCTCTCTGTCCAGCTCCCTGTCCCTAGGTTTTAATCCCTGCCTCTGCCCGCTGTAGCCCGTCTAGGTTTTTCTCTCGGCCTCTCTCTCTGTCCGGCTCCCTCTCTCTGTGTTCTAATTCCACGTTCTCTGTCACGTAGACCCGTGCTATTTGTTTGTCCTCATCTCTCTCTGTCCAGCTCCTTGCTGCGATGTTTTATTTCTTCCCTCTCTGTCTGTCTTTGTAGCCCGTTGCCGTTGTTGGTTTTTTTTTTTTTCCCCACTTGTTTCTTCGTTTGTCTCTGTCTGCCTCCCAGTGCCTGATCTTTAATTCCTCCTTCCCTGTTGGGCCGCTGTTCCTTTTTTCCATTCTACGTTGTGTTCTCTTTGGTCTCCTGTTCTTATTCATCGGTTCCCTCCTCGCTGCCCTGTGGCTTGTCCCCATTTTAGTGTTGCCTCTCTCTCCCTCTCTCTGGCTTCTTGCCCCTGTTTTTAAAATTCCTCCCTCTCTTCTCTCTTCCCTGTTGGCCGTGTGATCGTCAGCCTTTCTCCACCTCTTTCTGCCCAGCTCTCTGTGTCTATCCATTAATTCTTCCCTCTCTGCCCTGTAGCCTGTAGCTTTTGTCCTTTCTCCATCTTGCTGTCTCTGGCTTCCCCGTGACCCTCTTTTAGAATTGTTTCTCTCTTCTCTCTGTACGCATTGCGATTCCTTTTGCTCCCCATCTCCCTTTGTTTTGGGTGTTGTTTTGTTGTTGTTTTTCTGGCTCCCTGTCCCTAATTCTTAATTCTCTGCCTTCTCGTGCTCTGTACCACGTAGCCCCGTGGTTTGTTTCGTGGTGTTCCCTCCCCGGCCCCTTCCCTCTGTCGTTGGCTGTCTCGGCTCCCTGTCCCCGTGGCTTCATTCTTCCCTTTCTGCCCTGTTCTTGTCGCTTATCTTGTCTTTCTCCATCGCGCTCGGTCCAGCTTCCTGCCCCTGTTCTTCTTTCCTCCCTCGCTGTCGTGCTGCCTGCCCCAGGTTCTTTGTGCGTCTCCAGCCTGCTCCTCTTCCTTCTTTGTTGGTCTGTGTCCTGCTCTTCCCTCTTTCTGCTGCCTCTCTTCCCCTCTCTCTGCTGCTTTTATCTCCACCTCCGTCAGGCTCCCTGTCCTTCTCTGGCCGTCCTGTTCCCTGCCTCGTGCCTTCTCACTACACGCACACACGTCCCCCCCGCCCCGTCCAGCCGGATGCCGCTCTTCTCTTCTCTCTTCCTACTGTCCCGTGCCCTGCTCGTCACCTTTGGTGGCCTCCCCCTCTGCCCAGCAGCCCGTCGCCCCAGGAGCCAGGCGACGGACGGTCCGTTCCCTGCCAAACCGGGACAAGCGTGTGCCGTGGCTTAGCCCCAGCTGGCTATTCTGCACCAGGGAGCTGCTTGCTCACTCCACCCTCAGTGGGCTGGGGGAGAGAGCTGGAAGGGTAAGAGTGAGAAAAATCATGGGTTGAGATCAAGGCTGTTTAATAGGTAAAGCAAAAGCTGTGCGTGGAAGCAAAGCAAGGAATTCACTCCTTTTCGGCGGGCAGGTGTTGAGCCACCTCTGGGAAAGCAGGGCTCTGTCATGTGTAATGGTTACTTAGGGAGAGAAATGCCGTAGCCCCCGCCCTCCCTCCCCCCCCCCCCCCCCCCCAAGGACTCCCCCTTCTTCCCCCAGCTGCGTGTGCTGAGCATGATGTCAAATGGTATGGAATATCCCTTTGGTCACTTAGCTGGGAAAGCTTTCCCAGCTGTGTCCTCTCCCAGCCTACCTGCTGGTGGGGCACTGAGAGAACCAGAAGAGGCCCTGACTGTGGAAGCAGTGCTCAGCAAGAACCAAAACATCTCTACATTATTAACGGTGTTTTGAGCATAAATCCAAAACGTATCCCTTCCTAGCTACTGTGGAGAAAATGAGCACTATCGCAGCCAACACCAGCTCCGTGCGGCTGCGGCAACGGCGGCCGAGGTGGCCTTGGGGCAGGGGGGGAGCGTTGGGGACCCTGACCCACGAATGGCTCCTGGGACTTGTTACGTGCGCGCCTGCACAAACACCTGCCCTCTCCTTTGCCCTCAGGGCTGCGTTTGCGCTGCCTTTGCGTGGGGCAAGGGGCTGTGATGGAGCCCAGGGGAGGAGGTGGTGCACTGTGGGGGTGAGGGGAGGGCGCCCCCCGTTGCTGCTGCGCCTCAGCTGATGGCGGGGTCTGGATGGAGGAGCCCCAGGTGCGGGCGGTGGGGCTGACGGTGCCGGCTCCTCCCTGGAAAAGGGGTGGTGCCCGGCTCCGGGGGGCCAGTGTGAGCCGAGGGCGGAGCGGAGCTGTGGCCGAGCGTCAGCGGGCTGCGACTGTAGCGAGGGAGGAGGTGAGCGGGGGCTGGGTGGTGGAGCGCTGCGTCCCGGGTCAAGCCCCGAGGAGGGCTGCGGCGGGGCAGCGCCGGGTCGGAGCGGGCGGTGGGGAGAGCGAGGCTGTGGTGAGGGCTCGGTGGGGCTTCCGGGTGCATCGGCGGCCGGGACGGTGGCCCGCAGGGTCCGAGAGCGGGGAGGGCGGGCTGGCGGCGTGCCGGGAGCTGTGGTGGTGCGCCTGCCGGGTGGCCGTGCGGCCGTGTTGTGGCGCAGAGCATGCCGGGAGCTGCAGTCCTTGTGGCGGGCAGCTGCCGGGCGGCCGTGTTGTGCCGCAGAGCATGCCGGGAGGTGTAGTCCTTGCGGCGCGCGGCTGCGGTGCGGCCGTGTTGTGCCGCAGAGCATGCCGGGAGGTGTAGTCCTTGCGGCGCGCGGCTGCCGGGCGGCAGTGTTGTGGCGCAGAGCGTGCCGGGAGGTGTAGTCCTTGCGGCGCGCGGCTGCCGGGCGGCCGTGTTGTGGCGCAGAGCATGCCGGGAGGTGTAGTCCAGGCGCAGTGGCTGCCGGCGCTGTCACGTGGTTCGCCGGGGCGTGGCGGGAGGCGCGGTCTTCCGGCGCTCGGGTGCCGGGCGGCCGTGCCGCGTACGGTAGGCGCGGTGTATTTTTGGGGTTGGATTCGTGTTGATTTCTGGGGGCTTGCGGGTGCGGCCGCTCCCCGAGAAGCGGTGAGTTCCCCGGGAGCTGACAGAAGGGAAGAGGGAAAGGAGGAGGACCTTTTCCCCCTGCCCAGGGCGCAGATGATGGCCGCCTCCCCGGCTCGCCGGAGCTCCCGCTCAGCCTCCCCTGGCCCCCCCTTGCCCCGTGCGCCTGCCCCCAGCCCCGGCACCTCCCCTGAAGCGTGCTGCGTAGCCCTTGGCCGCCCCCAGGCCCTGTCGTGAAGGCAGCGAGCCGGCCCTCAAGCGCACTGGATTCCCCCTCGGCGCAGGGGCCCTTAGCAGTAGCGCGGGGAAGGGGCGCTGTGTCCGGAAGCCCCTGCGCAAGGAGAGGCTTTGGTCAGGGTCGATCGACGGTAATGACGGTCGCTGTTTCTTCTTTCCCTCTCCCAGAGACCGTGCTGAGGACGTGGTTGTCTGTCTTTCCCCCGGGGACGCCGTCGACTGCGGCCGTCTCAGGCTTGCGTGGCTTCTCTCTGCCCGGCTTTGCCATCCTCGCGGCGCCGGGGCGAAAAGGGACACACAGAGCCCTTCCCGGCTGTGGACAGGAGCTGCCTCGGCTGAAGCTGGAGACGCCAACGAAAGGTAAAGCAGAAGAAACTGAAGGCGCTCTGGCTGCCAGCTGCCTTCCTGCTGCAGGCAAGAGAGAGCCTGTCCCTGCAGGTGAGGGAGGAAGGATCCCCCTTCATAGCCCGCAGCGGGCCAGGCCACCAACGTGCACTGCAGGGTCCGTACGCGGTAACCCGGAGTTGGGTACGGGCGTGTAGTGCACGAGCGAGCTAGGCTACGTGCCGAGGAAGCCTCATCTCGTAAGAGCTGTAAGACACCCCCGTGTTCTCTTCAGGTGGAGGTCGGCCTAGAGTCTGGAGCTGCAGAAGAGGCAGGGAGGAGAGGAGGGGAAAGAAGCATGTGAACGGCTAAATTGTGCCAGCAGCGCTGAGAGCGAGAGTCGCGGTGAGTCCTGGGCCAGTGGGGCCCCGTTGCCTCTCTTGTACGTCCTGGGCCCTCCCTGTCTCTCCCCCGGCCCCCTCTCTTTCCTTACCTGCTGTAAAAATTTTTTTTTTTCTTTTGGGCCCCCCCCGCACCTTCTTTCTCCATCTCGCTCTGAGTGGCTCCCTGCCTCCCCGTCTTTTCAGTCCTCCCTCTCTCTGTCCTGTAGCCTGTGGCTACTTGTTCTTTCTCCGCCTCTCTCTGCCTGGCTCTGGCTCCGTTTTTATTTTTTTATTCCTCCTGCTCTGTCCTGTAGCCTGTCGGTATTTTGTCTTTCTCTGGCCCTCTTGGTCTGACTCCCTGTGTTACCGAAAAACGCGGTAAAATCGGAAACAACTCCTCAAGACCAATTTAGTATTAAAGAGCAGGCGTTGTTTATTCACGGCGCCAGACGCACGGGGGATCGCTCCTCCTGGCGTGCGTACCTCACGCACCTTTCCCGTTCAATTTGTAGATCAAAATTTTAGGTATTCATACGTATTCATTATTGTCCTGTCTACTGATTGTCCTTTTACCTTCTTGGCTGTTAATCTTGGCAGTCTTGGCTAGTTTTCTCAGTCCGCTCCACGAAACCGCGTTTTGTCATCCTTTTCTGACAGAAGCACGTTGTCTGTTGTTCTGCTGACGTTAACGATCGCCTAGGGACTAAAATGCAGATCGACAGGTGCGCTGATTCGTACGCTCCATGTTCCCGTAATGGAACACCGTCTCTGGTTGGCTGATTTCATCGCTTTGGTTACACCTGTTCCTGTTGTTCAGTTTCTTCTTTTTTGGCTTTGTGTGATTCTCTCTGTGATTCTGTTTTTCTCTGCCTCGCTTTTCCCAGGGATTGAGAAGCAATATGCCCTGTTCACTGATGGGTCCTGTCGCCTTGTGGGAAAGCACCGGAGATGGAAGGCTGCTGTATGGAGTCCTACACGACAAGTAGCAGAAACTGCTGAAGGAGAAGGTGAATCGAGCCAGTTTGCAGAGGTAAAGGCCATCCAGCTGGCCTTAGACATCGCTGAACGGGAAAAGTGGCCAGTGCTCTATCTCTATACTGACTCCTGGATGGTGGCAAATGCCCTGTGGGGCTGGCTGCAGCAATGGAAGCAAAGCAACTGGCAGCGCAGAGGCAAACCCATCTGGGCTGCCACATTGTGGCAAGATATTGCTGCCCGGGTAGAGAAACTGGTTGTAAAGGTACGGCATGTGGATGCTCACGTCCCCAAGAGTCGGGCCACTGAAGAACATCGAAACAACCAGCAGGTAGATCGGGCTGCCAAGATTGAAGTGGCTGAGGTGGATCTGGACTGGCAGCATAAGGGTGAACTATTTCTAGCTCGGTGGGCCCATGACACCTCAGGCCATCAAGGGAGAGATGCAACATACAGGTGGGCTCGTGATCGAGGGGTGGACTTGACCATGGATATTATTGCACAGGTTATCCACGAATGTGACACATGCGCTGCAATCAAGCAAGCGAAGCGGGTAAAGCCTCTGTGGTATGGGGGACGATGGCTGAAATATAAATATGGGGAGGCCTGGCAAATTGACTATATCACACTCCCACAGACCCGCCAAGGCAAGCGCCATGTGCTTACAATGGTAGAAACAACGACTGGCTGGCTGGAAACATCTCCTGTCCCCCACGCCACTGCCCGGAACACTATCCTGGGTCTTGAGAAACAAGTCCTGTGGCGACATGGCACCCCAGAGAGGATTGAGTCAGACAATGGGACTCATTTCCGAAATAGCCTCATAGACACCTGGGCCAAAGAGCACGGCATTGAGTGGGTGTATCACATCCCCTATCACGCACCAGCCTCTGGGAAAATTGAAAGGTACAATGGACTGTTAAAAACCACACTGAGAGCAATGGGGGGTGGGACATTCAAGCACTGGGATACACATTTAGCAAAAGCCACGTGGTTAGTCAACACGAGGGGATCTGCCAACCGAGCTGGCCCTGCCCAGTCAGAAATCCTACATACTGTGGAAGGGGATAGAGTCCCTGTAGTGCACACAAAAAGTATGCTGGGCAAAACAGTCTGGGTTCTTCCTGCCTCTGGCAAAGGCAAACCCATTCGTGGGATTGTTTTTGCTCGAGGACCTGGGTGCACTTGGTGGGTGATGCGGGAGGATGGAGAAATCCGATGTGTGCCTCAAGGGGATTTGATTTTGGGTGAAAACAGTCAATGAACTGAATGGCACAATGTGAACTGCTATATAATATTGTGTGTCACCTCTGTGTTGTATCAATGATATCAGAGTACGAGCCTCCCAACCCATGGAAGATCAACTATGAAACAAGCCGTGCAGCAGTGATGGAACGATGACTGACTCGGTATGCAGCAACCCAACGCCACACACCATCTCTCCCACCCGGAAAGACTGATACAACAGATGGAGCCCAGAGTCATGGACTGCGTGAACTCAATGGACATTTTAATGGACATTTTACAGGGAAGATCCATGAACTAAGGGAATGATGTCTGTGTATTATGTTAAAGGATGGGAAGGGGAGGGGTGGTGGTTGGTACGGTTGTATTGCATCATATGGGACCTGGGCATGGTGTAAGTGGTATGGAATAAGGGGTGGAGAATGTGCTGGTTTTGGCTGAGAAGGGGTTAATTCTCCTCACTGTGGGGGTCAGCTACCTTTCCAGCTTCCCGCGCTCTGCCGCGTGGCGTGGCAGGGGGGGCTGGGAGGGGCAGGGCCATGGTGGGGGCGGCTGACCCCGACTGGCCAATGGCAGGTTCATTCCATACCGTGTGACACCATGACCAGTATATTGAGGGGGGGCAGTGGCAGCGCGCGGGCGGCGCGGCGTCGGGTCGGCGGGCGGCGAGCGGCTGCGGCGCGTGCGGTTTGTTCCGGCGGTTCGTTCCCCCTCTCCCCTCCCTTCCCCCCTCCCCCGGGGCTTTGCGCCTCTCGTTGTTCTCCTTTACATTGCATTTCTACTGTTGTTTCTTTTAATTTTCATTATTAAACTGTTCTTATCCCAACCCACGAGCGTTACCCTTCTGATTCTCTCCCCCATCTACCGGTGGGGGAGTGAGCGAGCGACTGTGTGGGGCTGAGCTGCCGCTAAACCACAACACCCGTCCCTCACTTGGAATGCCCGTTGTCCTTCACCAGCTCACTCTCCCTTGGTTGCCATCCCCGTTTCTGAATTCCTCCTGCTTTGCCACGTAGCCCGTGACTTTTTTCTTAATCTCTCTCTGTCTGCCTCAACGCTCCCCCCGCGCTTTTTCATTCGTCTGCTCTGCTCTGCACCCTGCTACTGTTCTTGCCTTTCTGAGTTCTTCTCTGTCGAGCTCCCTTTCCCTATTTGTGGATTCCTGTTCTTCCTGCAGCCACCGCTGTTCCCTGTGATCTCCGTCTCTCTCTGTCCAGCTCCCTGTCCCTAGGTTTTAATCCCTGCCTCTGCCCGCTGTAGCCCGTCTAGGTTTTTCTCTCGGCCTCTCTCTCTGTCCGGCTCCCTCTCTCTGTGTTCTAATTCCACGTTCTCTGTCACGTAGACCCGTGCTATTTGTTTGTCCTCATCTCTCTCTGTCCAGCTCCTTGCTGCGATGTTTTATTTCTTCCCTCTCTGTCTGTCTTTGTAGCCCGTTGCCGTTGTTGTTTTTTTTTTTTTTTTTCCCACTTGTTTCTTCATGTGTCTCTGTCTGCCTCCCAGTGCCTGATCTTTAATTCCTCCTTCCCTGTAGGCCGCTGTTCCTTTTTTCCATTCTACATTGTGTTCTCTTTGGTCTGCTGTTCTTATTCATCGGTTCCCTCCTCGCTGCCCTGTGGCTTGTCCCCATTTATTGTTGCCTCTCTCTCCCTCTCTCTGGCTTCTTGCCCCTGTTTTTAAAATTCCTCCCTCTCTTCTCTCTTCCCTGTTGGCCGTGTGATCTTCAGCCTTTCTCCACCTCTTTCTGCCCAGCTCTCTGCGTCTATTCATTAATTCTTCCCTCTCTGCCCTGTAGCCTGTAGCTTCTGTCCTTTCTCCATCTTGCTGTCTCTGGCTTCCCCGTGACCCTCTTCTAGAATTGTTTCTCTCTTCTCTCTGTACGCATTGCGATTCCTTTTGCTCTCCATCTCCCTTTGTTTTGGTGTTTTTTTTGTTGTTTTTCTGGCTCCCTGTCCCTAATTGTTAATTCTCTGCCTTCTCATGCTCTGTACCACGTAGCCCCATGGTTTGTTTTGTGGTGTTCCCTCCCCGGCCCCTTCCCTCCGTCGTTGGCTGTCTCGGCTCCCTGTCCCCGTGGCTTCATTCTTCCCTTTCTGCCCTGTTCTTGTCGCTTATCTTGTCTGTCTCCATCTCGCTCGGTCCAGCTTCCTGCCCCTGTTCTTCTTTCCTCCCTCGCTGTCGTGCTGCCTGCCCCAGGTTCTTTGTGCGTCTCCAGCCTGCTCCTCATCCTTCTTTGTTGGTCTGTGTCCTGCTCTTCCCCTCTCTCTGCTGCTTTTATCTCCACCTCCGTCAGGCTCCCTGTCCTCCTCTGGCCATCCTGTTCCCTGCCTCGTGCCTTCTCACTACACGCACACACGCCCCCCCCGCCCCCGTCCAGCCGGATGCTGCTCTTCTCTCCTCCTACTGTCCTGTGCCCTGCTCGTCACCTTTGGTGGCCTCCCCCTCTGCCCAGCAGCCCGTCGCTCCAGGAGCCAGGCGACGGACGGTCCGTTCCCTGCCAAACCGGGACAAGCGTGTGCCGTGGCTTAGCCTCAGCTGGCAACTCTGCACCAGGGAGCTGCTTGCTCGCTCCACCCTCAGTGGGCTGGGGGAGAGAGCTGGAAGGGTAAAAGTGAGAAAAATCATGGGTTGAGATCAAGACGGTTTAATAGGTAAAGCAAAAGCTGTGCGTGGAAGCAAAGCAAGGAATTAATTCGCTCCTCCTTTTCGGCGGGCAGGTGTTGAGCTGTTTCTGGGAAAGCAGGGCTCTGTCATGTGTAACGGTTAGTTAGGAAGAGAAATGCCGTAGCCCCCAAGGACTCCCCCTTCTTCCCACAGTTGGAACCCGCAGTTCGGTACGGGCGTGTAGTGCACGAGCGAGCTAGGCTACGTGCCTAGGAAGCCTCATCTCGTAAGAGCTGTAAGACACCCCCGTGTTCTCTTCAGGTGGAGGTCGGCCTAGAGTCTGGAGCTGCAGAAGAGGCAGGGAGGAGAGGAGGGGAAAGAAGCATGTGAACGGCTAAATTGTGCCAGCAGCGCTGAGAGCGAGAGTCGCGGTGAGTCCTGGGCCAGTGGGGCCCCGTTGCCTCTCTTGTACGTCCTGGGCCCTCCCTGTCTCTCCCCCGGCCCCCTCTCTTTCCTTACCTGCTGCAAAATTATTTTTTTTTTGCGCCCCCCCCGCACCTTCTTTCTCCGTCTCGCTCTGAGTGGCTCCCTGCCTCCCCGTCTTTTCAGTCCTCCCTCTCTCTGTCCTGTAGCCTGTGGCTACTTGTTCTTTCTCCGCCTCTCTCTGCCTGGCTCTGGCTCCGTTTTTATTTTTTTACTCCTCCTGCTCTGTCCTGTAGCCTGTCGGTATTTTTGTCTTTCTCTGGCTCTCTCGGTCTGACTCCCTGTGTTACCGAAAAACGCGGTAAAATCGGAAACAACTCCTCAAGACCAATTTAGTATTAAAGAGCAGGCATTCTTTATTCACGGCGCCGGATGCACGGGGGATCGCTCCTCCTGGCGTGCGTACCTCACGCACCTTTCCCGTTCAATTTGTAGATCAAAATTTTACGTATTCATACGTATTCATTATTGTCCTGTCTGCTGATCGGTACAAACTTGCTCGTTCCGTATGTAAATCGCTGCGCAGGCTCGGTGGTGGTCCGTGAGTCGGTGGTCGCGATCTCCCCCTGCCAGAATTGCCTTTTACCTTCTTGGCTGTTAATCTTGGCAGTCTTGGCTAGTTCTCTCAGTCCGCTCCACGAAACCGCGTTTTGTCGTCCTTTTCTGACAGAAGCACGTTGTCTGTTGTTCTGCTGACGTTAACGATCGCCTAGGGACTAAAATGCAGATCGACAGGTGCGCTGATTCGTACGCTCCATGTTCCCGTAATGGAACACCGTCTCTGGTTGGCTGATTTCATCGCTTTGGTTACACCTGTTCCTGTTGTTCAGTTTCTTCTTTTTTGGCTTTGTGTGATTCTCTCTGTGATTCTGTTTTTCTCTGCCTCGCTTTTCCCAGCTCCCCGTCCCTCACTTGGAATGCCCGTTGTCCTTCACCAGCTCACTCTCCCTTGGTTGCCATCCCCGTTTCTGAATTCCTCCTGCTTTGCCACAGGAAAAAAGCCCGTGACTTTTTTCTTAATCTCTCTCTGTCTGCCTCAACGCTCCCCCCGCGCTTTTTCATTCGTCTGCTCTGCTCTGCACCCTGCTACTGTTCTTGCCTTTCTGAGTTCTTCTCTGTCGAGCTCCCTTTCCCTATTTGTGGATTCCTGTTCTTCCTGCAGCCACCGCTGTTCCCTGTGACCTCCGTCTCTCTCTGTCCAGCTCCCTGTCCCTAGGTTTTAATCCCTGCCTCTGCCCGCTGTAGCCCGTCTAGGTTTTTCTCTCGGCCTCTCTCTCTGTCCGGCTCCCTCTCTCTGTGTTCTAATTCCACGTTCTCTGTCACGTAGACCCGTGCTATTTGTTTGTCCTCATCTCTCTCTGTCCAGCTCCTTGCTGCGATGTTTTATTTCTTCCCTCTCTGTCTGTCTTTGTAGCCCGTTGCCGTTGTTGGTTTTTTTTTTTTTTTTCCCCACTTGTTTCTTCATGTGTCTCTGTCTGCCTCCCAGTGCCTGATCTTTAATTCCTCCTTCCCTGTAGGCCGCTGTTCCTTTTTTCCATTCTACATTGTGTTCTCTTTGGTCTGCTGTTCTTATTCATCGGTTCCCTCCTCGCTGCCCTGTGGCTTGTCCCCATTTATTGTTGCCTCTCTCTCCCTCTCTCTGGCTTCTTGCCCCTGTTTTTAAAATTCCTCCCTCTCTTCTCTCTTCCCTGTTGGCCGTGTGATCTTCAGCCTTTCTCCACCTCTTTCTGCCCAGCTCTCTGCGTCTATTCATTAATTCTTCCCTCTCTGCCCTGTAGCCTGTAGCTTCTGTCCTTTCTCCATCTTGCTGTCTCTGGCTTCCCCGTGACCCTCTTCTAGAATTGTTTCTCTCTTCTCTCTGTACGCATTGCGATTCCTTTTGCTCTCCATCTCCCTTTGTTTTGGTGTTTTTTTTTGTTGTTTTTCTGGCTCCCTGTCCCTAATTGTTAATTCTCTGCCTTCTCATGCTCTGTACCACGTAGCCCCATGGTTTGTTTTGTGGTGTTCCCTCCCCGGCCCCTTCCCTCCGTCGTTGGCTGTCTCGGCTCCCTGTCCCCGTGGCTTCATTCTTCCCTTTCTGCTCTGTTCTTGTCGCTTATCTTGTCTGTCTCCATCTCGCTCGGTCCAGCTTCCTGCCCCTGTTCTTCTTTCCTCCCTCGCTGTCGTGCTGCCTGCCCCAGGTTCTTTGTGCGTCTCCAGCCTGCTCCTCATCCTTCTTTGTTGGTCTGTGTCCTGCTCTTCCCCTCTCTCTGCTGCTTTTATCTCCACCTCCGTCAGGCTCCCTGTCCTCCTCTGGCCGTCCTGTTCCCTGCCTCGTGCCTTCTCACTACACGCACACATGCCCCCCCCCCGCCCCCGTCCAGCCGGATGCTGCTCTTCTCTCCTCCTACTGTCCTGTGCCCTGCTCCTCACCTTTGGTGGCCTCCCCCTCTGCCCAGCAGCCCGTCGCTCCAGGAGCCAGGCGACGGACGGTCCGTTCCCTGCCAAACCGGGACAAGCGCGTGCCGTGGCTTAGCCTCAGCTGGCAACTCTGCACCAGGGAGCTGCTTGCTCGCTCCACCCTCAGTGGGCTGGGGGAGAGAGCTGGAAGGGTAAAAGTGAGAAAAATCATGGGTTGAGATCAAGACGGTTTAATAGGTAAAGCAAAAGCTGTGCGTGGAAGCAAAGCAAGGAATTAATTCGCTCCTCCTTTTCGGCGGGCAGGTGTTGAGCTGTTTCTGGGAAAGCAGGGCTCTGTCATGTGTAACGGTTAGTTAGGAAGAGAAATGCCGTAGCCCCCAAGGACTCCCCCTTCTTCCCACAGTTGGAACCCGCAGTTCGGTACGGGCGTGTAGTGCACGAGCGAGCTAGGCTACGTGCCTAGGAAGCCTCATCTCGTAAGAGCTGTAAGACACCCCCGTGTTCTCTTCAGGTGGAGGTCGGCCTAGAGTCTGGAGCTGCAGAAGAGGCAGGGAGGAGAGGAGGGGAAAGAAGCATGTGAACGGCTAAATTGTGCCAGCAGCGCTGAGAGCGAGAGTCGCGGTGAGTCCTGGGCCAGTGGGGCCCCGTTGCCTCTCTTGTACGTCCTGGGCCCTCCCTGTCTCTCCCCCGGCCCCCTCTCTTTCCTTACCTGCTGCAAAATTATTTTTTTTTTGCGCCCCCCCCCGCACCTTCTTTCTCCGTCTCGCTCTGAGTGGCTCCCTGCCTCCCCGTCTTTTCAGTCCTCCCTCTCTCTGTCCTGTAGCCTGTGGCTACTTGTTCTTTCTCCGCCTCTCTCTGCCTGGCTCTGGCTCCGTTTTTATTTTTTTACTCCTCCTGCTCTGTCCTGTAGCCTGTCGGTATTTTTGTCTTTCTCTGGCTCTCTCGGTCTGACTCCCTGTGTTACCGAAAAACGCGGTAAAATCGGAAACAACTCCTCAAGACCAATTTAGTATTAAAGAGCAGGCATTCTTTATTCACGGCGCCGGATGCACGGGGGATCGCTCCTCCTGGCGTGCGTACCTCACGCACCTTTCCCGTTCAATTTGTAGATCAAAATTTTACGTATTCATACGTATTCATTATTGTCCTGTCTGCTGATCGGTACAAACTTGCTCGTTCCGTATGTAAATCGCTGCGCAGGCTCGGTGGTGGTCCGTGAGTCGGTGGTCGCGATCTCCCCCTGCCAGAATTGCCTTTTACCTTCTTGGCTGTTAATCTTGGCAGTCTTGGCTAGTTCTCTCAGTCCGCTCCACGAAACCGCGTTTTGTCGTCCTTTTCTGACAGAAGCACGTTGTCTGTTGTTCTGCTGACGTTAACGATCGCCTAGGGACTAAAATGCAGATCGACAGGTGCGCTGATTCGTACGCTCCATGTTCCCGTAATGGAACACCGTCTCTGGTTGGCTGATTTCATCGCTTTGGTTACACCTGTTCCTGTTGTTCAGTTTCTTCTTTTTTGGCTTTGTGTGATTCTCTCTGTGATTCTGTTTTTCTCTGCCTCGCTTTTCCCAGCTCCCCGTCCCTCACTTGGAATGCCCGTTGTCCTTCACCAGCTCACTCTCCCTTGGTTGCCATCCCCGTTTCTGAATTCCTCCTGCTTTGCCACGTAGCCCGTGACTTTTTTCTTAATCTCTCTCTGTCTGCCTCAACGCTCCCCCCGCGCTTTTTCATTCGTCTGCTCTGCTCTGCACCCTGCTACTGTTCTTGCCTTTCTGAGTTCTTCTCTGTCGAGCTCCCTTTCCCTATTTGTGGATTCCTGTTCTTCCTGCAGCCACCGCTGTTCCCTGTGACCTCCGTCTCTCTCTGTCCAGCTCCCTGTCCCTAGGTTTTAATCCCTGCCTCTGCCCGCTGTAGCCCGTCTAGGTTTTTCTCTCGGCCTCTCTCTCTGTCCGGCTCCCTCTCTCTGTGTTCTAATTCCACGTTCTCTGTCACGTAGACCCGTGCTATTTGTTTGTCCTCATCTCTCTCTGTCCAGCTCCTTGCTGCGATGTTTTATTTCTTCCCTCTCTGTCTGTCTTTGTAGCCCGTTGCCGTTGTTGGTTTTTTTTTTTTTTTCCCCACTTGTTTCTTCATGTGTCTCTGTCTGCCTCCCAGTGCCTGATCTTTAATTCCTCCTTCCCTGTAGGCCGCTGTTCCTTTTTTCCATTCTACATTGTGTTCTCTTTGGTCTGCTGTTCTTATTCATCGGTTCCCTCCTCGCTGCCCTGTGGCTTGTCCCCATTTATTGTTGCCTCTCTCTCCCTCTCTCTGGCTTCTTGCCCCTGTTTTTAAAATTCCTCCCTCTCTTCTCTCTTCCCTGTTGGCCGTGTGATCTTCAGCCTTTCTCCACCTCTTTCTGCCCAGCTCTCTGCGTCTATTCATTAATTCTTCCCTCTCTGCCCTGTAGCCTGTAGCTTCTGTCCTTTCTCCATCTTGCTGTCTCTGGCTTCCCCGTGACCCTCTTCTAGAATTGTTTCTCTCTTCTCTCTGTACGCATTGCGATTCCTTTTGCTCTCCATCTCCCTTTGTTTTGGTGTTTTTTTTGTTGTTTTTCTGGCTCCCTGTCCCTAATTGTTAATTCTCTGCCTTCTCATGCTCTGTACCACGTAGCCCCATGGTTTGTTTTGTGGTGTTCCCTCCCCGGCCCCTTCCCTCCGTCGCTGGCCGTCTCGGCTCCCTGTCCCCGTGGCTTCATTCTTCCCTTTCTGCCCTGTTCTTGTCGCTTATCTTGTCTGTCTCCATCTCGCTCGGTCCAGCTTCCTGCCCCTGTTCTTCTTTCCTCCCTCGCTGTCGTGCTGCCTGCCCCAGGTTCTTTGTGCGTCTCCAGCCTGCTCCTCATCCTTCTTTGTTGGTCTGTGTCCTGCTCTTCCCCTCTCTCTGCTGCTTTTATCTCCACCTCCGTCAGGCTCCCTGTCCTCCTCTGGCCGTCCTGTTCCCTGCCTCGTGCCTTCTCACTACACGCACACACGCCCCCCCCCGCCCCCGTCCAGCCGGATGCTGCTCTTCTCTCCTCCTACTGTCCTGTGCCCTGCTCGTCACCTTTGGTGGCCTCCCCCTCTGCCCAGCAGCCCGTCGCTCCAGGAGCCAGGCGACGGACGGTCCGTTCCCTGCCAAACCGGGACAAGCGCGTGCCGTGGCTTAGCCTCAGCTGGCAACTCTGCACCAGGGAGCTGCTTGCTCGCTCCACCCTCAGTGGGCTGGGGGAGAGAGCTGGAAGGGTAAAAGTGAGAAAAATCATGGGTTGAGATCAAGACGGTTTAATAGGTAAAGCAAAAGCTGTGCGTGGAAGCAAAGCAAGGAATTAATTCGCTCCTCCTTTTCGGCGGGCAGGTGTTGAGCTGTTTCTGGGAAAGCAGGGCTCTGTCATGTGTAACGGTTAGTTAGGAAGAGAAATGCCGTAGCCCCCAAGGACTCCCCCTTCTTCCCACAGTTGGAACCCGCAGTTCGGTACGGGCGTGTAGTGCACGAGCGAGCTAGGCTACGTGCCTAGGAAGCCTCATCTCGTAAGAGCTGTAAGACACCCCCGTGTTCTCTTCAGGTGGAGGTCGGCCTAGAGTCTGGAGCTGCAGAAGAGGCAGGGAGGAGAGGAGGGGAAAGAAGCATGTGAACAGCTAAATTGTGCCAGCAGCGCTGAGAGCGAGAGTCGCGGTGAGTCCTGGGCCAGTGGGGCCCCGTTGCCTCTCTTGTACGTCCTGGGCCCTCCCTGTCTCTCCCCCGGCCCCCTCTCTTTCCTTACCTGCTGCAAAATTATTTTTTTTTTTTTTGCGCCCCCCCCGCACCTTCTTTCTCCGTCTCGCTCTGAGTGGCTCCCTGCCTCCCCGTCTTTTCAGTCCTCCCTCTCTCTGTCCTGTAGCCTGTGGCTACTTGTTCTTTCTCCGCCTCTCTCTGCCTGGCTCTGGCTCCGTTTTTATTTTTTTACTCCTCCTGCTCTGTCCTGTAGCCTGTCGGTATTTTTGTCTTTCTCTGGCTCTCTCGGTCTGACTCCCTGTGTTACCGAAAAACGCGGTAAAATCGGAAACAACTCCTCAAGACCAATTTAGTATTAAAGAGCAGGCATTCTTTATTCACGGCGCCGGATGCACGGGGGATCGCTCCTCCTGGCGTGCGTACCTCACGCACCTTTCCCGTTCAATTTGTAGATCAAAATTTTACGTATTCATACGTATTCATTATTGTCCTGTCTGCTGATCGGTACAAACTTGCTCGTTCCGTATGTAAATCGCTGCGCAGGCTCGGTGGTGGTCCGTGAGTCGGTGGTCGCGATCTCCCCCTGCCAGAATTGCCTTTTACCTTCTTGGCTGTTAATCTTGGCAGTCTTGGCTAGTTCTCTCAGTCCGCTCCACGAAACCGCGTTTTGTCGTCCTTTTCTGACAGAAGCACGTTGTCTGTTGTTCTGCTGACGTTAACGATCGCCTAGGGACTAAAATGCAGATCAACAGGTGCGCTGATTCGTACGCTCCATGTTCCCGTAATGGAACACCGTCTCTGGTTGGCTGATTTCATCACTTTGGTTACACCTGTTCCTGTTGTTCAGTTTCTTCTTTTTTGGCTTTGTGTGATTCTCTCTGTGATTCTGTTTTTCTCTGCCTCGCTTTTCCCAGCTCCCCGTCCCTCACTTGGAATGCCCGTTGTCCTTCACCAGCTCACTCTCCCTTGGTTGCCATCCCCGTTTCTGAATTCCTCCTGCTTTGCCACGTAGCCCGTGACTTTTTTCTTAATCTCTCTCTGTCTGCCTCAACGCTCCCCCCGCGCTTTTTCATTCGTCTGCTCTGCTCTGCACCCTGCTACTGTTCTTGCCTTTCTGAGTTCTTCTCTGTCGAGCTCCCTTTCCCTATTTGTGAATTCCTGTTCTTCCTGCAGCCACCGCTGTTCCCTGTGACCTCCGTCTCTCTCTGTCCAGCTCCCTGTCCCTAGGTTTTAATCCCTGCCTCTGCCCGCTGTAGCCCGTCTAGGTTTTTCTCTCGGCCTCTCTCTCTGTCCGGCTCCCTCTCTCTGTGTTCTAATTCCACGTTCTCTGTCACGTAGACCCGTGCTATTTGTTTGTCCTCATCTCTCTCTGTCCAGCTCCTTGCTGCGATGTTTTATTTCTTCCCTCTCTGTCTGTCTTTGTAGCCCGTTGCCGTTGTTGGTTTGTTTTTTTTTTTTCCCACTTGTTTCTTCATGTGTCTCTGTCTGCCTCCCAGTGCCTGATCTTTAATTCCTCCTTCCCTGTAGGCCGCTGTTCCTTTTTTCCATTCTACATTGTGTTCTCTTTGGTCTGCTGTTCTTATTCATCGATTCCCTCCTCGCTGCCCTGTGGCTTGTCCCCATTTATTGTTGCCTCTCTCTCCCTCTCTCTGGCTTCTTGCCCCTGTTTTTAAAATTCCTCCCTCTCTTCTCTCTTCCCTGTTGGCCGTGTGATCTTCAGCCTTTCTCCACCTCTTTCTGCCCAGCTCTCTGCGTCTATTCATTAATTCTTCCCTCTCTGCCCTGTAGCCTGTAGCTTCTGTCCTTTCTCCATCTTGCTGTCTCTGGCTTCCCCGTGACCCTCTTCTAGAATTGTTTCTCTCTTCTCTCTGTACGCATTGCGATTCCTTTTGCTCTCCATCTCCCTTTGTTTTGGTGTTTTTTTTGTTGTTTTTCTGGCTCCCTGTCCCTAATTGTTAATTCTCTGCCTTCTCATGCTCTGTACCACGTAGCCCCATGGTTTGTTTTGTGGTGTTCCCTCCCCGGCCCCTTCCCTCCGTCGCTGGCCGTCTCGGCTCCCTGTCCCCGTGGCTTCATTCTTCCCTTTCTGCCCTGTTCTTGTCGCTTATCTTGTCTGTCTCCATCTCGCTCGGTCCAGCTTCCTGCCCCTGTTCTTCTTTCCTCCCTCGCTGTCGTGCTGCCTGCCCCAGGTTCTTTGTGCGTCTCCAGCCTGCTCCTCATCCTTCTTTGTTGGTCTGTGTCCTGCTCTTCCCCTCTCTCTGCTGCTTTTATCTCCACCTCCGTCAGGCTCCCTGTCCTCCTCTGGCCGTCCTGTTCCCTGCCTCGTGCCTTCTCACTACACGCACACACGCCCCCCCCCGCCCCCGTCCAGCCGGATGCTGCTCTTCTCTCCTCCTACTGTCCTGTGCCCTGCTCGTCACCTTTGGTGGCCTCCCCCTCTGCCCAGCAGCCCGTCGCTCCAGGAGCCAGGCGACGGACGGTCCGTTCCCTGCCAAACCGGGACAAGCGCGTGCCGTGGCTTAGCCTCAGCTGGCAACTCTGCACCAGGGAGCTGCTTGCTCGCTCCACCCTCAGTGGGCTGGGGGAGAGAGCTGGAAGGGTAAAAGTGAGAAAAATCATGGGTTGAGATCAAGACGGTTTAATAGGTAAAGCAAAAGCTGTGCGTGGAAGCAAAGCAAGGAATTAATTCGCTCCTCCTTTTCGGCGGGCAGGTGTTGAGCTGTTTCTGGGAAAGCAGGGCTCTGTCATGTGTAACGGTTAGTTAGGAAGAGAAATGCCGTAGCCCCCAAGGACTCCCCCTTCTTCCCACAGTTGGAACCCGCAGTTCGGTACGGGCGTGTAGTGCACGAGCGAGCTAGGCTACGTGCCTAGGAAGCCTCATCTCGTAAGAGCTGTAAGACACCCCCGTGTTCTCTTCAGGTGGAGGTCGGCCTAGAGTCTGGAGCTGCAGAAGAGGCAGGGAGGAGAGGAGGGGAAAGAAGCATGTGAACGGCTAAATTGTGCCAGCAGCGCTGAGAGCGAGAGTCGCGGTGAGTCCTGGGCCAGTGGGGCCCCGTTGCCTCTCTTGTACGTCCTGGGCCCTCCCTGTCTCTCCCCCGGCCCCCTCTCTTTCCTTACCTGCTGCAAAATTATTTTTTTTTTTTTTTGCGCCCCCCCCGCACCTTCTTTCTCCGTCTCGCTCTGAGTGGCTCCCTGCCTCCCCGTCTTTTCAGTCCTCCCTCTCTCTGTCCTGTAGCCTGTGGCTACTTGTTCTTTCTCCGCCTCTCTCTGCCTGGCTCTGGCTCCGTTTTTATTTTTTTACTCCTCCTGCTCTGTCCTGTAGCCTGTCGGTATTTTTGTCTTTCTCTGGCTCTCTCGGTCTGACTCCCTGTGTTACCGAAAAACGCGGTAAAATCGGAAACAACTCCTCAAGACCAATTTAGTATTAAAGAGCAGGCATTCTTTATTCACGGCGCCGGATGCACGGGGGATCGCTCCTCCTGGCGTGCGTACCTCACGCACCTTTCCCGTTCAATTTGTAGATCAAAATTTTACGTATTCATACGTATTCATTATTGTCCTGTCTGCTGATCGGTACAAACTTGCTCGTTCCGTATGTAAATCGCTGCGCAGGCTCGGTGGTGGTCCGTGAGTCGGTGGTCGCGATCTCCCCCTGCCAGAATTGCCTTTTACCTTCTTGGCTGTTAATCTTGGCAGTCTTGGCTAGTTCTCTCAGTCCGCTCCACGAAACCGCGTTTTGTCGTCCTTTTCTGACAGAAGCACGTTGTCTGTTGTTCTGCTGACGTTAACGATCGCCTAGGGACTAAAATGCAGATCAACAGGTGCGCTGATTCGTACGCTCCATGTTCCCGTAATGGAACACCGTCTCTGGTTGGCTGATTTCATCACTTTGGTTACACCTGTTCCTGTTGTTCAGTTTCTTCTTTTTTGGCTTTGTGTGATTCTCTCTGTGATTCTGTTTTTCTCTGCCTCGCTTTTCCCAGCTCCCCGTCCCTCACTTGGAATGCCCGTTGTCCTTCACCAGCTCACTCTCCCTTGGTTGCCATCCCCGTTTCTGAATTCCTCCTGCTTTGCCACGTAGCCCGTGACTTTTTTCTTAATCTCTCTCTGTCTGCCTCAACGCTCCCCCCGCGCTTTTTCATTCGTCTGCTCTGCTCTGCACCCTGCTACTGTTCTTGCCTTTCTGAGTTCTTCTCTGTCGAGCTCCCTTTCCCTATTTGTGAATTCCTGTTCTTCCTGCAGCCACCGCTGTTCCCTGTGACCTCCGTCTCTCTCTGTCCAGCTCCCTGTCCCTAGGTTTTAATCCCTGCCTCTGCCCGCTGTAGCCCGTCTAGGTTTTTCTCTCGGCCTCTCTCTCTGTCCGGCTCCCTCTCTCTGTGTTCTAATTCCACGTTCTCTGTCACGTAGACCCGTGCTATTTGTTTGTCCTCATCTCTCTCTGTCCAGCTCCTTGCTGCGATGTTTTATTTCTTCCCTCTCTGTCTGTCTTTGTAGCCCGTTGCCGTTGTTGTTTTTTTTTTTTTTTTTTCCCACTTGTTTCTTCATGTGTCTCTGTCTGCCTCCCAGTGCCTGATCTTTAATTCCTCCTTCCCTGTAGGCCGCTGTTCCTTTTTTCCATTCTACATTGTGTTCTCTTTGGTCTGCTGTTCTTATTCATCGATTCCCTCCTCGCTGCCCTGTGGCTTGTCCCCATTTATTGTTGCCTCTCTCTCCCTCTCTCTGGCTTCTTGCCCCTGTTTTTAAAATTCCTCCCTCTCTTCTCTCTTCCCTGTTGGCCGTGTGATCTTCAGCCTTTCTCCACCTCTTTCTGCCCAGCTCTCTGCGTCTATTCATTAATTCTTCCCTCTCTGCCCTGTAGCCTGTAGCTTCTGTCCTTTCTCCATCTTGCTGTCTCTGGCTTCCCCGTGACCCTCTTTTAGAATTGTTTCTCTCTTCTCTCTGTACGCATTGCGATTCCTTTTGCTCTCCATCTCCCTTTGTTTTGGTGTTTTTTTTGTTGTTTTTCTGGCTCCCTGTCCCTAATTGTTAATTCTCTGCCTTCTCATGCTCTGTACCACGTAGCCCCATGGTTTGTTTTGTGGTGTTCCCTCCCCGGCCCCTTCCCTCCGTCGTTGGCTGTCTCGGCTCCCTGTCCCCGTGGCTTCATTCTTCCCTTTCTGCCCTGTTCTTGTCGCTTATCTTGTCTGTCTCCATCTCGCTCGGTCCAGCTTCCTGCCCCTGTTCTTCTTTCCTCCCTCGCTGTCGTGCTGCCTGCCCCAGGTTCTTTGTGCGTCTCCAGCCTGCTCCTCATCCTTCTTTGTTGGTCTGTGTCCTGCTCTTCCCCTCTCTCTGCTGCTTTTATCTCCACCTCCGTCAGGCTCCCTGTCCTCCTCTGGCCGTCCTGTTCCCTGCCTCGTGCCTTCTCACTACACGCACACACGCCCCCCCGCCCCCGTCCAGCCGGATGCTGCTCTTCTCTCCTCCTACTGTCCTGTGCCCTGCTCCTCACCTTTGGTGGCCTCCCCCTCTGCCCAGCAGCCCGTCGCTCCAGGAGCCAGGCGACGGACGGTCCGTTCCCTGCCAAACCGGGACAAGCGCGTGCCGTGGCTTAGCCTCAGCTGGCAACTCTGCACCAGGGAGCTGCTTGCTCGCTCCACCCTCAGTGGGCTGGGGGAGAGAGCTGGAAGGGTAAAAGTGAGAAAAATCATGGGTTGAGATCAAGACGGTTTAATAGGTAAAGCAAAAGCTGTGCGTGGAAGCAAAGCAAGGAATTAATTCGCTCCTCCTTTTCGGCGGGCAGGTGTTGAGCTGTTTCTGGGAAAGCAGGGCTCTGTCATGTGTAACGGTTAGTTAGGAAGAGAAATGCCGTAGCCCCCAAGGACTCCCCCTTCTTCCCACAGTTGGAACCCGCAGTTCGGTACGGGCGTGTAGTGCACGAGCGAGCTAGGCTACGTGCCTAGGAAGCCTCATCTCGTAAGAGCTGTAAGACACCCCCGTGTTCTCTTCAGGTGGAGGTCGGCCTAGAGTCTGGAGCTGCAGAAGAGGCAGGGAGGAGAGGAGGGGAAAGAAGCATGTGAACGGCTAAATTGTGCCAGCAGCGCTGAGAGCGAGAGTCGCGGTGAGTCCTGGGCCAATGGGGCCCCGTTGCCTCTCTTGTACGTCCTGGGCCCTCCCTGTCTCTCCCCCGGCCCCCTCTCTTTCCTTACCTGCTGCAAAATTATTTTTTTTTTGCGCCCCCCCCGCACCTTCTTTCTCCGTCTCGCTCTGAGTGGCTCCCTGCCTCCCCGTCTTTTCAGTCCTCCCTCTCTCTGTCCTGTAGCCTGTGGCTACTTGTTCTTTCTCCGCCTCTCTCTGCCTGGCTCTGGCTCCGTTTTTATTTTTTTACTCCTCCTGCTCTGTCCTGTAGCCTGTCGGTATTTTTGTCTTTCTCTGGCTCTCTCGGTCTGACTCCCTGTGTTACCGAAAAACGCGGTAAAATCGGAAACAACTCCTCAAGACCAATTTAGTATTAAAGAGCAGGCATTCTTTATTCACGGCGCCGGATGCACGGGGGATCGCTCCTCCTGGCGTGCGTACCTCACGCACCTTTCCCGTTCAATTTGTAGATCAAAATTTTACGTATTCATACGTATTCATTATTGTCCTGTCTGCTGATCGGTACAAACTTGCTCGTTCCGTATGTAAATCGCTGCGCAGGCTCGGTGGTGGTCCGTGAGTCGGTGGTCGCGATCTCCCCCTGCCAGAATTGCCTTTTACCTTCTTGGCTGTTAATCTTGGCAGTCTTGGCTAGTTCTCTCAGTCCGCTCCACGAAACCGCGTTTTGTCGTCCTTTTCTGACAGAAGCACGTTGTCTGTTGTTCTGCTGACGTTAACGATCGCCTAGGGACTAAAATGCAGATCAACAGGTGCGCTGATTCGTACGCTCCATGTTCCCGTAATGGAACACCGTCTCTGGTTGGCTGATTTCATCGCTTTGGTTACACCTGTTCCTGTTGTTCAGTTTCTTCTTTTTTGGCTTTGTGTGATTCTCTCTGTGATTCTGTTTTTCTCTGCCTCGCTTTTCCCAGCTCCCCGTCCCTCACTTGGAATGCCCGTTGTCCTTCACCAGCTCACTCTCCCTTGGTTGCCATCCCCGTTTCTGAATTCCTCCTGCTTTGCCACGTAGCCCGTGACTTTTTTCTTAATCTCTCTCTGTCTGCCTCAACGCTCCCCCCGCGCTTTTTCATTCGTCTGCTCTGCTCTGCACCCTGCTACTGTTCTTGCCTTTCTGAGTTCTTCTCTGTCGAGCTCCCTTTCCCTATTTGTGAATTCCTGTTCTTCCTGCAGCCACCGCTGTTCCCTGTGACCTCCGTCTCTCTCTGTCCAGCTCCCTGTCCCTAGGTTTTAATCCCTGCCTCTGCCCGCTGTAGCCCGTCTAGGTTTTTCTCTCGGCCTCTCTCTCTGTCCGGCTCCCTCTCTCTGTGTTCTAATTCCACGTTCTCTGTCACGTAGACCCGTGCTATTTGTTTGTCCTCATCTCTCTCTGTCCAGCTCCTTGCTGCGATGTTTTATTTCTTCCCTCTCTGTCTGTCTTTGTAGCCCGTTGCCGTTGTTGTTTTTTTTTTTTTTTTTTTCCCACTTGTTTCTTCATGTGTCTCTGTCTGCCTCCCAGTGCCTGATCTTTAATTCCTCCTTCCCTGTAGGCCGCTGTTCCTTTTTTCCATTCTACATTGTGTTCTCTTTGGTCTGCTGTTCTTATTCATCGATTCCCTCCTCGCTGCCCTGTGGCTTGTCCCCATTTATTGTTGCCTCTCTCTCCCTCTCTCTGGCTTCTTGCCCCTGTTTTTAAAATTCCTCCCTCTCTTCTCTCTTCCCTGTTGGCCGTGTGATCTTCAGCCTTTCTCCACCTCTTTCTGCCCAGCTCTCTGCGTCTATTCATTAATTCTTCCCTCTCTGCCCTGTAGCCTGTAGCTTCTGTCCTTTCTCCATCTTGCTGTCTCTGGCTTCCCCGTGACCCTCTTTTAGAATTGTTTCTCTCTTCTCTCTGTACGCATTGCGATTCCTTTTGCTCTCCATCTCCCTTTGTTTTGGTGTTTTTTTTGTTGTTTTTCTGGCTCCCTGTCCCTAATTGTTAATTCTCTGCCTTCTCATGCTCTGTACCACGTAGCCCCATGGTTTGTTTTGTGGTGTTCCCTCCCCGGCCCCTTCCCTCCGTCGTTGGCTGTCTCGGCTCCCTGTCCCCGTGGCTTCATTCTTCCCTTTCTGCCCTGTTCTTGTCGCTTATCTTGTCTGTCTCCATCTCGCTCGGTCCAGCTTCCTGCCCCTGTTCTTCTTTCCTCCCTCGCTGTCGTGCTGCCTGCCCCAGGTTCTTTGTGCGTCTCCAGCCTGCTCCTCATCCTTCTTTGTTGGTCTGTGTCCTGCTCTTCCCCTCTCTCTGCTGCTTTTATCTCCACCTCCGTCAGGCTCCCTGTCCTCCTCTGGCCGTCCTGTTCCCTGCCTCGTGCCTTCTCACTACACGCACACACGCCCCCCCGCCCCCGTCCAGCCGGATGCTGCTCTTCTCTCCTCCTACTGTCCTGTGCCCTGCTCCTCACCTTTGGTGGCCTCCCCCTCTGCCCAGCAGCCCGTCGCTCCAGGAGCCAGGCGACGGACGGTCCGTTCCCTGCCAAACCGGGACAAGCGCGTGCCGTGGCTTAGCCTCAGCTGGCAACTCTGCACCAGGGAGCTGCTTGCTCGCTCCACCCTCAGTGGGCTGGGGGAGAGAGCTGGAAGGGTAAAAGTGAGAAAAATCATGGGTTGAGATCAAGACGGTTTAATAGGTAAAGCAAAAGCTGTGCGTGGAAGCAAAGCAAGGAATTAATTCGCTCCTCCTTTTCGGCGGGCAGGTGTTGAGCTGTTTCTGGGAAAGCAGGGCTCTGTCATGTGTAACGGTTAGTTAGGAAGAGAAATGCCGTAGCCCCCAAGGACTCCCCCTTCTTCCCACAGTTGGAACCCGCAGTTCGGTACGGGCGTGTAGTGCACGAGCGAGCTAGGCTACGTGCCTAGGAAGCCTCATCTCGTAAGAGCTGTAAGACACCCCCGTGTTCTCTTCAGGTGGAGGTCGGCCTAGAGTCTGGAGCTGCAGAAGAGGCAGGGAGGAGAGGAGGGGAAAGAAGCATGTGAACGGCTAAATTGTGCCAGCAGCGCTGAGAGCGAGAGTCGCGGTGAGTCCTGGGCCAATGGGGCCCCGTTGCCTCTCTTGTACGTCCTGGGCCCTCCCTGTCTCTCCCCCGGCCCCCTCTCTTTCCTTACCTGCTGCAAAATTATTTTTTTTTTGCGCCCCCCCCGCACCTTCTTTCTCCGTCTCGCTCTGAGTGGCTCCCTGCCTCCCCGTCTTTTCAGTCCTCCCTCTCTCTGTCCTGTAGCCTGTGGCTACTTGTTCTTTCTCCGCCTCTCTCTGCCTGGCTCTGGCTCCGTTTTTATTTTTTTACTCCTCCTGCTCTGTCCTGTAGCCTGTCGGTATTTTTGTCTTTCTCTGGCTCTCTCGGTCTGACTCCCTGTGTTACCGAAAAACGCGGTAAAATCGGAAACAACTCCTCAAGACCAATTTAGTATTAAAGAGCAGGCATTCTTTATTCACGGCGCCGGATGCACGGGGGATCGCTCCTCCTGGCGTGCGTACCTCACGCACCTTTCCCGTTCAATTTGTAGATCAAAATTTTACGTATTCATACGTATTCATTATTGTCCTGTCTGCTGATCGGTACAAACTTGCTCGTTCCGTATGTAAATCGCTGCGCAGGCTCGGTGGTGGTCCGTGAGTCGGTGGTCGCGATCTCCCCCTGCCAGAATTGCCTTTTACCTTCTTGGCTGTTAATCTTGGCAGTCTTGGCTAGTTCTCTCAGTCCGCTCCACGAAACCGCGTTTTGTCGTCCTTTTCTGACAGAAGCACGTTGTCTGTTGTTCTGCTGACGTTAACGATCGCCTAGGGACTAAAATGCAGATCGACAGGTGCGCTGATTCGTACGCTCCATGTTCCCGTAATGGAACACCGTCTCTGGTTGGCTGATTTCATCGCTTTGGTTACACCTGTTCCTGTTGTTCAGTTTCTTCTTTTTTGGCTTTGTGTGATTCTCTCTGTGATTCTGTTTTTCTCTGCCTCGCTTTTCCCAGCTCCCCGTCCCTCACTTGGAATGCCCGTTGTCCTTCACCAGCTCACTCTCCCTTGGTTGCCATCCCCGTTTCTGAATTCCTCCTGCTTTGCCACGTAGCCCGTGACTTTTTTCTTAATCTCTCTCTGTCTGCCTCAACGCTCCCCCCGCGCTTTTTCATTCGTCTGCTCTGCTCTGCACCCTGCTACTGTTCTTGCCTTTCTGAGTTCTTCTCTGTCGAGCTCCCTTTCCCTATTTGTGGATTCCTGTTCTTCCTGCAGCCACCGCTGTTCCCTGTGACCTCCGTCTCTCTCTGTCCAGCTCCCTGTCCCTAGGTTTTAATCCCTGCCTCTGCCCGCTGTAGCCCGTCTAGGTTTTTCTCTCGGCCTCTCTCTCTGTCCGGCTCCCTCTCTCTGTGTTCTAATTCCACGTTCTCTGTCACGTAGACCCATGCTATTTGTTTGTCCTCATCTCTCTCTGTCCAGCTCCTTGCTGCGATGTTTTATTTCTTCCCTCTCTGTCTGTCTTTGTAGCCCGTTGCCGTTGTTGGTTTTGGTTTTTTTTTTCCCCACTTGTTTCTTCATGTGTCTCTGTCTGCCTCCCAGTGCCTGATCTTTAATTCCTCCTTCCCTGTAGGCCGCTGTTCCTTTTTTCCATTCTACATTGTGTTCTCTTTGGTCTGCTGTTCTTATTCATCGATTCCCTCCTCGCTGCCCTGTGGCTTGTCCCCATTTATTGTTGCCTCTCTCTCCCTCTCTCTGGCTTCTTGCCCCTGTTTTTAAAATTCCTCCCTCTCTTCTCTCTTCCCTGTTGGCCGTGTGATCTTCAGCCTTTCTCCACCTCTTTCTGCCCAGCTCTCTGTGTCTATCCATTAATTCTTCCCTCTCTGCCCTGTAGCCTGTAGCTTTTGTCCTTTCTCCATCTTGCTGTCTCTGGCTTCCCCGTGACCCTCTTTTAGAATTGTTTCTCTCTTCTTTCTGTACGCATTGCGATTCCTTTTGCTCCCCATCTCCCTTTGTTTTGGGTGTTGTTTTGTTGTTGTTTTTCTGGCTCCCTGTCCCTAATTCTTAATTCTCTGCCTTCTCGTGCTCTGTACCACGTAGCCCCGTGGTTTGTTTTGTGGTGTTCCCTCCCCGGCCCCTTCCCTCTGTCGTTGGCTGTCTCGGCTCCCTGTCCCCGTGGCTTCATTCTTCCCTTTCTGCCCTGTTCTTGTCGCTTATCTTGTCTTTCTCCATCGCGCTCGGTCCAGCTTCCTGCCCCTGTTCTTCTTTCCTCCCTCGCTGTCGTGCTGCCTGCCCCAGGTTCTTTGTGCGTCTCCAGCCTGCTCCTCTTCCTTCTTTGTTGGTCTGTGTCCTGCTCTTCCCTCTTTCTGCTGCCTCTCTTCCCCTCTCTCTGCTGCTTTTATCTCCACCTCCGTCAGGCTCCCTGTCCTTCTCTGGCCGTCCTGTTCCCTGCCTCGTGCCTTCTCACTACACGCACACACGTCCCCTCCGCCCCGTCCAGCCGGATGCCGCTCTTCTCTTCTCTCTTCCTACTGTCCCGTGCCCTGCTCGTCACCTTTGGTGGCCTCCCCCTCTGCCCAGCAGCCCGTCGCCCCAGGAGCCAGGCGACGGACGGTCCGTTCCCTGCCAAACCGGGACAAGCGTGTGCCGTGGCTTAGCCCCAGCTGGCTATTCTGCACCAGGGAGCTGCTTGCTCACTCCACCCTCAGTGGGCTGGGGGAGAGAGCTGGAAGGGTAAGAGTGAGAAAAATCATGGGTTGAGATCAAGGCTGTTTAATAGGTAAAGCAAAAGCTGTGCGTGGAAGCAAAGCAAGGAATTAATTCACTCCTTTTCGGCGGGCAGGTGTTGAGCCACCTCTGGGAAAGCAGGGCTCTGTCATGTGTAATGGTTACTTAGGGAGAGAAATGCCGTAGCCCCCGCCCTCCCTCCCCCCCCCCCCCCCCCCCCCCCCAAGGACTCCCCCTTCTTCCCCCAGCTGCGTGTGCTGAGCATGATGTCAAATGGTATGGAATATCCCTTTGGTCAGTTAGCTGGGAAAGCTTTCCCAGCTGTGTCCTCTCCCAGCCTACCTGCTGGTGGGGCACTGAGAGAACCAGAAGAGGCCCTGACTGTGGAAGCAGTGCTCAGCAAGAACCAAAACATCTCTACATTATTAACGGTGTTTTGAGCATAAATCCAAAACGTATCCCTTCCTAGCTACTGTGGAGAAAATGAGCACTATCGCAGCCAACACCAGCTCCGTGCGGCTGCGGCAACGGCGGCCGAGGTGGCCTTGGGGCAGGGGGGGAGCGTTGGGGACCCTGACCCACGAATGGCTCCTGGGACTTGTTACGTGCGCGCCTGCACAAACACCTGCCCTCTCCTTTGCCCTCAGGGCTGCGTTTGCGCTGCCTTTGCGTGGGGCAAGGGGCTGTGATGGAGCCCAGGGGAGGAGGTGGTGCACTGTGGGGGTGAGGGGAGGGCGCCCCCCGTTGCTGCTGCGCCTCAGCTGATGGCGGGGTCTGGATGGAGGAGCCCCAGGTGCGGGCGGTGGGGCTGACGGTGCCGGCTCCTCCCTGGAAAAGGGGTGGTGCCCGGCTCCGGGGGGCCAGTGTGAGCCGAGGGCGGAGCGGAGCTGTGGCCGAGCGTCAGCGGGCTGCGACTGTAGCGAGGGAGGAGGTGAGCGGGGGCTGGGTGGTGGAGCGCTGCGTCCCGGGTCAAGCCCCGAGGAGGGCTGCGGCGGGGCAGCGCCGGGTCGGAGCGGGCGGTGGGGAGAGCGAGGCTGTGGTGAGGGCTCGGTGGGGCTTCCGGGTGCATCGGCGGCCGGGACGGTGGCCCGCAGGGTCCGAGAGCGGGGAGGGCGGGCTGGCGGCGTGCCGGGAGCTGTGGTGGTGCGCCTGGAGGCTGGCCGTGCGGCCGTGTTGTGGCGCAGAGCATGCCGGGAGCTGCAGTCCTTGTGGCGGGCAGCTGCCGGGCGGCCGTGTTGTGGCGCAGAGCATGCCGGGAGGTGTAGTCCTTGCGGCGCGCGGCTGCCGGGCGGCAGTGTTGTGGCGCAGAGCGTGCCGGGAGGTGTAGTCCTTGCGGCGCGCGGCTGCCGGGCGGCCGTGTTGTGGCGCAGAGCATGCCGGGAGGTGTAGTCCAGGCGCAGTGGCTGCCGGCGCTGTCACGTGGTTCGCCGGGGCGTGGCGGGAGGCGCGGTCTTCCGGCGCTCGGGTGCCGGGCGGCCGTGCCGCGTACGGTAGGCGCGGTGTATTTTTGGGGTTGGATTCGTGTTGATTTCTGGGGGCTTGCGGGTGCGGCCGCTCCCCGAGAAGCGGTGAGTTCCCCGGGAGCTGACAGAAGGGAAGAGGGAAAGGAGGAGGACCTTTTCCCCCTGCCCAGGGCGCAGATGATGGCCGCCTCCCCGGCTCGCCGGAGCTCCCGCTCAGCCTCCCCTGGCCCCCCCTTGCCCCGTGCGCCTGCCCCCAGCCCCGGCACCTCCCCTGAAGCGTGCTGCGTAGCCCTTGGCCGCCCCCAGGCCCTGTCGTGAAGGCAGCGAGCCGGCCCTCAAGCGCACTGGATTCCCCCTCGGCGCAGGGGCCCTTAGCAGTAGCGCGGGGAAGGGGCGCTGTGTCCGGAAGCCCCTGCGCAAGGAGAGGCTTTGGTCAGGGTCGATCGACGGTAATGACGGTCGCTGTTTCTTCTTTCCCTCTCCCAGAGACCGTGCTGAGGACGTGGTTGTCTGTCTTTCCCCCGGGGACGCCGTCGACTGCGGCCGTCTCAGGCTTGCGTGGCTTCTCTCTGCCCGGCTTTGCCATCCTCGCGGCGCCGGGGCGAAAAGGGACACACAGAGCCCTTCCCGGCTGTGGACAGGAGCTGCCTCGGCTGAAGCTGGAGACGCCAACGAAAGGTAAAGCAGAAGAAACTGAAGGCGCTCTGGCTGCCAGCTGCCTTCCTGCTGCAGGCAAGAGAGAGCCTGTCCCTGCAGGTGAGGGAGGAAGGATCCCCCTTCATAGCCCGCAGCGGGCCAGGCCACCAACGTGCACTGCAGGGTCCGTACGCGGTAACCCGGAGTTGGGTACGGGCGTGTAGTGCACGAGCGAGCTAGGCTACGTGCCGAGGAAGCCTCATCTCGTAAGAGCTGTAAGACACCCCCGTGTTCTCTTCAGGTGGAGGTCGGCCTAGAGTCTGGAGCTGCAGAAGAGGCAGGGAGGAGAGGAGGGGAAAGAAGCATGTGAACGGCTAAATTGTGCCAGCAGCGCTGAGAGCGAGAGTCGCGGTGAGTCCTGGGCCAGTGGGGCCCCGTTGCCTCTCTTGTACGTCCTGGGCCCTCCCTGTCTCTCCCCTGGCCCCCTCTCTTTCCTTACCTGCTGTAAAAATTTTTTTTTTTCTTTTGGGCCCCCCCCGCACCTTCTTTCTCCATCTCGCTCTGAGTGGCTCCCTGCCTCCCCGTCTTTTCAGTCCTCCCTCTCTCTGTCCTGTAGCCTGTGGCTACTTGTTCTTTCTCCGCCTCTCTCTGCCTGGCTCTGGCTCCGTTTTTATTTTTTTATTCCTCCTGCTCTGTCCTGTAGCCTGTCGGTATTTTGTCTTTCTCTGGCTCTCTTGGTCTGACTCCCTGTGTTACCGAAAAACGCGGTAAAATCGGAAACAACTCCTCAAGACCAATTTAGTATTAAAGAGCAGGCGTTGTTTATTCACGGCGCCAGACGCACGGGGGATCGCTCCTCCTGGCGTGCGTACCTCACGCACCTTTCCCGTTCAATTTGTAGATCAAAATTTTAGGTATTCATACACATTCATTATTGTCCTGTCTACTGATTGTCCTTTTACCTTCTTGGCTGTTAATCTTGGCAGTCTTGGCTAGTTTTCTCAGTCCGCTCCACGAAACCGCGTTTTGTCATCCTTTTCTGACAGAAGCACGTTGTCTGTTGTTCTGCTGACGTTAACGATCGCCTAGGGACTAAAATGCAGATCAACAGGTGCGCTGATTCGTACGCTCCATGTTCCCGTAATGGAACACCGTCTCTGGTTGGCTGATTTCATCGCTTTGGTTACACCTGTTCCTGTTGTTCAGTTTCTTCTTTTTTGGCTTTGTGTGATTCTCTCTGTGATTCTGTTTTTCTCTGCCTCGCTTTTCCCAGGGATTGAGAAGCAATATGCCCTGTTCACTGATGGGTCCTGTCGCCTTGTGGGAAAGCACCGGAGATGGAAGGCTGCTGTATGGAGTCCTACACGACAAGTAGCAGAAACTGCTGAAGGAGAAGGTGAATCGAGCCAGTTTGCAGAGGTAAAGGCCATCCAGCTGGCCTTAGACATCGCTGAACGGGAAAAGTGGCCAGTGCTCTATCTCTATACTGACTCCTGGATGGTGGCAAATGCCCTGTGGGGCTGGCTGCAGCAATGGAAGCAAAGCAACTGGCAGCGCAGAGGCAAACCCATCTGGGCTGCCACATTGTGGCAAGATATTGCTGCCCGGGTAGAGAAACTGGTTGTAAAGGTACGGCATGTGGATGCTCACGTCCCCAAGAGTCGGGCCACTGAAGAACATCGAAACAACCAGCAGGTAGATCGGGCTGCCAAGATTGAAGTGGCTGAGGTGGATCTGGACTGGCAGCATAAGGGTGAACTATTTCTAGCTCGGTGGGCCCATGACACCTCAGGCCATCAAGGGAGAGATGCAACATACAGGTGGGCTCGTGATCGAGGGGTGGACTTGACCATGGATATTATTGCACAGGTTATCCACGAATGTGACACATGCGCTGCAATCAAGCAAGCGAAGCGGGTAAAGCCTCTGTGGTATGGGGGACGATGGCTGAAATATAAATATGGGGAGGCCTGGCAAATTGACTATATCACACTCCCACAGACCCGCCAAGGCAAGCGCCATGTGCTTACAATGGTAGAAACAACGACTGGCTGGCTGGAAACATCTCCTGTCCCCCACGCCACTGCCCGGAACACTATCCTGGGTCTTGAGAAACAAGTCCTGTGGCGACATGGCACCCCAGAGAGGATTGAGTCAGACAATGGGACTCATTTCCGAAATAGCCTCATAGACACCTGGGCCAAAGAGCACGGCATTGAGTGGGTGTATCACATCCCCTATCACGCACCAGCCTCTGGGAAAATTGAAAGGTACAATGGACTGTTAAAAACCACACTGAGAGCAATGGGGGGTGGGACATTCAAGCACTGGGATACACATTTAGCAAAAGCCACGTGGTTAGTCAACACGAGGGGATCTGCCAACCGAGCTGGCCCTGCCCAGTCAGAAATCCTACATACTGTGGAAGGGGATAGAGTCCCTGTAGTGCACACAAAAAGTATGCTGGGCAAAACAGTCTGGGTTCTTCCTGCCTCTGGCAAAGGCAAACCCATTCGTGGGATTGTTTTTGCTCGAGGACCTGGGTGCACTTGGTGGGTGATGCGGGAGGATGGAGAAATCCGATGTGTGCCTCAAGGGGATTTGATTTTGGGTGAAAACAGTCAATGAACTGAATGGCACAATGTGAACTGCTATATAATATTGTGTGTCACCTCTGTGTTGTATCAATGATATCAGAGTACGAGCCTCCCAACCCATGGAAGATCAACTATGAAACAAGCCGTGCAGCAGTGATGGAACGATGACTGACTCGGTATGCAGCAACCCAACGCCACACACCATCTCTCCCACCCGGAAAGACTGATACAACAGATGGAGCCCAGAGTCATGGACTGCGTGAACTCAATGGACATTTTAATGGACATTTTACAGGGAAGATCCATGAACTAAGGGAATGATGTCTGTGTATTATGTTAAAGGATGGGAAGGGGAGGGGTGGTGGTTGGTACGGTTGTATTGCATCATATGGGACCTGGGCATGGTGTAAGTGGTATGGAATAAGGGGTGGAGAATGTGCTGGTTTTGGCTGAGAAGGGGTTAATTCTCCTCACTGTGGGGGTCAGCTACCTTTCCAGCTTCCCGCGCTCTGCCGCGTGGCGTGGCGGGGGGGCTGGGAGGGGCAGGGCCATGGTGGGGGCGGCTGACCCCGACTGGCCAATGGCAGGTTCATTCCATACCGTGTGACACCATGACCAGTATATTGAGGGGGGGCAGTGGCAGCGCGCGGGCGGCGCGGCGTCGGGTCGGCGGGCGGCGAGCGGCTGCGGCGCGTGCGGTTTGTTCCGGCGGTTCGTTCCCCCTCTCCCCTCCCTTCCCCCCTCCCCCGGGGCTTTGCGCCTCTCGTTGTTCTCCTTTACATTGCATTTCTACTGTTGTTTCTTTTAATTTTCATTATTAAACTGTTCTTATCCCAACCCACGAGCGTTACCCTTCTGATTCTCTCCCCCATCTACCGGTGGGGGAGTGAGCGAGCGACTGTGTGGGGCTGAGCTGCCGCTAAACCACAACACCCGTCCCTCACTTGGAATGCCCGTTGTCCTTCACCAGCTCACTCTCCCTTGGTTGCCATCCCCGTTTCTGAATTCCTCCTGCTTTGCCACGTAGCCCGTGACTTTTTTCTTAATCTCTCTCTGTCTGCCTCAACGCTCCCCCCGCGCTTTTTCATTCGTCTGCTCTGCTCTGCACCCTGCTACTGTTCTTGCCTTTCTGAGTTCTTCTCTGTCGAGCTCCCTTTCCCTATTTGTGGATTCCTGTTCTTCCTGCAGCCACCGCTGTTCCCTGTGATCTCCGTCTCTCTCTGTCCAGCTCCCTGTCCCTAGGTTTTAATCCCTGCCTCTGCCCGCTGTAGCCCGTCTAGGTTTTTCTCTCGGCCTCTCTCTCTGTCCGGCTCCCTCTCTCTGTGTTCTAATTCCACGTTCTCTGTCACGTAGACCCGTGCTATTTGTTTGTCCTCATCTCTCTCTGTCCAGCTCCTTGCTGCGATGTTTTATTTCTTCCCTCTCTGTCTGTCTTTGTAGCCCGTTGCCGTTGTTGTTTTTTTTTTTTTTTTCCCACTTGTTTCTTCATGTGTCTCTGTCTGCCTCCCAGTGCCTGATCTTTAATTCCTCCTTCCCTGTAGGCCGCTGTTCCTTTTTTCCATTCTACATTGTGTTCTCTTTGGTCTGCTGTTCTTATTCATCGGTTCCCTCCTCGCTGCCCTGTGGCTTGTCCCCATTTATTGTTGCCTCTCTCTCCCTCTCTCTGGCTTCTTGCCCCTGTTTTTAAAATTCCTCCCTCTCTTCTCTCTTCCCTGTTGGCCGTGTGATCTTCAGCCTTTCTCCACCTCTTTCTGCCCAGCTCTCTGCGTCTATTCATTAATTCTTCCCTCTCTGCCCTGTAGCCTGTAGCTTCTGTCCTTTCTCCATCTTGCTGTCTCTGGCTTCCCCGTGACCCTCTTTTAGAATTGTTTCTCTCTTCTCTCTGTACGCATTGCGATTCCTTTTGCTCTCCATCTCCCTTTGTTTTGGTGTTTTTTTTGTTGTTTTTCTGGCTCCCTGTCCCTAATTGTTAATTCTCTGCCTTCTCATGCTCTGTACCACGTAGCCCCATGGTTTGTTTTGTGGTGTTCCCTCCCCGGCCCCTTCCCTCCGTCGTTGGCTGTCTCGGCTCCCTGTCCCCGTGGCTTCATTCTTCCCTTTCTGCCCTGTTCTTGTCGCTTATCTTGTCTGTCTCCATCTCGCTCGGTCCAGCTTCCTGCCCCTGTTCTTCTTTCCTCCCTCGCTGTCGTGCTGCCTGCCCCAGGTTCTTTGTGCGTCTCCAGCCTGCTCCTCATCCTTCTTTGTTGGTCTGTGTCCTGCTCTTCCCCTCTCTCTGCTGCTTTTATCTCCACCTCCGTCAGGCTCCCTGTCCTCCTCTGGCCATCCTGTTCCCTGCCTCGTGCCTTCTCACTACACGCACACACGCCCCCCCCGCCCCCGTCCAGCCGGATGCTGCTCTTCTCTCCTCCTACTGTCCTGTGCCCTGCTCGTCACCTTTGGTGGCCTCCCCCTCTGCCCAGCAGCCCGTCGCTCCAGGAGCCAGGCGACGGACGGTCCGTTCCCTGCCAAACCGGGACAAGCGTGTGCCGTGGCTTAGCCTCAGCTGGCAACTCTGCACCAGGGAGCTGCTTGCTCGCTCCACCCTCAGTGGGCTGGGGGAGAGAGCTGGAAGGGTAAAAGTGAGAAAAATCATGGGTTGAGATCAAGACGGTTTAATAGGTAAAGCAAAAGCTGTGCGTGGAAGCAAAGCAAGGAATTAATTCGCTCCTCCTTTTCGGCGGGCAGGTGTTGAGCTGTTTCTGGGAAAGCAGGGCTCTGTCATGTGTAACGGTTAGTTAGGAAGAGAAATGCCGTAGCCCCCAAGGACTCCCCCTTCTTCCCACAGTTGGAACCCGCAGTTCGGTACGGGCGTGTAGTGCACGAGCGAGCTAGGCTACGTGCCTAGGAAGCCTCATCTCGTAAGAGCTGTAAGACACCCCCGTGTTCTCTTCAGGTGGAGGTCGGCCTAGAGTCTGGAGCTGCAGAAGAGGCAGGGAGGAGAGGAGGGGAAAGAAGCATGTGAACGGCTAAATTGTGCCAGCAGCGCTGAGAGCGAGAGTCGCGGTGAGTCCTGGGCCAGTGGGGCCCCGTTGCCTCTCTTGTACGTCCTGGGCCCTCCCTGTCTCTCCCCCGGCCCCCTCTCTTTCCTTACCTGCTGCAAAATTATTTTTTTTTTGCGCCCCCCCCGCACCTTCTTTCTCCGTCTCGCTCTGAGTGGCTCCCTGCCTCCCCGTCTTTTCAGTCCTCCCTCTCTCTGTCCTGTAGCCTGTGGCTACTTGTTCTTTCTCCGCCTCTCTCTGCCTGGCTCTGGCTCCGTTTTTATTTTTTTACTCCTCCTGCTCTGTCCTGTAGCCTGTCGGTATTTTTGTCTTTCTCTGGCTCTCTCGGTCTGACTCCCTGTGTTACCGAAAAACGCGGTAAAATCGGAAACAACTCCTCAAGACCAATTTAGTATTAAAGAGCAGGCATTCTTTATTCACGGCGCCGGATGCACGGGGGATCGCTCCTCCTGGCGTGCGTACCTCACGCACCTTTCCCGTTCAATTTGTAGATCAAAATTTTACGTATTCATACGTATTCATTATTGTCCTGTCTGCTGATCGGTACAAACTTGCTCGTTCCGTATGTAAATCGCTGCGCAGGCTCGGTGGTGGTCCGTGAGTCGGTGGTCGCGATCTCCCCCTGCCAGAATTGCCTTTTACCTTCTTGGCTGTTAATCTTGGCAGTCTTGGCTAGTTCTCTCAGTCCGCTCCACGAAACCGCGTTTTGTCGTCCTTTTCTGACAGAAGCACGTTGTCTGTTGTTCTGCTGACGTTAACGATCGCCTAGGGACTAAAATGCAGATCGACAGGTGCGCTGATTCGTACGCTCCATGTTCCCGTAATGGAACACCGTCTCTGGTTGGCTGATTTCATCGCTTTGGTTACACCTGTTCCTGTTGTTCAGTTTCTTCTTTTTTGGCTTTGTGTGATTCTCTCTGTGATTCTGTTTTTCTCTGCCTCGCTTTTCCCAGCTCCCCGTCCCTCACTTGGAATGCCCGTTGTCCTTCACCAGCTCACTCTCCCTTGGTTGCCATCCCCGTTTCTGAATTCCTCCTGCTTTGCCACGTAGCCCGTGACTTTTTTCTTAATCTCTCTCTGTCTGCCTCAACGCTCCCCCCGCGCTTTTTCATTCGTCTGCTCTGCTCTGCACCCTGCTACTGTTCTTGCCTTTCTGAGTTCTTCTCTGTCGAGCTCCCTTTCCCTATTTGTGGATTCCTGTTCTTCCTGCAGCCACCGCTGTTCCCTGTGACCTCCGTCTCTCTCTGTCCAGCTCCCTGTCCCTAGGTTTTAATCCCTGCCTCTGCCCGCTGTAGCCCGTCTAGGTTTTTCTCTCGGCCTCTCTCTCTGTCCGGCTCCCTCTCTCTGTGTTCTAATTCCACGTTCTCTGTCACGTAGACCCGTGCTATTTGTTTGTCCTCATCTCTCTCTGTCCAGCTCCTTGCTGCGATGTTTTATTTCTTCCCTCTCTGTCTGTCTTTGTAGCCCGTTGCCGTTGTTGGTTTTTTTTTTTTTTTTCCCCACTTGTTTCTTCATGTGTCTCTGTCTGCCTCCCAGTGCCTGATCTTTAATTCCTCCTTCCCTGTAGGCCGCTGTTCCTTTTTTCCATTCTACATTGTGTTCTCTTTGGTCTGCTGTTCTTATTCATCGGTTCCCTCCTCGCTGCCCTGTGGCTTGTCCCCATTTATTGTTGCCTCTCTCTCCCTCTCTCTGGCTTCTTGCCCCTGTTTTTAAAATTCCTCCCTCTCTTCTCTCTTCCCTGTTGGCCGTGTGATCTTCAGCCTTTCTCCACCTCTTTCTGCCCAGCTCTCTGCGTCTATTCATTAATTCTTCCCTCTCTGCCCTGTAGCCTGTAGCTTCTGTCCTTTCTCCATCTTGCTGTCTCTGGCTTCCCCGTGACCCTCTTCTAGAATTGTTTCTCTCTTCTCTCTGTACGCATTGCGATTCCTTTTGCTCTCCATCTCCCTTTGTTTTGGTGTTTTTTTTGTTGTTTTTCTGGCTCCCTGTCCCTAATTGTTAATTCTCTGCCTTCTCATGCTCTGTACCACGTAGCCCCATGGTTTGTTTTGTGGTGTTCCCTCCCCGGCCCCTTCCCTCCGTCGCTGGCCGTCTCGGCTCCCTGTCCCCGTGGCTTCATTCTTCCCTTTCTGCCCTGTTCTTGTCGCTTATCTTGTCTGTCTCCATCTCGCTCGGTCCAGCTTCCTGCCCCTGTTCTTCTTTCCTCCCTCGCTGTCGTGCTGCCTGCCCCAGGTTCTTTGTGCGTCTCCAGCCTGCTCCTCATCCTTCTTTGTTGGTCTGTGTCCTGCTCTTCCCCTCTCTCTGCTGCTTTTATCTCCACCTCCGTCAGGCTCCCTGTCCTCCTCTGGCCGTCCTGTTCCCTGCCTCGTGCCTTCTCACTACACGCACACACGCCCCCCCCCGCCCCCGTCCAGCCGGATGCTGCTCTTCTCTCCTCCTACTGTCCTGTGCCCTGCTCGTCACCTTTGGTGGCCTCCCCCTCTGCCCAGCAGCCCGTCGCTCCAGGAGCCAGGCGACGGACGGTCCGTTCCCTGCCAAACCGGGACAAGCGCGTGCCGTGGCTTAGCCTCAGCTGGCAACTCTGCACCAGGGAGCTGCTTGCTCGCTCCACCCTCAGTGGGCTGGGGGAGAGAGCTGGAAGGGTAAAAGTGAGAAAAATCATGGGTTGAGATCAAGACGGTTTAATAGGTAAAGCAAAAGCTGTGCGTGGAAGCAAAGCAAGGAATTAATTCGCTCCTCCTTTTCGGCGGGCAGGTGTTGAGCTGTTTCTGGGAAAGCAGGGCTCTGTCATGTGTAACGGTTAGTTAGGAAGAGAAATGCCGTAGCCCCCAAGGACTCCCCCTTCTTCCCACAGTTGGAACCCGCAGTTCGGTACGGGCGTGTAGTGCACGAGCGAGCTAGGCTACGTGCCTAGGAAGCCTCATCTCGTAAGAGCTGTAAGACACCCCCGTGTTCTCTTCAGGTGGAGGTCGGCCTAGAGTCTGGAGCTGCAGAAGAGGCAGGGAGGAGAGGAGGGGAAAGAAGCATGTGAACGGCTAAATTGTGCCAGCAGCGCTGAGAGCGAGAGTCGCGGTGAGTCCTGGGCCAGTGGGGCCCCGTTGCCTCTCTTGTACGTCCTGGGCCCTCCCTGTCTCTCCCCCGGCCCCCTCTCTTTCCTTACCTGCTGCAAAATTATTTTTTTTTTTTTTGCGCCCCCCCCGCACCTTCTTTCTCCGTCTCGCTCTGAGTGGCTCCCTGCCTCCCCGTCTTTTCAGTCCTCCCTCTCTCTGTCCTGTAGCCTGTGGCTACTTGTTCTTTCTCCGCCTCTCTCTGCCTGGCTCTGGCTCTGTTTTTATTTTTTTACTCCTCCTGCTCTGTCCTGTAGCCTGTCGGTATTTTTGTCTTTCTCTGGCTCTCTCGGTCTGACTCCCTGTGTTACCGAAAAACGCGGTAAAATCGGAAACAACTCCTCAAGACCAATTTAGTATTAAAGAGCAGGCATTCTTTATTCACGGCGCCGGATGCACGGGGGATCGCTCCTCCTGGCGTGCGTACCTCACGCACCTTTCCCGTTCAATTTGTAGATCAAAATTTTACGTATTCATACGTATTCATTATTGTCCTGTCTGCTGATCGGTACAAACTTGCTCGTTCCGTATGTAAATCGCTGCGCAGGCTCGGTGGTGGTCCGTGAGTCGGTGGTCGCGATCTCCCCCTGCCAGAATTGCCTTTTACCTTCTTGGCTGTTAATCTTGGCAGTCTTGGCTAGTTCTCTCAGTCCGCTCCACGAAACCGCGTTTTGTCGTCCTTTTCTGACAGAAGCACGTTGTCTGTTGTTCTGCTGACGTTAACGATCGCCTAGGGACTAAAATGCAGATCAACAGGTGCGCTGATTCGTACGCTCCATGTTCCCGTAATGGAACACCGTCTCTGGTTGGCTGATTTCATCACTTTGGTTACACCTGTTCCTGTTGTTCAGTTTCTTCTTTTTTGGCTTTGTGTGATTCTCTCTGTGATTCTGTTTTTCTCTGCCTCGCTTTTCCCAGCTCCCCGTCCCTCACTTGGAATGCCCGTTGTCCTTCACCAGCTCACTCTCCCTTGGTTGCCATCCCCGTTTCTGAATTCCTCCTGCTTTGCCACGTAGCCCGTGACTTTTTTCTTAATCTCTCTCTGTCTGCCTCAACGCTCCCCCCGCGCTTTTTCATTCGTCTGCTCTGCTCTGCACCCTGCTACTGTTCTTGCCTTTCTGAGTTCTTCTCTGTCGAGCTCCCTTTCCCTATTTGTGAATTCCTGTTCTTCCTGCAGCCACCGCTGTTCCCTGTGACCTCCGTCTCTCTCTGTCCAGCTCCCTGTCCCTAGGTTTTAATCCCTGCCTCTGCCCGCTGTAGCCCGTCTAGGTTTTTCTCTCGGCCTCTCTCTCTGTCCGGCTCCCTCTCTCTGTGTTCTAATTCCACGTTCTCTGTCACGTAGACCCGTGCTATTTGTTTGTCCTCATCTCTCTCTGTCCAGCTCCTTGCTGCGATGTTTTATTTCTTCCCTCTCTGTCTGTCTTTGTAGCCCGTTGCCGTTGTTGGTTTGTTTTTTTTTTTTCCCACTTGTTTCTTCATGTGTCTCTGTCTGCCTCCCAGTGCCTGATCTTTAATTCCTCCTTCCCTGTAGGCCGCTGTTCCTTTTTTCCATTCTACATTGTGTTCTCTTTGGTCTGCTGTTCTTATTCATCGATTCCCTCCTCGCTGCCCTGTGGCTTGTCCCCATTTATTGTTGCCTCTCTCTCCCTCTCTCTGGCTTCTTGCCCCTGTTTTTAAAATTCCTCCCTCTCTTCTCTCTTCCCTGTTGGCCGTGTGATCTTCAGCCTTTCTCCACCTCTTTCTGCCCAGCTCTCTGCGTCTATTCATTAATTCTTCCCTCTCTGCCCTGTAGCCTGTAGCTTCTGTCCTTTCTCCATCTTGCTGTCTCTGGCTTCCCCGTGACCCTCTTCTAGAATTGTTTCTCTCTTCTCTCTGTACGCATTGCGATTCCTTTTGCTCTCCATCTCCCTTTGTTTTGGTGTTTTTTTTGTTGTTTTTCTGGCTCCCTGTCCCTAATTGTTAATTCTCTGCCTTCTCATGCTCTGTACCACGTAGCCCCATGGTTTGTTTTGTGGTGTTCCCTCCCCGGCCCCTTCCCTCCGTCGCTGGCCGTCTCGGCTCCCTGTCCCCGTGGCTTCATTCTTCCCTTTCTGCCCTGTTCTTGTCGCTTATCTTGTCTGTCTCCATCTCGCTCGGTCCAGCTTCCTGCCCCTGTTCTTCTTTCCTCCCTCGCTGTCGTGCTGCCTGCCCCAGGTTCTTTGTGCGTCTCCAGCCTGCTCCTCATCCTTCTTTGTTGGTCTGTGTCCTGCTCTTCCCCTCTCTCTGCTGCTTTTATCTCCACCTCCGTCAGGCTCCCTGTCCTCCTCTGGCCGTCCTGTTCCCTGCCTCGTGCCTTCTCACTACACGCACACACGCCCCCCCCCGCCCCCGTCCAGCCGGATGCTGCTCTTCTCTCCTCCTACTGTCCTGTGCCCTGCTCCTCACCTTTGGTGGCCTCCCCCTCTGCCCAGCAGCCCGTCGCTCCAGGAGCCAGGCGACGGACGGTCCGTTCCCTGCCAAACCGGGACAAGCGCGTGCCGTGGCTTAGCCTCAGCTGGCAACTCTGCACCAGGGAGCTGCTTGCTCGCTCCACCCTCAGTGGGCTGGGGGAGAGAGCTGGAAGGGTAAAAGTGAGAAAAATCATGGGTTGAGATCAAGACGGTTTAATAGGTAAAGCAAAAGCTGTGCGTGGAAGCAAAGCAAGGAATTAATTCGCTCCTCCTTTTCGGCGGGCAGGTGTTGAGCTGTTTCTGGGAAAGCAGGGCTCTGTCATGTGTAACGGTTAGTTAGGAAGAGAAATGCCGTAGCCCCCAAGGACTCCCCCTTCTTCCCACAGTTGGAACCCGCAGTTCGGTACGGGCGTGTAGTGCACGAGCGAGCTAGGCTACGTGCCTAGGAAGCCTCATCTCGTAAGAGCTGTAAGACACCCCCGTGTTCTCTTCAGGTGGAGGTCGGCCTAGAGTCTGGAGCTGCAGAAGAGGCAGGGAGGAGAGGAGGGGAAAGAAGCATGTGAACGGCTAAATTGTGCCAGCAGCGCTGAGAGCGAGAGTCGCGGTGAGTCCTGGGCCAGTGGGGCCCCGTTGCCTCTCTTGTACGTCCTGGGCCCTCCCTGTCTCTCCCCCGGCCCCCTCTCTTTCCTTACCTGCTGCAAAATTATTTTTTTTTTTTGCGCCCCCCCCGCACCTTCTTTCTCCGTCTCGCTCTGAGTGGCTCCCTGCCTCCCCGTCTTTTCAGTCCTCCCTCTCTCTGTCCTGTAGCCTGTGGCTACTTGTTCTTTCTCCGCCTCTCTCTGCCTGGCTCTGGCTCCGTTTTTATTTTTTTACTCCTCCTGCTCTGTCCTGTAGCCTGTCGGTATTTTTGTCTTTCTCTGGCTCTCTCGGTCTGACTCCCTGTGTTACCGAAAAACGCGGTAAAATCGGAAACAACTCCTCAAGACCAATTTAGTATTAAAGAGCAGGCATTCTTTATTCACGGCGCCGGATGCACGGGGGATCGCTCCTCCTGGCGTGCGTACCTCACGCACCTTTCCCGTTCAATTTGTAGATCAAAATTTTACGTATTCATACGTATTCATTATTGTCCTGTCTGCTGATCGGTACAAACTTGCTCGTTCCGTATGTAAATCGCTGCGCAGGCTCGGTGGTGGTCCGTGAGTCGGTGGTCGCGATCTCCCCCTGCCAGAATTGCCTTTTACCTTCTTGGCTGTTAATCTTGGCAGTCTTGGCTAGTTCTCTCAGTCCGCTCCACGAAACCGCGTTTTGTCGTCCTTTTCTGACAGAAGCACGTTGTCTGTTGTTCTGCTGACGTTAACGATCGCCTAGGGACTAAAATGCAGATCAACAGGTGCGCTGATTCGTACGCTCCATGTTCCCGTAATGGAACACCGTCTCTGGTTGGCTGATTTCATCACTTTGGTTACACCTGTTCCTGTTGTTCAGTTTCTTCTTTTTTGGCTTTGTGTGATTCTCTCTGTGATTCTGTTTTTCTCTGCCTCGCTTTTCCCAGCTCCCCGTCCCTCACTTGGAATGCCCGTTGTCCTTCACCAGCTCACTCTCCCTTGGTTGCCATCCCCGTTTCTGAATTCCTCCTGCTTTGCCACATAGCCCGTGACTTTTTTCTTAATCTCTCTCTGTCTGCCTCAACGCTCCCCCCGCGCTTTTTCATTCGTCTGCTCTGCTCTGCACCCTGCTACTGTTCTTGCCTTTCTGAGTTCTTCTCTGTCGAGCTCCCTTTCCCTATTTGTGAATTCCTGTTCTTCCTGCAGCCACCGCTGTTCCCTGTGACCTCCGTCTCTCTCTGTCCAGCTCCCTGTCCCTAGGTTTTAATCCCTGCCTCTGCCTGCTGTAGCCCGTCTAGGTTTTTCTCTCGGCCTCTCTCTCTGTCCGGCTCCCTCTCTCTGTGTTCTAATTCCACGTTCTCTGTCACGTAGACCCATGCTATTTGTTTGTCCTCATCTCTCTCTGTCCAGCTCCTTGCTGCGATGTTTTATTTCTTCCCTCTCTGTCTGTCTTTGTAGCCCGTTGCCGTTGTTGGTTTTGTTTTTTTTTTTCCCCACTTGTTTCTTCATGTGTCTCTGTCTGCCTCCCAGTGCCTGATCTTTAATTCCTCCTTCCCTGTAGGCCGCTGTTCCTTTTTTCCATTCTACATTGTGTTCTCTTTGGTCTGCTGTTCTTATTCATCGATTCCCTCCTCGCTGCCCTGTGGCTTGTCCCCATTTATTGTTGCCTCTCTCTCCCTCTCTCTGGCTTCTTGCCCCTGTTTTTAAAATTCCTCCCTCTCTTCTCTCTTCCCTGTTGGCCGTGTGATCTTCAGCCTTTCTCCACCTCTTTCTGCCCAGCTCTCTGCGTCTATTCATTAATTCTTCCCTCTCTGCCCTGTAGCCTGTAGCTTCTGTCCTTTCTCCATCTTGCTGTCTCTGGCTTCCCCGTGACCCTCTTTTAGAATTGTTTCTCTCTTCTCTCTGTACGCATTGCGATTCCTTTTGCTCTCCATCTCCCTTTGTTTTGGTGTTTTTTTTGTTGTTTTTCTGGCTCCCTGTCCCTAATTGTTAATTCTCTGCCTTCTCATGCTCTGTACCACGTAGCCCCATGGTTTGTTTTGTGGTGTTCCCTCCCCGGCCCCTTCCCTCCGTCGTTGGCTGTCTCGGCTCCCTGTCCCCGTGGCTTCATTCTTCCCTTTCTGCCCTGTTCTTGTCGCTTATCTTGTCTGTCTCCATCTCGCTCGGTCCAGCTTCCTGCCCCTGTTCTTCTTTCCTCCCTCGCTGTCGTGCTGCCTGCCCCAGGTTCTTTGTGCGTCTCCAGCCTGCTCCTCATCCTTCTTTGTTGGTCTGTGTCCTGCTCTTCCCCTCTCTCTGCTGCTTTTATCTCCACCTCCGTCAGGCTCCCTGTCCTCCTCTGGCCGTCCTGTTCCCTGCCTCGTGCCTTCTCACTACACGCACACACGCCCCCCCGCCCCCGTCCAGCCGGATGCTGCTCTTCTCTCCTCCTACTGTCCTGTGCCCTGCTCCTCACCTTTGGTGGCCTCCCCCTCTGCCCAGCAGCCCGTCGCTCCAGGAGCCAGGCGACGGATGGTCCGTTCCCTGCCAAACCGGGACAAGCGTGTGCTGTGGCTTAGCCTCAGCTGGCAACTCTGCACCAGGGAGCTGCTTGCTCGCTCCACCCTCAGTGGGCTGGGGGAGAGAGCTGGAAGGGTAAAAGTGAGAAAAATCATGGGTTGAGATCAAGACGGTTTAATAGGTAAAGCAAAAGCTGTGCGTGGAAGCAAAGCAAGGAATTAATTCGCTCCTCCTTTTCGGCGGGCAGGTGTTGAGCTGTTTCTGGGAAAGCAGGGCTCTGTCATGTGTAACGGTTAGTTAGGAAGAGAAATGCCGTAGCCCCCAAGGACTCCCCCTTCTTCCCACAGTTGGAACCCGCAGTTCGGTACGGGCGTGTAGTGCACGAGCGAGCTAGGCTACGTGCCTAGGAAGCCTCATCTCGTAAGAGCTGTAAGACACCCCCGTGTTCTCTTCAGGTGGAGGTCGGCCTAGAGTCTGGAGCTGCAGAAGAGGCAGGGAGGAGAGGAGGGGAAAGAAGCATGTGAACGGCTAAATTGTGCCAGCAGCGCTGAGAGCGAGAGTCGCGGTGAGTCCTGGGCCAATGGGGCCCCGTTGCCTCTCTTGTACGTCCTGGGCCCTCCCTGTCTCTCCCCCGGCCCCCTCTCTTTCCTTACCTTTCTTTCTCCGTCTCGCTCTGAGTGGCTCCCTGCCTCCCCGTCTTTTCAGTCCTCCCTCTCTCTGTCCTGTAGCCTGTGGCTACTTGTTCTTTCTCCGCCTCTCTCTGCCTGGCTCTGGCTCCGTTTTTATTTTTTTACTCCTCCTGCTCTGTCCTGTAGCCTGTCGGTATTTTTGTCTTTCTCTGGCTCTCTCGGTCTGACTCCCTGTGTTACCGAAAAACGCGGTAAAATCGGAAACAACTCCTCAAGACCAATTTAGTATTAAAGAGCAGGCATTCTTTATTCACGGCGCCGGATGCACGGGGGATCGCTCCTCCTGGCGTGCGTACCTCACGCACCTTTCCCGTTCAATTTGTAGATCAAAATTTTACGTATTCATACGTATTCATTATTGTCCTGTCTGCTGATCGGTACAAACTTGCTCGTTCCGTATGTAAATCGCTGCGCAGGCTCGGTGGTGGTCCGTGAGTCGGTGGTCGCGATCTCCCCCTGCCAGAATTGCCTTTTACCTTCTTGGCTGTTAATCTTGGCAGTCTTGGCTAGTTCTCTCAGTCCGCTCCACGAAACCGCGTTTTGTCGTCCTTTTCTGACAGAAGCACGTTGTCTGTTGTTCTGCTGACGTTAACGATCGCCTAGGGACTAAAATGCAGATCGACAGGTGCGCTGATTCGTACGCTCCATGTTCCCGTAATGGAACACCGTCTCTGGTTGGCTGATTTCATCGCTTTGGTTACACCTGTTCCTGTTGTTCAGTTTCTTCTTTTTTGGCTTTGTGTGATTCTCTCTGTGATTCTGTTTTTCTCTGCCTCGCTTTTCCCAGCTCCCCGTCCCTCACTTGGAATGCCCGTTGTCCTTCACCAGCTCACTCTCCCTTGGTTGCCATCCCCGTTTCTGAATTCCTCCTGCTTTGCCACGTAGCCCGTGACTTTTTTCTTAATCTCTCTCTGTCTGCCTCAACGCTCCCCCCGCGCTTTTTCATTCGTCTGCTCTGCTCTGCACCCTGCTACTGTTCTTGCCTTTCTGAGTTCTTCTCTGTCGAGCTCCCTTTCCCTATTTGTGGATTCCTGTTCTTCCTGCAGCCACCGCTGTTCCCTGTGACCTCCGTCTCTCTCTGTCCAGCTCCCTGTCCCTAGGTTTTAATCCCTGCCTCTGCCCGCTGTAGCCCGTCTAGGTTTTTCTCTCGGCCTCTCTCTCTGTCCGGCTCCCTCTCTCTGTGTTCTAATTCCACGTTCTCTGTCACGTAGACCCATGCTATTTGTTTGTCCTCATCTCTCTCTGTCCAGCTCCTTGCTGCGATGTTTTATTTCTTCCCTCTCTGTCTGTCTTTGTAGCCCGTTGCCGTTGTTGGTTTTGGTTTTTTTTTTCCCCACTTGTTTCTTCATGTGTCTCTGTCTGCCTCCCAGTGCCTGATCTTTAATTCCTCCTTCCCTGTAGGCCGCTGTTCCTTTTTTCCATTCTACATTGTGTTCTCTTTGGTCTGCTGTTCTTATTCATCGATTCCCTCCTCGCTGCCCTGTGGCTTGTCCCCATTTATTGTTGCCTCTCTCTCCCTCTCTCTGGCTTCTTGCCCCTGTTTTTAAAATTCCTCCCTCTCTTCTCTCTTCCCTGTTGGCCGTGTGATCTTCAGCCTTTCTCCACCTCTTTCTGCCCAGCTCTCTGCGTCTATTCATTAATTCTTCCCTCTCTGCCCTGTAGCCTGTAGCTTCTGTCCTTTCTCCATCTTGCTGTCTCTGGCTTCCCCGTGACCCTCTTTTAGAATTGTTTCTCTCTTCTCTCTGTACGCATTGCGATTCCTTTTGCTCTCCATCTCCCTTTGTTTTGGTGTTTTTTTTGTTGTTTTTCTGGCTCCCTGTCCCTAATTGTTAATTCTCTGCCTTCTCATGCTCTGTACCACGTAGCCCCATGGTTTGTTTTGTGGTGTTCCCTCCCCGGCCCCTTCCCTCCGTCGTTGGCTGTCTCGGCTCCCTGTCCCCGTGGCTTCATTCTTCCCTTTCTGCCCTGTTCTTGTCGCTTATCTTGTCTGTCTCCATCTCGCTCGGTCCAGCTTCCTGCCCCTGTTCTTCTTTCCTCCCTCGCTGTCGTGCTGCCTGCCCCAGGTTCTTTGTGCGTCTCCAGCCTGCTCCTCATCCTTCTTTGTTGGTCTGTGTCCTGCTCTTCCCCTCTCTCTGCTGCTTTTATCTCCACCTCCGTCAGGCTCCCTGTCCTCCTCTGGCCGTCCTGTTCCCTGCCTCGTGCCTTCTCACTACACGCACACACGCCCCCCCCGCCCCCGTCCAGCCGGATGCTGCTCTTCTCTCCTCCTACTGTCCTGTGCCCTGCTCGTCACCTTTGGTGGCCTCCCCCTCTGCCCAGCAGCCCGTCGCTCCAGGAGCCAGGCGACGGACGGTCCGTTCCCTGCCAAACCGGGACAAGCGCGTGCCGTGGCTTAGCCTCAGCTGGCAACTCTGCACCAGGGAGCTGCTTGCTCGCTCCACCCTCAGTGGGCTGGGGGAGAGAGCTGGAAGGGTAAAAGTGAGAAAAATCATGGGTTGAGATCAAGACGGTTTAATAGGTAAAGCAAAAGCTGTGCGTGGAAGCAAAGCAAGGAATTAATTCGCTCCTCCTTTTCGGCGGGCAGGTGTTGAGCTGTTTCTGGGAAAGCAGGGCTCTGTCATGTGTAACGGTTAGTTAGGAAGAGAAATGCCGTAGCCCCCAAGGACTCCCCCTTCTTCCCACAGTTGGAACCCGCAGTTCGGTACGGGCGTGTAGTGCACGAGCGAGCTAGGCTACGTGCCTAGGAAGCCTCATCTCGTAAGAGCTGTAAGACACCCCCGTGTTCTCTTCAGGTGGAGGTCGGCCTAGAGTCTGGAGCTGCAGAAGAGGCAGGGAGGAGAGGAGGGGAAAGAAGCATGTGAACGGCTAAATTGTGCCAGCAGCGCTGAGAGCGAGAGTCGCGGTGAGTCCTGGGCCAGTGGGGCCCCGTTGCCTCTCTTGTACGTCCTGGGCCCTCCCTGTCTCTCCCCCGGCCCCCTCTCTTTCCTTACCTGCTGCAAAATTATTTTTTTTTTTGCGCCCCCCCCGCACCTTCTTTCTCCGTCTCGCTCTGAGTGGCTCCCTGCCTCCCCGTCTTTTCAGTCCTCCCTCTCTCTGTCCTGTAGCCTGTGGCTACTTGTTCTTTCTCCGCCTCTCTCTGCCTGGCTCTGGCTCCGTTTTTATTTTTTTACTCCTCCTGCTCTGTCCTGTAGCCTGTCGGTATTTTTGTCTTTCTCTGGCTCTCTCGGTCTGACTCCCTGTGTTACCGAAAAACGCGGTAAAATCGGAAACAACTCCTCAAGACCAATTTAGTATTAAAGAGCAGGCATTCTTTATTCACGGCGCCGGATGCACGGGGGATCGCTCCTCCTGGCGTGCGTACCTCACGCACCTTTCCCGTTCAATTTGTAGATCAAAATTTTACGTATTCATACGTATTCATTATTGTCCTGTCTGCTGATCGGTACAAACTTGCTCGTTCCTTATGTAAATCGCTGCGCAGGCTCGGTGGTGGTCCGTGAGTCGGTGGTCGCGATCTCCCCCTGCCAGAATTGCCTTTTACCTTCTTGGCTGTTAATCTTGGCAGTCTTGGCTAGTTCTCTCAGTCCGCTCCACGAAACCGCGTTTTGTCGTCCTTTTCTGACAGAAGCACGTTGTCTGTTGTTCTGCTGACGTTAACGATCGCCTAGGGACTAAAATGCAGATCGACAGGTGCGCTGATTCGTACGCTCCATGTTCCCGTAATGGAACACCGTCTCTGGTTGGCTGATTTCATCGCTTTGGTTACACCTGTTCCTGTTGTTCAGTTTCTTCTTTTTTGGCTTTGTGTGATTCTGTTTTTCTCTGCCTCGCTTTTCCCAGCTCCCCGTCCCTCACTTGGAATGCCCGTTGTCCTTCACCAGCTCACTCTCCCTTGGTTGCCATCCCCGTTTCTGAATTCCTCCTGCTTTGCCACGTAGCCCGTGACTTTTTTCTTAATCTCTCTCTGTCTGCCTCAACGCTCCCCCCGCGCTTTTTCATTCGTCTGCTCTGCTCTGCACCCTGCTACTGTTCTTGCCTTTCTGAGTTCTTCTCTGTCGAGCTCCCTTTCCCTATTTGTGAATTCCTGTTCTTCCTGCAGCCACCGCTGTTCCCTGTGACCTCCGTCTCTCTCTGTCCAGCTCCCTGTCCCTAGGTTTTAATCCCTGCCTCTGCCCGCTGTAGCCCGTCTAGGTTTTTCTCTCGGCCTCTCTCTCTGTCCGGCTCCCTCTCTCTGTGTTCTAATTCCACGTTCTCTGTCACGTAGACCCGTGCTATTTGTTTGTCCTCATCTCTCTCTGTCCAGCTCCTTGCTGCGATGTTTTATTTCTTCCCTCTCTGTCTGTCTTTGTAGCCCGTTGCCGTTGTTGTTTTTTTTTCTTTTTTTCCCACTTGTTTCTTCATGTGTCTCTGTCTGCCTCCCAGTGCCTGATCTTTAATTCCTCCTTCCCTGTAGGCCGCTGTTCCTTTTTTCCATTCTACATTGTGTTCTCTTTGGTCTGCTGTTCTTATTCATCGATTCCCTCCTCGCTGCCCTGTGGCTTGTCCCCATTTATTGTTGCCTCTCTCTCCCTCTCTCTGGCTTCTTGCCCCTGTTTTTAAAATTCCTCCCTCTCTTCTCTCTTCCCTGTTGGCCGTGTGATCTTCAGCCTTTCTCCACCTCTTTCTGCCCAGCTCTCTGCGTCTATTCATTAATTCTTCCCTCTCTGCCCTGTAGCCTGTAGCTTCTGTCCTTTCTCCATCTTGCTGTCTCTGGCTTCCCCGTGACCCTCTTTTAGAATTGTTTCTCTCTTCTCTCTGTACGCATTGCGATTCCTTTTGCTCTCCATCTCCCTTTGTTTTGGTGTTTTTTTTGTTGTTTTTCTGGCTCCCTGTCCCTAATTGTTAATTCTCTGCCTTCTCATGCTCTGTACCACGTAGCCCCATGGTTTGTTTTGTGGTGTTCCCTCCCCGGCCCCTTCCCTCCGTCGCTGGCCGTCTCGGCTCCCTGTCCCCGTGGCTTCATTCTTCCCTTTCTGCCCTGTTCTTGTCGCTTATCTTGTCTGTCTCCATCTCGCTCGGTCCAGCTTCCTGCCCCTGTTCTTCTTTCCTCCCTCGCTGTCGTGCTGCCTGCCCCAGGTTCTTTGTGCGTCTCCAGCCTGCTCCTCATCCTTCTTTGTTGGTCTGTGTCCTGCTCTTCCCCTCTCTCTGCTGCTTTTATCTCCACCTCCGTCAGGCTCCCTGTCCTCCTCTGGCCGTCCTGTTCCCTGCCTCGTGCCTTCTCACTACACGCACACACGCCCCCCCCGCCCCCGTCCAGCCGGATGCTGCTCTTCTCTCCTCCTACTGTCCTGTGCCCTGCTCGTCACCTTTGGTGGCCTCCCCCTCTGCCCAGCAGCCCGTCGCTCCAGGAGCCAGGCGACGGACGGTCCGTTCCCTGCCAAACCGGGACAAGCGCGTGCCGTGGCTTAGCCTCAGCTGGCAACTCTGCACCAGGGAGCTGCTTGCTCGCTCCACCCTCAGTGGGCTGGGGGAGAGAGCTGGAAGGGTAAAAGTGAGAAAAATCATGGGTTGAGATCAAGACGGTTTAATAGGTAAAGCAAAAGCTGTGCGTGGAAGCAAAGCAAGGAATTAATTCGCTCCTCCTTTTCGGCGGGCAGGTGTTGAGCTGTTTCTGGGAAAGCAGGGCTCTGTCATGTGTAACGGTTAGTTAGGAAGAGAAATGCCGTAGCCCCCAAGGACTCCCCCTTCTTCCCACAGTTGGAACCCGCAGTTCGGTACGGGCGTGTAGTGCACGAGCGAGCTAGGCTACGTGCCTAGGAAGCCTCATCTCGTAAGAGCTGTAAGACACCCCCGTGTTCTCTTCAGGTGGAGGTCGGCCTAGAGTCTGGAGCTGCAGAAGAGGCAGGGAGGAGAGGAGGGGAAAGAAGCATGTGAACGGCTAAATTGTGCCAGCAGCGCTGAGAGCGAGAGTCGCGGTGAGTCCTGGGCCAGTGGGGCCCCGTTGCCTCTCTTGTACGTCCTGGGCCCTCCCTGTCTCTCCCCCGGCCCCCTCTCTTTCCTTACCTGCTGCAAAATTATTTTTTTTTTGCGCCCCCCCCGCACCTTCTTTCTCCGTCTCGCTCTGAGTGGCTCCCTGCCTCCCCGTCTTTTCAGTCCTCCCTCTCTCTGTCCTGTAGCCTGTGGCTACTTGTTCTTTCTCCGCCTCTCTCTGCCTGGCTCTGGCTCCGTTTTTATTTTTTTACTCCTCCTGCTCTGTCCTGTAGCCTGTCGGTATTTTTGTCTTTCTCTGGCTCTCTCGGTCTGACTCCCTGTGTTACCGAAAAACGCGGTAAAATCGGAAACAACTCCTCAAGACCAATTTAGTATTAAAGAGCAGGCATTCTTTATTCACGGCGCCGGATGCACGGGGGATCGCTCCTCCTGGCGTGCGTACCTCACGCACCTTTCCCGTTCAATTTGTAGATCAAAATTTTACGTATTCATACGTATTCATTATTGTCCTGTCTGCTGATCGGTACAAACTTGCTCGTTCCGTATGTAAATCGCTGCGCAGGCTCGGTGGTGGTCCGTGAGTCGGTGGTCGCGATCTCCCCCTGCCAGAATTGCCTTTTACCTTCTTGGCTGTTAATCTTGGCAGTCTTGGCTAGTTCTCTCAGTCCGCTCCACGAAACCGCGTTTTGTCGTCCTTTTCTGACAGAAGCACGTTGTCTGTTGTTCTGCTGACGTTAACGATCGCCTAGGGACTAAAATGCAGATCGACAGGTGCGCTGATTCGTACGCTCCATGTTCCCGTAATGGAACACCGTCTCTGGTTGGCTGATTTCATCGCTTTGGTTACACCTGTTCCTGTTGTTCAGTTTCTTCTTTTTTGGCTTTGTGTGATTCTCTCTGTGATTCTGTTTTTCTCTGCCTCGCTTTTCCCAGCTCCCCGTCCCTCACTTGGAATGCCCGTTGTCCTTCACCAGCTCACTCTCCCTTGGTTGCCATCCCCGTTTCTGAATTCCTCCTGCTTTGCCACGTAGCCCGTGACTTTTTTCTTAATCTCTCTCTGTCTGCCTCAACGCTCCCCCCGCGCTTTTTCATTCGTCTGCTCTGCTCTGCACCCTGCTACTGTTCTTGCCTTTCTGAGTTCTTCTCTGTCGAGCTCCCTTTCCCTATTTGTGAATTCCTGTTCTTCCTGCAGCCACCGCTGTTCCCTGTGACCTCCGTCTCTCTCTGTCCAGCTCCCTGTCCCTAGGTTTTAATCCCTGCCTCTGCCCGCTGTAGCCCGTCTAGGTTTTTCTCTCGGCCTCTCTCTCTGTCCGGCTCCCTCTCTCTGTGTTCTAATTCCACGTTCTCTGTCACGTAGACCCGTGCTATTTGTTTGTCCTCATCTCTCTCTGTCCAGCTCCTTGCTGCGATGTTTTATTTCTTCCCTCTCTGTCTGTCTTTGTAGCCCGTTGCCGTTGTTGTTTTTTTTTCTTTTTTTCCCACTTGTTTCTTCATGTGTCTCTGTCTGCCTCCCAGTGCCTGATCTTTAATTCCTCCTTCCCTGTAGGCCGCTGTTCCTTTTTTCCATTCTACATTGTGTTCTCTTTGGTCTGCTGTTCTTATTCATCGATTCCCTCCTCGCTGCCCTGTGGCTTGTCCCCATTTATTGTTGCCTCTCTCTCCCTCTCTCTGGCTTCTTGCCCCTGTTTTTAAAATTCCTCCCTCTCTTCTCTCTTCCCTGTTGGCCGTGTGATCTTCAGCCTTTCTCCACCTCTTTCTGCCCAGCTCTCTGCGTCTATTCATTAATTCTTCCCTCTCTGCCCTGTAGCCTGTAGCTTCTGTCCTTTCTCCATCTTGCTGTCTCTGGCTTCCCCGTGACCCTCTTTTAGAATTGTTTCTCTCTTCTCTCTGTACGCATTGCGATTCCTTTTGCTCTCCATCTCCCTTTGTTTTGGTGTTTTTTTTGTTGTTTTTCTGGCTCCCTGTCCCTAATTGTTAATTCTCTGCCTTCTCATGCTCTGTACCACGTAGCCCCATGGTTTGTTTTGTGGTGTTCCCTCCCCGGCCCCTTCCCTCCGTCGCTGGCCGTCTCGGCTCCCTGTCCCCGTGGCTTCATTCTTCCCTTTCTGCCCTGTTCTTGTCGCTTATCTTGTCTGTCTCCATCTCGCTCGGTCCAGCTTCCTGCCCCTGTTCTTCTTTCCTCCCTCGCTGTCGTGCTGCCTGCCCCAGGTTCTTTGTGCGTCTCCAGCCTGCTCCTCATCCTTCTTTGTTGGTCTGTGTCCTGCTCTTCCCCTCTCTCTGCTGCTTTTATCTCCACCTCCGTCAGGCTCCCTGTCCTCCTCTGGCCGTCCTGTTCCCTGCCTCGTGCCTTCTCACTACACGCACACACGCCCCCCCCGCCCCCGTCCAGCCGGATGCTGCTCTTCTCTCCTCCTACTGTCCTGTGCCCTGCTCGTCACCTTTGGTGGCCTCCCCCTCTGCCCAGCAGCCCGTCGCTCCAGGAGCCAGGCGACGGACGGTCCGTTCCCTGCCAAACCGGGACAAGCGCGTGCCGTGGCTTAGCCTCAGCTGGCAACTCTGCACCAGGGAGCTGCTTGCTCGCTCCACCCTCAGTGGGCTGGGGGAGAGAGCTGGAAGGGTAAAAGTGAGAAAAATCATGGGTTGAGATCAAGACGGTTTAATAGGTAAAGCAAAAGCTGTGCGTGGAAGCAAAGCAAGGAATTAATTCGCTCCTCCTTTTCGGCGGGCAGGTGTTGAGCTGTTTCTGGGAAAGCAGGGCTCTGTCATGTGTAACGGTTACTTAGGAAGAGAAATGCCGTAGCCCCCAAGGACTCCCCCTTCTTCCCACAGTTGGAACCCGCAGTTCGGTACGGGCGTGTAGTGCACGAGCGAGCTAGGCTACGTGCCTAGGAAGCCTCATCTCGTAAGAGCTGTAAGACACCCCCGTGTTCTCTTCAGGTGGAGGTCGGCCTAGAGTCTGGAGCTGCAGAAGAGGCAGGGAGGAGAGGAGGGGAAAGAAGCATGTGAACGGCTAAATTGTGCCAGCAGCGCTGAGAGCGAGAGTCGCGGTGAGTCCTGGGCCAGTGGGGCCCCGTTGCCTCTCTTGTACGTCCTGGGCCCTCCCTGTCTCTCCCCCGGCCCCCTCTCTTTCCTTACCTGCTGCAAAATTATTTTTTTTTTGCGCCCCCCCCGCACCTTCTTTCTCCGTCTCGCTCTGAGTGGCTCCCTGCCTCCCCGTCTTTTCAGTCCTCCCTCTCTCTGTCCTGTAGCCTGTGGCTACTTGTTCTTTCTCCGCCTCTCTCTGCCTGGCTCTGGCTCCGTTTTTATTTTTTTACTCCTCCTGCTCTGTCCTGTAGCCTGTCGGTATTTTTGTCTTTCTCTGGCTCTCTCGGTCTGACTCCCTGTGTTACCGAAAAACGCGGTAAAATCGGAAACAACTCCTCAAGACCAATTTAGTATTAAAGAGCAGGCATTCTTTATTCACGGCGCCGGATGCACGGGGGATCGCTCCTCCTGGCGTGCGTACCTCACGCACCTTTCCCGTTCAATTTGTAGATCAAAATTTTACGTATTCATACGTATTCATTATTGTCCTGTCTGCTGATCGGTACAAACTTGCTCGTTCCGTATGTAAATCGCTGCGCAGGCTCGGTGGTGGTCCGTGAGTCGGTGGTCGCGATCTCCCCCTGCCAGAATTGCCTTTTACCTTCTTGGCTGTTAATCTTGGCAGTCTTGGCTAGTTCTCTCAGTCCGCTCCACGAAACCGCGTTTTGTCGTCCTTTTCTGACAGAAGCACGTTGTCTGTTGTTCTGCTGACGTTAACGATCGCCTAGGGACTAAAATGCAGATCGACAGGTGCGCTGATTCGTACGCTCCATGTTCCCGTAATGGAACACCGTCTCTGGTTGGCTGATTTCATCGCTTTGGTTACACCTGTTCCTGTTGTTCAGTTTCTTCTTTTTTGGCTTTGTGTGATTCTCTCTGTGATTCTGTTTTTCTCTGCCTCGCTTTTCCCAGCTCCCCGTCCCTCACTTGGAATGCCCGTTGTCCTTCACCAGCTCACTCTCCCTTGGTTGCCATCCCCGTTTCTGAATTCCTCCTGCTTTGCCACGTAGCCCGTGACTTTTTTCTTAATCTCTCTCTGTCTGCCTCAACGCTCCCCCCGCGCTTTTTCATTCGTCTGCTCTGCTCTGCACCCTGCTACTGTTCTTGCCTTTCTGAGTTCTTCTCTGTCGAGCTCCCTTTCCCTATTTGTGGATTCCTGTTCTTCCTGCAGCCACCGCTGTTCCCTGTGACCTCCGTCTCTCTCTGTCCAGCTCCCTGTCCCTAGGTTTTAATCCCTGCCTCTGCCCGCTGTAGCCCGTCTAGGTTTTTCTCTCGGCCTCTCTCTCTGTCCGGCTCCCTCTCTCTGTGTTCTAATTCCACGTTCTCTGTCACGTAGACCCGTGCTATTTGTTTGTCCTCATCTCTCTCTGTCCAGCTCCTTGCTGCGATGTTTTATTTCTTCCCTCTCTGTCTGTCTTTGTAGCCCGTTGCCGTTGTTGGTTTTTTTTTTTTTTTTCCCACTTGTTTCTTCATGTGTCTCTGTCTGCCTCCCAGTGCCTGATCTTTAATTCCTCCTTCCCTGTAGGCCGCTGTTCCTTTTTTCCATTCTACGTTGTGTTCTCTTTGGTCTCCTGTTCTTATTCATCGATTCCCTCCTCGCCGCCCTGTGGCTTGTCCCCATTTATTGTTGCCTCTCTCTCCCTCTCTCTGGCTTCTTGCCCCTGTTTTTAAAATTCCTCCCTCTCTTCTCTCTTCCCTGTTGGCCGTGTGATCTTCAGCCTTTCTCCACCTCTTTCTGCCCAGCTCTCTGCGTCTATTCATTAATTCTTCCCTCTCTGCCCTGTAGCCTGTAGCTTCTGTCCTTTCTCCATCTTGCTGTCTCTGGCTTCCCCGTGACCCTCTTTTAGAATTGTTTCTCTCTTCTCTCTGTACGCATTGCGATTCCTTTTGCTCTCCATCTCCCTTTGTTTTGGTGTTTTTTTTGTTGTTTTTCTGGCTCCCTGTCCCTAATTGTTAATTCTCTGCCTTCTCATGCTCTGTACCACGTAGCCCCATGGTTTGTTTTGTGGTGTTCCCTCCCCGGCCCCTTCCCTCCGTCGCTGGCCGTCTCGGCTCCCTGTCCCCGTGGCTTCATTCTTCCCTTTCTGCCCTGTTCTTGTCGCTTATCTTGTCTGTCTCCATCTCGCTCGGTCCAGCTTCCTGCCCCTGTTCTTCTTTCCTCCCTCGCTGTCGTGCTGCCTGCCCCAGGTTCTTTGTGCGTCTCCAGCCTGCTCCTCATCCTTCTTTGTTGGTCTGTGTCCTGCTCTTCCCCTCTCTCTGCTGCTTTTATCTCCACCTCCGTCAGGCTCCCTGTCCTCCTCTGGCCGTCCTGTTCCCTGCCTCGTGCCTTCTCACTACACGCACACATGCCCCCCCCCCGCCCCCGTCCAGCCGGATGCTGCTCTTCTCTCCTCCTACTGTCCTGTGCCCTGCTCCTCACCTTTGGTGGCCTCCCCCTCTGCCCAGCAGCCCGTCGCTCCAGGAGCCAGGCGACGGACGGTCCGTTCCCTGCCAAACCGGGACAAGCGCGTGCCGTGGCTTAGCCTCAGCTGGCAACTCTGCACCAGGGAGCTGCTTGCTCGCTCCACCCTCAGTGGGCTGGGGGAGAGAGCTGGAAGGGTAAAAGTGAGAAAAATCATGGGTTGAGATCAAGACGGTTTAATAGGTAAAGCAAAAGCTGTGCGTGGAAGCAAAGCAAGGAATTAATTCGCTCCTCCTTTTCGGCGGGCAGGTGTTGAGCTGTTTCTGGGAAAGCAGGGCTCTGTCATGTGTAACGGTTACTTAGGAAGAGAAATGCCGTAGCCCCCAAGGACTCCCCCTTCTTCCCACAGTTGGAACCCGCAGTTCGGTACGGGCGTGTAGTGCACGAGCGAGCTAGGCTACGTGCCGAGGAAGCCTCATCTCGTAAGAGCTGTAAGACACCCCCGTGTTCTCTTCAGGTGGAGGTCGGCCTAGAGTCTGGAGCTGCAGAAGAGGCAGGGAGGAGAGGAGGGGAAAGAAGCATGTGAACGGCTAAATTGTGCCAGCAGCGCTGAGAGCGAGAGTCGCGGTGAGTCCTGGGCCAGTGGGGCCCCGTTGCCTCTCTTGTACGTCCTGGGCCCTCCCTGTCTCTCCCCCGGCCCCCTCTCTTTCCTTACCTGCTGCAAAATTATTTTTTTTTTGCGCCCCCCCCGCACCTTCTTTCTCCGTCTCGCTCTGAGTGGCTCCCTGCCTCCCCGTCTTTTCAGTCCTCCCTCTCTCTGTCCTGTAGCCTGTGGCTACTTGTTCTTTCTCCGCCTCTCTCTGCCTGGCTCTGGCTCCGTTTTTATTTTTTTACTCCTCCTGCTCTGTCCTGTAGCCTGTCGGTATTTTTGTCTTTCTCTGGCTCTCTCGGTCTGACTCCCTGTGTTACCGAAAAACGCGGTAAAATCGGAAACAACTCCTCAAGACCAATTTAGTATTAAAGAGCAGGCATTCTTTATTCACGGCGCCAGATGCACGGGGGATCGCTCCTCCTGGCGTGCGTACCTCACGCACCTTTCCCGTTCAATTTGTAGATCAAAATTTTACGTATTCATTATTGTCCTGTCTGCTGATCGGTACAAACTTGCTCGTTCCGTATGTAAATCGCTGCGCAGGCTCGGTGGTGGTCCGTGAGTCGGTGGTCGCGATCTCCCCCTGCCAGAATTGCCTTTTACCTTCTTGGCTGTTAATCTTGGCAGTCTTGGCTAGTTCTCTCAGTCCGCTCCACGAAACCGCGTTTTGTCGTCCTTTTCTGACAGAAGCACGTTGTCTGTTGTTCTGCTGACGTTAACGATCGCCTAGGGACTAAAATGCAGATCGACAGGTGCGCTGATTCGTACGCTCCATGTTCCCGTAATGGAACACCGTCTCTGGTTGGCTGATTTCATCGCTTTGGTTACACCTGTTCCTGTTGTTCAGTTTCTTCTTTTTTGGCTTTGTGTGATTCTCTCTGTGATTCTGTTTTTCTCTGCCTCGCTTTTCCCAGCTCCCCGTCCCTCACTTGGAATGCCCGTTGTCCTTCACCAGCTCACTCTCCCTTGGTTGCCATCCCCGTTTCTGAATTCCTCCTGCTTTGCCACGTAGCCCGTGACTTTTTTCTTAATCTCTCTCTGTCTGCCTCAACGCTCCCCCCGCGCTTTTTCATTCGTCTGCTCTGCTCTGCACCCTGCTACTGTTCTTGCCTTTCTGAGTTCTTCTCTGTCGAGCTCCCTTTCCCTATTTGTGGATTCCTGTTCTTCCTGCAGCCACCGCTGTTCCCTGTGACCTCCGTCTCTCTCTGTCCAGCTCCCTGTCCCTAGGTTTTAATCCCTGCCTCTGCCCGCTGTAGCCCGTCTAGGTTTTTCTCTCGGCCTCTCTCTCTGTCCGGCTCCCTCTCTCTGTGTTCTAATTCCACGTTCTCTGTCACGTAGACCCGTGCTATTTGTTTGTCCTCATCTCTCTCTGTCCAGCTCCTTGCTGCGATGTTTTATTTCTTCCCTCTCTGTCTGTCTTTGTAGCCCGTTGCCGTTGTTGGTTTGTTTTTTTTTTTTTCCCACTTGTTTCTTCATGTGTCTCTGTCTGCCTCCCAGTGCCTGATCTTTAATTCCTCCTTCCCTGTAGGCCGCTGTTCCTTTTTTCCATTCTACATTGTGTTCTCTTTGGTCTGCTGTTCTTATTCATCGATTCCCTCCTCGCCGCCCTGTGGCTTGTCCCCATTTATTGTTGCCTCTCTCTCCCTCTCTCTGGCTTCTTGCCCCTGTTTTTAAAATTCCTCCCTCTCTTCTCTCTTCCCTGTTGGCCGTGTGATCTTCAGCCTTTCTCCACCTCTTTCTGCCCAGCTCTCTGCGTCTATTCATTAATTCTTCCCTCTCTGCCCTGTAGCCTGTAGCTTCTGTCCTTTCTCCATCTTGCTGTCTCTGGCTTCCCCGTGACCCTCTTTTAGAATTGTTTCTCTCTTCTCTCTGTACGCATTGCGATTCCTTTTGCTCTCCATCTCCCTTTGTTTTGGTGTTTTTTTTGTTGTTTTTCTGGCTCCCTGTCCCTAATTGTTAATTCTCTGCCTTCTCATGCTCTGTACCACGTAGCCCCATGGTTTGTTTTGTGGTGTTCCCTCCCCGGCCCCTTCCCTCCGTCGTTGGCTGTCTCGGCTCCCTGTCCCCGTGGCTTCATTCTTCCCTTTCTGCCCTGTTCTTGTCGCTTATCTTGTCTGTCTCCATCTCGCTCGGTCCAGCTTCCTGCCCCTGTTCTTCTTTCCTCCCTCGCTGTCGTGCTGCCTGCCCCAGGTTCTTTGTGCGTCTCCAGCCTGCTCCTCATCCTTCTTTGTTGGTCTGTGTCCTGCTCTTCCCCTCTCTCTGCTGCTTTTATCTCCACCTCCGTCAGGCTCCCTGTCCTCCTCTGGCCGTCCTGTTCCCTGCCTCGTGCCTTCTCACTACACGCACACACGCCCCCCCACCCCCACCCCCCCGCCCCCCCCCCAGCCGGGTGCCGCTCTTGTCTTCTCTCCTCCTACTGTCCTGTGCCCTGCTCCTCACCTTTGGTGGCCTCCCCCTCTGCTCAGCAGCCCGTCGCTCCAGGAGCCAGGCGACGGACGGTCCGTTCCCTGCCAAACCGGGACAAGCGCGTGCCGTGGCTTAGCCTCAGCTGGCAACTCTGCACCAGGGAGCTGCTTGCTCGCTCCACCCTCAGTGGGCTGGGGGAGAGAGCTGGAAGGGTAAAAGTGAGAAAAATCATGGGTTGAGATCAAGACGGTTTAATAGGTAAAGCAAAAGCTGTGCGTGGAAGCAAAGCAAGGAATTAATTCGCTCCTCCTTTTCGGCGGGCAGGTGTTGAGCTGTTTCTGGGAAAGCAGGGCTCTGTCATGTGTAACGGTTAGTTAGGAAGAGAAATGCCGTAGCCCCCAAGGACTCCCCCTTCTTCCCCCAGCTGCGTGTGCTGAGCATGATGTCAAATGGTATGGAATATCCCTTTGGTCAGTTAGCTGGGAAAGCTTTCCCAGCTGTGTCCTCTCCCAGCCTACTTGCTGGTGGGGCACTGAGAGAACCAGAAGAGGCCCTGACTGTGGAAGCAGTGCTCAGCAAGAACCAAAACATCTCTACATTATTAACGGTGTTTTGAGCATAAATCCAAAACTTATCCCTTCCTAGCTACTCTGGAGAAAATGAGCACTATCGCAGCCAACACCAGCTCCGTGCGGCTGCGGCAACGGCGGCCGAGGTGGCCTTGGGGCAGTGGGAGCGTTGGGGACCCTGAGCCACGAATGGCTCCTGGGACTTGTTACGCGTGTGCGCCTGCACAAACACCTGCCCTCTCCTTTGCCCTCAGGGCTGCGTTTGCGCTGCCTTTGCGTGGGGCAAGGGGCTGTGATGGAGCCCAGGGGAGGAGGTGGTGCACTGTGGGGGTGAGGGGAGGGGGCCCCCCGTTGCTGCTGTGCCTCAGCTGCGCGCGGGGGCTGGAGGAGCCCCAGGTGCGGGCAGTGGGGCTGATGGTGCCGGCTCCTCCCTGGAAAAGGGGTGGTGCCGTGCTCCGGGGGGCCAGTGTGAGCCGAGGGCGGAGCGGAGCGGAGCTGTGGCCGAGCGTCAGCGGGCTGCGACTGTAGCGAGGGAGAAGGTGAGCGGGGGCTGGGGGGTGGGCCGCTGGGTCCCGGGTAAAGCCCCGAGGAGGGCTGCGGCGGGGCAGCGCCGGGTCGGAGCGGAGCTGTGGGGAGAGCGAGGCTGTGGTGAGGGCTCGGTGGGGGTTCCGGGTGCATCGGCGGGAGGGACGGTGCCCCGCAGGGTCAGAGAGCGGGAGGGCGGGCTGGCGGCATTCCGGGAGCTGTGGTGGTGCGCCTGGCGGCTGGCCGTGCGGCCGTGTTGTGTCGCAGAGCATGCCGGGAGCTGTGGTGGTGCGGCTGTGGGCTGGCCGGGCGGCCGTGTTGTGTCGCAGAGCATGCCGGGAGCTGCAGTCCTTGTGGCGCGCGGCTGCGGTGCGGCCGTGTTGTGGCGCAGAGCATGCCGGGAGGTGTAGTCCAGGCGCAGTGGCTGCCGGCGCTGTCACGTGGTTCGCCGGGGCGTGGCGGGAGGCGCGGTCTTCCGGCGCTCGGGTGCCGGGCGGCCGTGCCGCGTACGGTACGCGCGGTGTATTTGGGGTTGGATTCGTGTTGATTTCTGGGGGCTTGCGGGTGCGGCCGCTCCCCGAGAAGCGGTGAGTTCCCCGGGAGCTGACAGAAGGGAAGAGGGAAAGGAGGAGGACGGTGACCTTTTCCCCGTGCCCAGGGCGCAGATGATGGCCGCCTCCCCGGCTCGCCGGAGCTCCCGCTCAGCCTCCCCTTGCCCCCCCCTTGCCCCGTGCGCCTGCCCCCAGCCCCGGCACCTCCCCTGCAGCGTGCCGCGTAGCCCTTGGCCGCCCCCAGGCCCTGTCGTGAAGGCAGCGAGCCGGCCCTCAAGCGCACTGGATTCCCCCTCGGCGCAGGGGCCCTTAGCAGTAGCGCGGGGAAGGGGCGCTGTGTCCAGAAGCCCCTGCGCAAGGAGAGGCTTTGGCCAGGGTCGATCGACGGTAATGACGGTCGCTGTTTCTTCTTTCCCTCTCCCAGAGACCGTGCTGAGGACGTGGTTGTCTGTCCTTCCCCCGGGGATGCCGTTGACTGCGGCCGTCTCAGGCTCGCGTGGCTTCTCTCTGCCCGGCCTCGCCGTCCTTGCAGCGCAGGGCCGAAAAGGGATAGACAAAGCCCTTCCCGGCTGTGGAGAGGAGCTGCCTCGGCTGAAGCTGGAGACGCCAACGAAAGGTAAAGCAGAAGAAACGGAAGGCGCTCTGGCTGCCAGCTGCTTTCCTGCTGCAGGCAAGAGAGAGCCTGTCCCTGCAGGTGAGGGAGGAAGGATCCCCCTTCATAGCCCGCAGCGGGCCAGGCCACCAACGTGCACCGCAGGGTCTGTACGCGTAACCCGCAGTTGGTACGGGCATGTAGTGCACGAGCGAGCTAGGCTACGTGCCGAGGAAGCCTCATCTCGTAAGAGCTGTAAGACACCCCCGTGTTCTCTTCAGGTGGAGGTCGGCCTAGAGTCTGGAGCTGCAGAAGAGGCAGGGAGGAGAGGAGGGGAAAGAAGCATGTGAACGGCTAAATTGTGCCAGCAGCGCTGAGAGCGAGAGTCGCGGTGAGTCCTGGGCCAGTGGGGCCCCGTTGCCTCTCTTGTACGTCCTGGGCCCTCCCTGTCTCTCCCCCGGCCCCCTCTCTTTCCTTACCTGCTGCAAAATTATTTTTTTTTTGCGCCCCCCCCGCACCTTCTTTCTCCGTCTCGCTCTGAGTGGCTCCCTGCCTCCCCGTCTTTTCAGTCCTCCCTCTCTCTGTCCTGTAGCCTGTGGCTACTTGTTCTTTCTCCGCCTCTCTCTGCCTGGCTCTGGCTCCGTTTTTATTTTTTTACTCCTCCTGCTCTGTCCTGTAGCCTGTCGGTATTTTTGTCTTTCTCTGGCTCTCTCGGTCTGACTCCCTGTGTTACCGAAAAACGCGGTAAAATCGGAAACAACTCCTCAAGACCAATTTAGTATTAAAGAGCAGGCATTCTTTATTCACGGCGCCGGATGCACGGGGGATCGCTCCTCCTGGCGTGCGTACCTCACGCACCTTTCCCGTTCAATTTGTAGATCAAAATTTTACGTATTCATACGTATTCATTATTGTCCTGTCTGCTGATCGGTACAAACTTGCTCGTTCCGTATGTAAATCGCTGCGCAGGCTCGGTGGTGGTCCGTGAGTCGGTGGTCGCGATCTCCCCCTGCCAGAATTGCCTTTTACCTTCTTGGCTGTTAATCTTGGCAGTCTTGGCTAGTTCTCTCAGTCCGCTCCACGAAACCGCGTTTTGTCGTCCTTTTCTGACAGAAGCACGTTGTCTGTTGTTCTGCTGACGTTAACGATCGCCTAGGGACTAAAATGCAGATCGACAGGTGCGCTGATTCGTACGCTCCATGTTCCCGTAATGGAACACCGTCTCTGGTTGGCTGATTTCATCGCTTTGGTTACACCTGTTCCTGTTGTTCAGTTTCTTCTTTTTTGGCTTTGTGTGATTCTCTCTGTGATTCTGTTTTTCTCTGCCTCGCTTTTCCCAGCTCCCCGTCCCTCACTTGGAATGCCCGTTGTCCTTCACCAGCTCACTCTCCCTTGGTTGCCATCCCCGTTTCTGAATTCCTCCTGCTTTGCCACGTAGCCCGTGACTTTTTTCTTAATCTCTCTCTGTCTGCCTCAACGCTCCCCCCGCGCTTTTTCATTCGTCTGCTCTGCTCTGCACCCTGCTACTGTTCTTGCCTTTCTGAGTTCTTCTCTGTCGAGCTCCCTTTCCCTATTTGTGGATTCCTGTTCTTCCTGCAGCCACCGCTGTTCCCTGTGACCTCCGTCTCTCTCTGTCCAGCTCCCTGTCCCTAGGTTTTAATCCCTGCCTCTGCCCGCTGTAGCCCGTCTAGGTTTTTCTCTCGGCCTCTCTCTCTGTCCGGCTCCCTCTCTCTGTGTTCTAATTCCACGTTCTCTGTCACGTAGACCCGTGCTATTTGTTTGTCCTCATCTCTCTCTGTCCAGCTCCTTGCTGCGATGTTTTATTTCTTCCCTCTCTGTCTGTCTTTGTAGCCCGTTGCCGTTGTTGGTTTGTTTTTTTTTTTTTTCCCACTTGTTTCTTCATGTGTCTCTGTCTGCCTCCCAGTGCCTGATCTTTAATTCCTCCTTCCCTGTAGGCCGCTGTTCCTTTTTTCCATTCTACATTGTGTTCTCTTTGGTCTGCTGTTCTTATTCATCGATTCCCTCCTCGCCGCCCTGTGGCTTGTCCCCATTTATTGTTGCCTCTCTCTCCCTCTCTCTGGCTTCTTGCCCCTGTTTTTAAAATTCCTCCCTCTCTTCTCTCTTCCCTGTTGGCCGTGTGATCTTCAGCCTTTCTCCACCTCTTTCTGCCCAGCTCTCTGCGTCTATTCATTAATTCTTCCCTCTCTGCCCTGTAGCCTGTAGCTTCTGTCCTTTCTCCATCTTGCTGTCTCTGGCTTCCCCGTGACCCTCTTCTAGAATTGTTTCTCTCTTCTCTCTGTACGCATTGCGATTCCTTTTGCTCTCCATCTCCCTTTGTTTTGGTGTTTTTTTTGTTGTTTTTCTGGCTCCCTGTCCCTAATTGTTAATTCTCTGCCTTCTCATGCTCTGTACCACGTAGCCCCATGGTTTGTTTTGTGGTGTTCCCTCCCCGGCCCCTTCCCTCCGTCGTTGGCTGTCTCGGCTCCCTGTCCCCGTGGCTTCATTCTTCCCTTTCTGCCCTGTTCTTGTCGCTTATCTTGTCTGTCTCCATCTCGCTCGGTCCAGCTTCCTGCCCCTGTTCTTCTTTCCTCCCTCGCTGTCGTGCTGCCTGCCCCAGGTTCTTTGTGCGTCTCCAGCCTGCTCCTCATCCTTCTTTGTTGGTCTGTGTCCTGCTCTTCCCCTCTCTCTGCTGCTTTTATCTCCACCTCCGTCAGGCTCCCTGTCCTCCTCTGGCCGTCCTGTTCCCTGCCTCGTGCCTTCTCACTACACGCACACACGCCCCCCCACCCCCACCCCCCCGCCCCCCCCCCAGCCGGGTGCCGCTCTTGTCTTCTCTCCTCCTACTGTCCTGTGCCCTGCTCCTCACCTTTGGTGGCCTCCCCCTCTGCTCAGCAGCCCGTCGCTCCAGGAGCCAGGCGACGGACGGTCCGTTCCCTGCCAAACCGGGACAAGCGCGTGCCGTGGCTTAGCCTCAGCTGGCAACTCTGCACCAGGGAGCTGCTTGCTCGCTCCACCCTCAGTGGGCTGGGGGAGAGAGCTGGAAGGGTAAAAGTGAGAAAAATCATGGGTTGAGATCAAGACGGTTTAATAGGTAAAGCAAAAGCTGTGCGTGGAAGCAAAGCAAGGAATTAATTCGCTCCTCCTTTTCGGCGGGCAGGTGTTGAGCTGTTTCTGGGAAAGCAGGGCTCTGTCATGTGTAACGGTTAGTTAGGAAGAGAAATGCCGTAGCCCCCAAGGACTCCCCCTTCTTCCCCCAGCTGCGTGTGCTGAGCATGATGTCAAATGGTATGGAATATCCCTTTGGTCAGTTAGCTGGGAAAGCTTTCCCAGCTGTGTCCTCTCCCAGCCTACTTGCTGGTGGGGCACTGAGAGAACCAGAAGAGGCCCTGACTGTGGAAGCAGTGCTCAGCAAGAACCAAAACATCTCTACATTATTAACGGTGTTTTGAGCATAAATCCAAAACTTATCCCTTCCTAGCTACTCTGGAGAAAATGAGCACTATCGCAGCCAACACCAGCTCCGTGCGGCTGCGGCAACGGCGGCCGAGGTGGCCTTGGGGCAGTGGGAGCGTTGGGGACCCTGAGCCACGAATGGCTCCTGGGACTTGTTACGCGTGTGCGCCTGCACAAACACCTGCCCTCTCCTTTGCCCTCAGGGCTGCGTTTGCGCTGCCTTTGCGTGGGGCAAGGGGCTGTGATGGAGCCCAGGGGAGGAGGTGGTGCACTGTGGGGGTGAGGGGAGGGGGCCCCCCGTTGCTGCTGTGCCTCAGCTGCGCGCGGGGGCTGGAGGAGCCCCAGGTGCGGGCAGTGGGGCTGATGGTGCCGGCTCCTCCCTGGAAAAGGGGTGGTGCCGTGCTCCGGGGGGCCAGTGTGAGCCGAGGGCGGAGCGGAGCGGAGCTGTGGCCGAGCGTCAGCGGGCTGCGACTGTAGCGAGGGAGAAGGTGAGCGGGGGCTGGGGGGTGGGCCGCTGGGTCCCGGGTAAAGCCCCGAGGAGGGCTGCGGCGGGGCAGCGCCGGGTCGGAGCGGAGCTGTGGGGAGAGCGAGGCTGTGGTGAGGGCTCGGTGGGGGTTCCGGGTGCATCGGCGGGAGGGACGGTGCCCCGCAGGGTCAGAGAGCGGGAGGGCGGGCTGGCGGCATTCCGGGAGCTGTGGTGGTGCGCCTGGCGGCTGGCCGTGCGGCCGTGTTGTGTCGCAGAGCATGCCGGGAGCTGTGGTGGTGCGGCTGTGGGCTGGCCGGGCGGCCGTGTTGTGCCGCAGAGCATGCCGGGAGGTGTAGTCCTTGCGGCGCGCGGCTGCCGGGCGGCCGTGTTGTGGCGCAGAGCATGCCGGGAGGTGTAGTCCAGGCGCAGTGGCTGCCGGCGCTGTCACGTGGTTCGCCGGGGCGTGGCGGGAGGCGCGGTCTTCCGGCGCTCGGGTGCCGGGCGGCCGTGCCGCGTACGGTACGCGCGGTGTATTTGGGGTTGGATTCGTGTTGATTTCTGGGGGCTTGCGGGTGCGGCCGCTCCCCGAGAAGCGGTGAGTTCCCCGGGAGCTGACAGAAGGGAAGAGGGAAAGGAGGAGGACGGTGACCTTTTCCCCGTGCCCAGGGCGCAGATGATGGCCGCCTCCCCGGCTCGCCGGAGCTCCCGCTCAGCCTCCCCTTGCCCCCCCCTTGCCCCGTGCGCCTGCCCCCAGCCCCGGCACCTCCCCTGCAGCGTGCCGCGTAGCCCTTGGCCGCCCCCAGGCCCTGTCGTGAAGGCAGCGAGCCGGCCCTCAAGCGCACTGGATTCCCCCTCGGCGCAGGGGCCCTTAGCAGTAGCGCGGGGAAGGGGCGCTGTGTCCAGAAGCCCCTGCGCAAGGAGAGGCTTTGGCCAGGGTCGATCGACGGTAATGACGGTCGCTGTTTCTTCTTTCCCTCTCCCAGAGACCGTGCTGAGGACGTGGTTGTCTGTCCTTCCCCCGGGGATGCCGTTGACTGCGGCCGTCTCAGGCTCGCGTGGCTTCTCTCTGCCCGGCCTCGCCGTCCTTGCAGCGCAGGGCCGAAAAGGGATAGACAAAGCCCTTCCCGGCTGTGGAGAGGAGCTGCCTCGGCTGAAGCTGGAGACGCCAACGAAAGGTAAAGCAGAAGAAACTGAAGGCGCTCTGGCTGCCAGCTGCCTTCCTGCTGCAGGCAAGAGAGAGCCTGTCCCTGCAGGTGAGGGAGGAAGGATCCCCCTTCATAGCCCGCAGCGGGCCAGGCCACCAACGTGCACCGCAGGATCTGTACGCGTAACCCGCAGTTCGGTACGGGCGTGTAGTGCACGAGCGAGCTAGGCTACGTGCCTAGGAAGCCTCATCTCGTAAGAGCTGTAAGACACCCCCGTGTTCTCTTCAGGTGGAGGTCGGCCTAGAGTCTGGAGCTGCAGAAGAGGCAGGGAGGAGAGGAGGGGAAAGAAGCATGTGAACGGCTAAATTGTGCCAGCAGCGCTGAGAGCGAGAGGCGCGGTGAGTCCTGGGCCAGTGGGGCCCCGTTGCCTCTCTTGTACGTCCTGGGCCCTCCCTGTCTCTCCCCCGGCCCCCTCTCTTTCCTTACCTGCTGCAAAATTATTTTTTTTTTGCGCCCCCCCCCGCACCTTCTTTCTCCGTCTCGCTCTGAGTGGCTCCCTGCCTCCCCGTCTTTTCAGTCCTCCCTCTCTCTGTCCTGTAGCCTGTGGCTACTTGTTCTTTCTCCGCCTCTCTCTGCCTGGCTCTGGCTCCGTTTTTATTTTTTTACTCCTCCTGCTCTGTCCTGTAGCCTGTCGGTATTTTTGTCTTTCTCTGGCTCTCTCGGTCTGACTCCCTGTGTTACCGAAAAACGCGGTAAAATCGGAAACAACTCCTCAAGACCAATTTAGTATTAAAGAGCAGGCATTCTTTATTCACGGCGCCGGATGCACGGGGGATCGCTCCTCCTGGCGTGCGTACCTCACGCACCTTTCCCGTTCAATTTGTAGATCAAAATTTTACGTATTCATACGTATTCATTATTGTCCTGTCTGCTGATCGGTACAAACTTGCTCGTTCCGTATGTAAATCGCTGCGCAGGCTCGGTGGTGGTCCGTGAGTCGGTGGTCGCGATCTCCCCCTGCCAGAATTGCCTTTTACCTTCTTGGCTGTTAATCTTGGCAGTCTTGGCTAGTTCTCTCAGTCCGCTCCACGAAACCGCGTTTTGTCGTCCTTTTCTGACAGAAGCACGTTGTCTGTTGTTCTGCTGACGTTAACGATCGCCTAGGGACTAAAATGCAGATCGACAGGTGCGCTGATTCGTACGCTCCATGTTCCCGTAATGGAACACCGTCTCTGGTTGGCTGATTTCATCGCTTTGGTTACACCTGTTCCTGTTGTTCAGTTTCTTCTTTTTTGGCTTTGTTTGATTCTCTCTGTGATTCTGTTTTTCTCTGCCTCGCTTTTCCCAGCTCCCCGTCCCTCACTTGGAATGCCCGTTGTCCTTCACCAGCTCACTCTCCCTTGGTTGCCATCCCCGTTTCTGAATTCCTCCTGCTTTGCCACGTAGCCCGTGACTTTTTTCTTAATCTCTCTCTGTCTGCCTCAACGCTCCCCCCGCGCTTTTTCATTCGTCTGCTCTGCTCTGCACCCTGCTACTGTTCTTGCCTTTCTGAGTTCTTCTCTGTCGAGCTCCCTTTCCCTATTTGTGGATTCCTGTTCTTCCTGCAGCCACCGCTGTTCCCTGTGACCTCCGTCTCTCTCTGTCCAGCTCCCTGTCCCTAGGTTTTAATCCCTGCCTCTGCCCGCTGTAGCCCGTCTAGGTTTTTCTCTCGGCCTCTCTCTCTGTCCGGCTCCCTCTCTCTGTGTTCTAATTCCACGTTCTCTGTCACGTAGACCCGTGCTATTTGTTTGTCCTCATCTCTCTCTGTCCAGCTCCTTGCTGCGATGTTTTATTTCTTCCCTCTCTGTCTGTCTTTGTAGCCCGTTGCCGTTGTTGGTTTTTTTTTTCTTTTTTTCCCACTTGTTTCTTCATGTGTCTCTGTCTGCCTCCCAGTGCCTGATCTTTAATTCCTCCTTCCCTGTAGGCCGCTGTTCCTTTTTTCCATTCTACATTGTGTTCTCTTTGGTCTGCTGTTCTTATTCATCGATTCCCTCCTCGCTGCCCTGTGGCTTGTCCCCATTTATTGTTGCCTCTCTCTCCCTCTCTCTGGCTTCTTGCCCCTGTTTTTAAAATTCCTCCCTCTCTTCTCTTCCCTGTTGGCCGTGTGATCTTCAGCCTTTCTCCACCTCTTTCTGCCCAGCTCTCTGCGTCTATTCATTAATTCTTCCCTCTCTGCCCTGTAGCCTGTAGCTTCTGTCCTTTCTCCATCTTGCTGTCTCTGGCTTCCCCGTGACCCTCTTTTAGAATTGTTTCTCTCTTCTCTCTGTACGCATTGCGATTCCTTTTGCTCTCCATCTCCCTTTGTTTTGGTGTTTTTTTTGTTGTTTTTCTGGCTCCCTGTCCCTAATTGTTAATTCTCTGCCTTCTCATGCTCTGTACCACGTAGCCCCATGGTTTGTTTTGTGGTGTTCCCTCCCCGGCCCCTTCCCTCCGTCGTTGGCTGTCTCGGCTCCCTGTCCCCGTGGCTTCATTCTTCCCTTTCTGCCCTGTTCTTGTCGCTTATCTTGTCTGTCTCCATCTCGCTCGGTCCAGCTTCCTGCCCCTGTTCTTCTTTCCTCCCTCGCTGTCGTGCTGCCTGCCCCAGGTTCTTTGTGCGTCTCCAGCCTGCTCCTCATCCTTCTTTGTTGGTCTGTGTCCTGCTCTTCCCCTCTCTCTGCTGCTTTTATCTCCACCTCCGTCAGGCTCCCTGTCCTCCTCTGGCCGTCCTGTTCCCTGCCTCGTGCCTTCTCACTACACGCACACACGCCCCCCCCGCCCCCGTCCAGCCGGATGCTGCTCTTCTCTCCTCCTACTGTCCTGTGCCCTGCTCGTCACCTTTGGTGGCCTCCCCCTCTGCCCAGCAGCCCGTCGCTCCAGGAGCCAGGCGACGGACGGTCCGTTCCCTGCCAAACCGGGACAAGCGCGTGCCGTGGCTTAGCCTCAGCTGGCAACTCTGCACCAGGGAGCTGCTTGCTCGCTCCACCCTCAGTGGGCTGGGGGAGAGAGCTGGAAGGGTAAAAGTGAGAAAAATCATGGGTTGAGATCAAGACGGTTTAATAGGTAAAGCAAAAGCTGTGCGTGGAAGCAAAGCAAGGAATTAATTCGCTCCTCCTTTTCGGCGGGCAGGTGTTGAGCTGTTTCTGGGAAAGCAGGGCTCTGTCATGTGTAACGGTTACTTAGGAAGAGAAATGCCGTAGCCCCCAAGGACTCCCCCTTCTTCCCACAGTTGGAACCCGCAGTTCGGTACGGGCGTGTAGTGCACGAGCGAGCTAGGCTACGTGCCGAGGAAGCCTCATCTCGTAAGAGCTGTAAGACACCCCCGTGTTCTCTTCAGGTGGAGGTCGGCCTAGAGTCTGGAGCTGCAGAAGAGGCAGGGAGGAGAGGAGGGGAAAGAAGCATGTGAACGGCTAAATTGTGCCAGCAGCGCTGAGAGCGAGAGGCGCGGTGAGTCCTGGGCCAGTGGGGCCCCGTTGCCTCTCTTGTACGTCCTGGGCCCTCCCTGTCTCTCCCCCGGCCCCCTCTCTTTCCTTACCTGCTGCAAAATTATTTTTTTTTTGCGCCCCCCCCGCACCTTCTTTCTCCGTCTCGCTCTGAGTGGCTCCCTGCCTCCCCGTCTTTTCAGTCCTCCCTCTCTCTGTCCTGTAGCCTGTGGCTACTTGTTCTTTCTCCGCCTCTCTCTGCCTGGCTCTGGCTCCGTTTTTATTTTTTTACTCCTCCTGCTCTGTCCTGTAGCCTGTCGGTATTTTTGTCTTTCTCTGGCTCTCTCGGTCTGACTCCCTGTGTTACCGAAAAACGCGGTAAAATCAGAAACAACTCCTCAAGACCAATTTAGTATTAAAGAGCAGGCATTCTTTATTCACGGCGCCGGATGCACGGGGGATCGCTCCTCCTGGCGTGCGTACCTCATGCACCTTTCCCGTTCAATTTGTAGATCAAAATTTTACGTATTCATACGTATTCATTATTGTCCTGTCTGCTGATCGGTACAAACTTGCTCGTTCCGTATGTAAATCGCTGCGCAGGCTCGGTGGTGGTCCGTGAGTCGGTGGTCGCGATCTCCCCCTGCCAGAATTGCCTTTTACCTTCTTGGCTGTTAATCTTGGCAGTCTTGGCTAGTTCTCTCAGTCCGCTCCATGAAACCGCGTTTTGTCGTCCTTTTCTGACAGAAGCACGTTGTCTGTTGTTCTGCTGACGTTAACGATCGCCTAGGGACTAAAATGCAGATCGACAGGTGCGCTGATTCGTACGCTCCATGTTCCCGTAATGGAACACCGTCTCTGGTTGGCTGATTTCATCGCTTTGGTTACACCTGTTCCTGTTGTTCAGTTTCTTCTTTTTTGGCTTTGTGTGATTCTCTCTGTGATTCTGTTTTTCTCTGCCTCGCTTTTCCCAGCTCCCCGTCCCTCACTTGGAATGCCCGTTGTCCTTCACCAGCTCACTCTCCCTTGGTTGCCATCCCCGTTTCTGAATTCCTCCTGCTTTGCCACGTAGCCCGTGACTTTTTTCTTAATCTCTCTCTGTCTGCCTCAACGCTCCCCCCGCGCTTTTTCATTCGTCTGCTCTGCTCTGCACCCTGCTACTGTTCTTGCCTTTCTGAGTTCTTCTCTGTCGAGCTCCCTTTCCCTATTTGTGGATTCCTGTTCTTCCTGCAGCCACCGCTGTTCCCTGTGACCTCCGTCTCTCTCTGTCCAGCTCCCTGTCCCTAGGTTTTAATCCCTGCCTCTGCCTGCTGTAGCCCGTCTAGGTTTTTCTCTCGGCCTCTCTCTCTGTCCGGCTCCCTCTCTCTGTGTTCTAATTCCACGTTCTCTGTCACGTAGACCCGTGCTATTTGTTTGTCCTCATCTCTCTCTGTCCAGCTCCTTGCTGCGATGTTTTATTTCTTCCCTCTCTGTCTGTCTTTGTAGCCCGTTGCCGTTGTTGGTTTTTTTTTTTTTTCCCCACTTGTTTCTTCATGTGTCTCTGTCTGCCTCCCAGTGCCTGATCTTTAATTCCTCCTTCCCTGTAGGCCGCTGTTCCTTTTTTCCATTCTACATTGTGTTCTCTTTGGTCTGCTGTTCTTATTCATCGATTCCCTCCTCGCCGCCCTGTGGCTTGTCCCCATTTATTGTTGCCTCTCTCTCCCTCTCTCTGGCTTCTTGCCCCTGTTTTTAAAATTCCTCCCTCTCTTCTCTCTTCCCTGTTGGCCGTGTGATCTTCAGCCTTTCTCCACCTCTTTCTGCCCAGCTCTCTGCGTCTATTCATTAATTCTTCCCTCTCTGCCCTGTAGCCTGTAGCTTCTGTCCTTTCTCCATCTTGCTGTCTCTGGCTTCCCCGTGACCCTCTTTTAGAATTGTTTCTCTCTTCTCTCTGTACGCATTGCGATTCCTTTTGCTCTCCATCTCCCTTTGTTTTGGTGTTTTTTTTGTTGTTTTTCTGGCTCCCTGTCCCTAATTGTTAATTCTCTGCCTTCTCATGCTCTGTACCACGTAGCCCCATGGTTTGTTTTGTGGTGTTCCCTCCCCGGCCCCTTCCCTCCGTCGTTGGCTGTCTCGGCTCCCTGTCCCCGTGGCTTCATTCTTCCCTTTCTGCCCTGTTCTTGTCGCTTATCTTGTCTGTCTCCATCTCGCTCGGTCCAGCTTCCTGCCCCTGTTCTTCTTTCCTCCCTCGCTGTCGTGCTGCCTGCCCCAGGTTCTTTGTGCGTCTCCAGCCTGCTCCTCATCCTTCTTTGTTGGTCTGTGTCCTGCTCTTCCCCTCTCTCTGCTGCTTTTATCTCCACCTCCGTCAGGCTCCCTGTCCTCCTCTGGCCGTCCTGTTCCCTGCCTCGTGCCTTCTCACTACACGCACACACGCCCCCCCGCCCCCGTCCAGCCGGATGCTGCTCTTCTCTCCTCCTACTGTCCTGTGCCCTGCTCCTCACCTTTGGTGGCCTCCCCCTCTGCCCAGCAGCCCGTCGCTCCAGGAGCCAGGCGACGGACGGTCCGTTCCCTGCCAAACCGGGACAAGCGCATGCCGTGGCTTAGCCTCAGCTGGCAACTCTGCACCAGGGAGCTGCTTGCTCGCTCCACCCTCAGTGGGCTGGGGGAGAGAGCTGGAAGGGTAAAAGTGAGAAAAATCATGGGTTGAGATCAAGACGGTTTAATAGGTAAAGCAAAAGCTGTGCGTGGAAGCAAAGCAAGGAATTAATTCGCTCCTCCTTTTCGGCGGGCAGGTGTTGAGCTGTTTCTGGGAAAGCAGGGCTCTGTCATGTGTAACGGTTACTTAGGAAGAGAAATGCCGTAGCCCCCAAGGACTCCCCCTTCTTCCCCCAGCTGCGTGTGCTGAGCATGATGTCAAATGGTATGGAATATCCCTTTGGTCAGTTAGCTGGGAAAGCTTTCCCAGCTGTGTCCTCTCCCAGCCTACTTGCTGGTGGGGCACTGAGAGAACCAGAAGAGGCCCTGACTGTGGAAGCAGTGCTCAGCAAGAACCAAAACATCTCTACATTATTAACGGTGTTTTGAGCATAAATCCAAAACTTATCCCTTCCTAGCTACTCTGGAGAAAATGAGCACTATCCCAGCCAACACCAGCTCCGTGCGGCTGCGGCAACGGCGGCCGAGGTGGCCTTGGGGCAGGGGGAGCGTTGGGGACCCTGAGCCACGAATGGCTCCTGGGACTTGTTACGCGTGTGCGCCTGCACAAACACCTGCCCTCTCCTTTGCCCTCAGGGCTGCGTTTGCGCTGCCTTTGCGTGGGGCAAGGGGCTGTGATGGAGCCCAGGGGAGGAGGTGGTGCACTGTGGGGGTGAGGGGAGGGGGCCCCCCGTTGCTGCTGTGCCTCAGCTGCGCGCGGGGGCTGGAGGAGCCCCAGGTGCGGGCAGTGGGGCTGATGGTGCCGGCTCCTCCCTGGAAAAGGGGTGGTGCCCTGCTCCGGGGGGCCAGTGTGAGCCGAGGGCGGAGCGGAGCGGAGCTGTGGCCGAGCGTCAGCGGGCTGCGACTGTAGCGAGGGAGAAGGTGAGCGGGGGCTGGGGGGTGGGCCGCTGGGTCCCGGGTAAAGCCCCGAGGAGGGCTGCGGCGGGGCAGCGCCGGGTCGGAGCGGAGCTGTGGGGAGAGCGAGGCTGTGGTGAGGGCTCGGTGGGGGTTCCGGGTGCATCGGCGGGAGGGACGGTGCCCCGCAGGGTCCGAGAGCGGGAGGGCGGGCTGGCGGCATTCCGGGAGCTGTGGTGGTGCGCCTGGCGGCTGGCCGGGCGGCCGTGTTGTGTCGCAGAGCATGCCGGGAGCTGCAGTCCTTGTGGCGCGCGGCTGCGGTGCGGCCGTGTTGTGCCGCAGAGCATGCCGGGAGGTGTAGTCCTTGCGGCGCGCGGCTGCCGGGCGGCCGTGTTGTGGCGCAGAGCATGCCGGGAGGTGTAGTCCTTGCGGCGCGCGGCTGCCGGGCGGCTGTGTTGTGGCGCAGAGCATGCCGGGAGGTGTAGTCCTTGCGGCGCGCGGCTGCCGGGCGGCCGTGTTGTGCCGCAGAGCATGCCGGGAGGTGTAGTCCTTGCGGCGCGCGGCTGCCGGGCGGCCGTGTTGTGGCGCAGAGCATGCCGGGAGGTGTAGTCCAGGCGCAGTGGCTGCCGGCGCTGTCACGTGGTTCGCCGGGGCGTGGCGGGAGGCGCGGTCTTCCGGCGCTCGGGTGCCGGGCGGCCGTGCCGCGTACGGTACGCGCGGTGTATTTGGGGTTGGATTCGTGTTGATTTCTGGGGGCTTGCGGGTGCGGCCGCTCCCCGAGAAGCGGTGAGTTCCCCGGGAGCTGACAGAAGGGAAGAGGGAAAGGAGGAGGACGGTGACCTTTTCCCCGTGCCCAGGGCGCAGATGATGTCCGCCTCCCCGGCTCGCCGGAGCTCCCGCTCAGCCTCCCCTTGCCCCCCCCTTGCCCCGTGCGCCTGCCCCCAGCCCCGGCACCTCCCCTGCAGCGTGCCGCGTAGCCCTTGGCCGCCCCCAGGCCCTGTCGTGAAGGCAGCGAGCCGGCCCTCAAGCGCACTGGATTCCCCCTCGGCGCAGGGGCCCGTAGCAGTAGCGCGGGGAAGGGGCGCTGTGTCCAGAAGCCCCTGCGCAAGGAGAGGCTTTGGCCAGGGTCGATCGACGGTAATGACGGTCGCTGTTTCTTCTTTCCCTCTCCCAGAGACCGTGCTGAGGACGTGGTTGTCTGTCCTTCCCCCGGGGATGCCGTTGACTGCGGCCGTCTCAGGCTCGCGTGGCTTCTCTCTGCCCGGCCTCGCCGTCCTTGCAGCGCAGGGCCGAAAAGGGATAGACAAAGCCCTTCCCGGCTGTGGAGAGGAGCTGCCTCGGCTGAAGCTGGAGACGCCAACGAAAGGTAAAGCAGAAGAAACTGAAGGCGCTCTGGCTGCCAGCTGCTTTCCTGCTGCAGGCAAGAGAGAGCCTGTCCCTGCAGGTGAGGGAGGAAGGATCCCCCTTCATAGCCCGCAGCGGGCCAGGCCACCAACGTGCACCGCAGGATCTGTACGCGTAACCCGCAGTTCGGTACGGGCGTGTAGTGCACGAGCGAGCTAGGCTACGTGCCTAGGAAGCCTCATCTCGTAAGAGCTGTAAGACACCCCCGTGTTCTCTTCAGGTGGAGGTCGGCCTAGAGTCTGGAGCTGCAGAAGAGGCAGGGAGGAGAGGAGGGGAAAGAAGCATGTGAACGGCTAAATTGTGCCAGCAGCGCTGAGAGCGAGAGTCGCGGTGAGTCCTGGGCCAGTGGGGCCCCGTTGCCTCTCTTGTACGTCCTGGGCCCTCCCTGTCTCTCCCCCGGCCCCCTCTCTTTCCTTACCTGCTGCAAAATTATTTTTTTTTTGCGCCCCCCCCCGCACCTTCTTTCTCCGTCTCGCTCTGAGTGGCTCCCTGCCTCCCCGTCTTTTCAGTCCTCCCTCTCTCTGTCCTGTAGCCTGTGGCTACTTGTTCTTTCTCCGCCTCTCTCTGCCTGGCTCTGGCTCCGTTTTTATTTTTTTACTCCTCCTGCTCTGTCCTGTAGCCTGTCGGTATTTTTGTCTTTCTCTGGCTCTCTCGGTCTGACTCCCTGTGTTACCGAAAAACGCGGTAAAATCGGAAACAACTCCTCAAGACCAATTTAGTATTAAAGAGCAGGCATTCTTTATTCACGGCGCCGGATGCACGGGGGATCGCTCCTCCTGGCGTGCGTACCTCACGCACCTTTCCCGTTCAATTTGTAGATCAAAATTTTACGTATTCATACGTATTCATTATTGTCCTGTCTGCTGATCGGTACAAACTTGCTCGTTCCGTATGTAAATCGCTGCGCAGGCTCGGTGGTGGTCCGTGAGTCGGTGGTCGCGATCTCCCCCTGCCAGAATTGCCTTTTACCTTCTTGGCTGTTAATCTTGGCAGTCTTGGCTAGTTCTCTCAGTCCGCTCCACGAAACCGCGTTTTGTCGTCCTTTTCTGACAGAAGCACGTTGTCTGTTGTTCTGCTGACGTTAACGATCGCCTAGGGACTAAAATGCAGATCGACAGGTGCGCTGATTCGTACGCTCCATGTTCCCGTAATGGAACACCGTCTCTGGTTGGCTGATTTCATCGCTTTGGTTACACCTGTTCCTGTTGTTCAGTTTCTTCTTTTTTGGCTTTGTGTGATTCTCTCTGTGATTCTGTTTTTCTCTGCCTCGCTTTTCCCAGCTCCCCGTCCCTCACTTGGAATGCCCGTTGTCCTTCACCAGCTCACTCTCCCTTGGTTGCCATCCCCGTTTCTGAATTCCTCCTGCTTTGCCACGTAGCCCGTGACTTTTTTCTTAATCTCTCTCTGTCTGCCTCAACGCTCCCCCCGCGCTTTTTCATTCGTCTGCTCTGCTCTGCACCCTGCTACTGTTCTTGCCTTTCTGAGTTCTTCTCTGTCGAGCTCCCTTTCCCTATTTGTGGATTCCTGTTCTTCCTGCAGCCACCGCTGTTCCCTGTGACCTCCGTCTCTCTCTGTCCAGCTCCCTGTCCTAGGTTTTAATCCCTGCCTCTGCCCGCTGTAGCCCGTCTAGGTTTTTCTCTCGGCCTCTCTCTCTGTCCGGCTCCCTCTCTCTGTGTTCTAATTCCACGTTCTCTGTCACGTAGACCCGTGCTATTTGTTTGTCCTCATCTCTCTCTGTCCAGCTCCTTGCTGCGATGTTTTATTTCTTCCCTCTCTGTCTGTCTTTGTAGCCCGTTGCCGTTGTTGGTTTTTTTTTTCTTTTTTTCCCACTTGTTTCTTCATGTGTCTCTGTCTGCCTCCCAGTGCCTGATCTTTAATTCCTCCTTCCCTGTAGGCCGCTGTTCCTTTTTTCCATTCTACATTGTGTTCTCTTTGGTCTGCTGTTCTTATTCATCGATTCCCTCCTCGCTGCCCTGTGGCTTGTCCCCATTTATTGTTGCCTCTCTCTCCCTCTCTCTGGCTTCTTGCCCCTGTTTTTAAAATTCCTCCCTCTCTTCTCTCTTCCCTGTTGGCCGTGTGATCTTCAGCCTTTCTCCACCTCTTTCTGCCCAGCTCTCTGCGTCTATTCATTAATTCTTCCCTCTCTGCCCTGTAGCCTGTAGCTTCTGTCCTTTCTCCATCTTGCTGTCTCTGGCTTCCCCGTGACCCTCTTTTAGAATTGTTTCTCTCTTCTCTCTGTACGCATTGCGATTCCTTTTGCTCTCCATCTCCCTTTGTTTTGGTGTTTTTTTTGTTGTTTTTCTGGCTCCCTGTCCCTAATTGTTAATTCTCTGCCTTCTCATGCTCTGTACCACGTAGCCCCATGGTTTGTTTTGTGGTGTTCCCTCCCCGGCCCCTTCCCTCCGTCGTTGGCTGTCTCGGCTCCCTGTCCCCGTGGCTTCATTCTTCCCTTTCTGCCCTGTTCTTGTCGCTTATCTTGTCTGTCTCCATCTCGCTCGGTCCAGCTTCCTGCCCCTGTTCTTCTTTCCTCCCTCGCTGTCGTGCTGCCTGCCCCAGGTTCTTTGTGCGTCTCCAGCCTGCTCCTCATCCTTCTTTGTTGGTCTGTGTCCTGCTCTTCCCCTCTCTCTGCTGCTTTTATCTCCACCTCCGTCAGGCTCCCTGTCCTCCTCTGGCCGTCCTGTTCCCTGCCTCGTGCCTTCTCACTACACGCACACACGCCCCCCCCGCCCCCGTCCAGCCGGATGCTGCTCTTCTCTCCTCCTACTGTCCTGTGCCCTGCTCGTCACCTTTGGTGGCCTCCCCCTCTGCCCAGCAGCCCGTCGCTCCAGGAGCCAGGCGACGGACGGTCCGTTCCCTGCCAAACCGGGACAAGCGCGTGCCGTGGCTTAGCCTCAGCTGGCAACTCTGCACCAGGGAGCTGCTTGCTCGCTCCACCCTCAGTGGGCTGGGGGAGAGAGCTGGAAGGGTAAAAGTGAGAAAAATCATGGGTTGAGATCAAGACGGTTTAATAGGTAAAGCAAAAGCTGTGCGTGGAAGCAAAGCAAGGAATTAATTCGCTCCTCCTTTTCGGCGGGCAGGTGTTGAGCTGTTTCTGGGAAAGCAGGGCTCTGTCATGTGTAACGGTTACTTAGGAAGAGAAATGCCGTAGCCCCCAAGGACTCCCCCTTCTTCCCACAGTTGGAACCCGCAGTTCGGTACGGGCGTGTAGTGCACGAGCAAGCTAGGCTACGTGCCTAGGAAGCCTCATCTCGTAAGAGCTGTAAGACACCCCCGTGTTCTCTTCAGGTGGAGGTCGGCCTAGAGTCTGGAGCTGCAGAAGAGGCAGGGAGGAGAGGAGGGGAAAGAAGCATGTGAACGGCTAAATTGTGCCAGCAGCGCTGAGAGCGAGAGTCGCGGTGAGTCCTGGGCCAGTGGGGCCCCGTTGCCTCTCTTGTACGTCCTGGGCCCTCCCTGTCTCTCCCCCGGCCCCCTCTCTTTCCTTACCTGCTGCAAAATTATTTTTTTTTTGCGCCCCCCCCGCACCTTCTTTCTCCGTCTCGCTCTGAGTGGCTCCCTGCCTCCCCGTCTTTTCAGTCCTCCCTCTCTCTGTCCTGTAGCCTGTGGCTACTTGTTCTTTCTCCGCCTCTCTCTGCCTGGCTCTGGCTCCGTTTTTATTTTTTTACTCCTCCTGCTCTGTCCTGTAGCCTGTCGGTATTTTTGTCTTTCTCTGGCTCTCTCGGTCTGACTCCCTGTGTTACCGAAAAACGCGGTAAAATCGGAAACAACTCCTCAAGACCAATTTAGTATTAAAGAGCAGGCATTCTTTATTCACGGCGCCAGATGCACGGGGGATCGCTCCTCCTGGCGTGCGTACCTCACGCACCTTTCCCGTTCAATTTGTAGATCAAAATTTTACGTATTCATTATTGTCCTGTCTGCTGATCGGTACAAACTTGCTCGTTCCGTATGTAAATCGCTGCGCAGGCTCGGTGGTGGTCCGTGAGTCGGTGGTCGCGATCTCCCCCTGCCAGAATTGCCTTTTACCTTCTTGGCTGTTAATCTTGGCAGTCTTGGCTAGTTCTCTCAGTCCGCTCCACGAAACCGCGTTTTGTCGTCCTTTTCTGACAGAAGCACGTTGTCTGTTGTTCTGCTGACGTTAACGATCGCCTAGGGACTAAAATGCAGATCGACAGGTGCGCTGATTCGTACGCTCCATGTTCCCGTAATGGAACACCGTCTCTGGTTGGCTGATTTCATCGCTTTGGTTACACCTGTTCCTGTTGTTCAGTTTCTTCTTTTTTGGCTTTGTGTGATTCTCTCTGTGATTCTGTTTTTCTCTGCCTCGCTTTTCCCAGCTCCCCGTCCCTCACTTGGAATGCCCGTTGTCCTTCACCAGCTCACTCTCCCTTGGTTGCCATCCCCGTTTCTGAATTCCTCCTGCTTTGCCACGTAGCCCGTGACTTTTTTCTTAATCTCTCTCTGTCTGCCTCAACGCTCCCCCCGCGCTTTTTCATTCGTCTGCTCTGCTCTGCACCCTGCTACTGTTCTTGCCTTTCTGAGTTCTTCTCTGTCGAGCTCCCTTTCCCTATTTGTGAATTCCTGTTCTTCCTGCAGCCACCGCTGTTCCCTGTGACCTCCGTCTCTCTCTGTCCAGCTCCCTGTCCCTAGGTTTTAATCCCTGCCTCTGCCCGCTGTAGCCCGTCTAGGTTTTTCTCTCGGCCTCTCTCTCTGTCCGGCTCCCTCTCTCTGTGTTCTAATTCCACGTTCTCTGTCACGTAGACCCGTGCTATTTGTTTGTCCTCATCTCTCTCTGTCCAGCTCCTTGCTGCGATGTTTTATTTCTTCCCTCTCTGTCTGTCTTTGTAGCCCGTTGCCGTTGTTGGTTTTTTTTTTTTTTTCCCCACTTGTTTCTTCATGTGTCTCTGTCTGCCTCCCAGTGCCTGATCTTTAATTCCTCCTTCCCTGTAGGCCGCTGTTCCTTTTTTCCATTCTACATTGTGTTCTCTTTGGTCTGCTGTTCTTATTCATCGATTCCCTCCTCGCTGCCCTGTGGCTTGTCCCCATTTATTGTTGCCTCTCTCTCCCTCTCTCTGGCTTCTTGCCCCTGTTTTTAAAATTCCTCCCTCTCTTCTCTCTTCCCTGTTGGCCGTGTGATCTTCAGCCTTTCTCCACCTCTTTCTGCCCAGCTCTCTGCGTCTATTCATTAATTCTTCCCTCTCTGCCCTGTAGCCTGTAGCTTCTGTCCTTTCTCCATCTTGCTGTCTCTGGCTTCCCCGTGACCCTCTTTTAGAATTGTTTCTCTCTTCTCTCTGTACGCATTGCGATTCCTTTTGCTCTCCATCTCCCTTTGTTTTGGTGTTTTTTTTGTTGTTTTTCTGGCTCCCTGTCCCTAATTGTTAATTCTCTGCCTTCTCATGCTCTGTACCACGTAGCCCCATGGTTTGTTTTGTGGTGTTCCCTCCCCGGCCCCTTCCCTCCGTCGTTGGCTGTCTCGGCTCCCTGTCCCCGTGGCTTCATTCTTCCCTTTCTGCCCTGTTCTTGTCGCTTATCTTGTCTGTCTCCATCTCGCTCGGTCCAGCTTCCTGCCCCTGTTCTTCTTTCCTCCCTCGCTGTCGTGCTGCCTGCCCCAGGTTCTTTGTGCGTCTCCAGCCTGCTCCTCATCCTTCTTTGTTGGTCTGTGTCCTGCTCTTCCCCTCTCTCTGCTGCTTTTATCTCCACCTCCGTCAGGCTCCCTGTCCTCCTCTGGCCGTCCTGTTCCCTGCCTCGTGCCTTCTCACTACACGCACACACGCCCCCCCGCCCCCGTCCAGCCGGATGCTGCTCTTCTCTCCTCCTACTGTCCTGTGCCCTGCTCCTCACCTTTGGTGGCCTCCCCCTCTGCTCAGCAGCCCGTCGCTCCAGGAGCCAGGCGACGGACGGTCCGTTCCCTGCCAAACCGGGACAAGCGCGTGCCGTGGCTTAGCCTCAGCTGGCAACTCTGCACCAGGGAGCTGCTTGCTCGCTCCACCCTCAGTGGGCTGGGGGAGAGAGCTGGAAGGGTAAAAGTGAGAAAAATCATGGGTTGAGATCAAGACGGTTTAATAGGTAAAGCAAAAGCTGTGCGTGGAAGCAAAGCAAGGAATTAATTCGCTCCTCCTTTTCGGCGGGCAGGTGTTGAGCTGTTTCTGGGAAAGCAGGGCTCTGTCATGTGTAACGGTTACTTAGGAAGAGAAATGCCGTAGCCCCCAAGGACTCCCCCTTCTTCCCCCAGCTGCGTGTGCTGAGCATGATGTCAAATGGTATGGAATATCCCTTTGGTCAGTTAGCTGGGAAAGCTTTCCCAGCTGTGTCCTCTCCCAGCCTACTTGCTGGTGGGGCACTGAGAGAACCAGAAGAGGCCCTGACTGTGGAAGCAGTGCTCAGCAAGAACCAAAACATCTCTACATTATTAACGGTGTTTTGAGCATAAATCCAAAACTTATCCCTTCCTAGCTACTCTGGAGAAAATGAGCACTATCCCAGCCAACACCAGCTCCGTGCGGCTGCGGCAACGGCGGCCGAGGTGGCCTTGGGGCAGGGGGAGCGTTGGGGACCCTGAGCCACGAATGGCTCCTGGGACTTGTTACGCGTGTGCGCCTGCACAAACACCTGCCCTCTCCTTTGCCCTCAGGGCTGCGTTTGCGCTGCCTTTGCGTGGGGCAAGGGGCTGTGATGGAGCCCAGGGGAGGAGGTGGTGCACTGTGGGGGTGAGGGGAGGGGGCCCCCCGTTGCTGCTGTGCCTCAGCTGCGCGCGGGGGCTGGAGGAGCCCCAGGTGCGGGCAGTGGGGCTGATGGTGCCGGCTCCTCCCTGGAAAAGGGGTGGTGCCCTGCTCCGGGGGGCCAGTGTGAGCCGAGGGCGGAGCGGAGCGGAGCTGTGGCCGAGCGTCAGCGGGCTGCGACTGTAGCGAGGGAGAAGGTGAGCGGGGGCTGGGGGGTGGGCCGCTGGGTCCCGGGTAAAGCCCCGAGGAGGGCTGCGGCGGGGCAGCGCCGGGTCGGAGCGGAGCTGTGGGGAGAGCGAGGCTGTGGTGAGGGCTCGGTGGGGGTTCCGGGTGCATCGGCGGGAGGGACGGTGCCCCGCAGGGTCCGAGAGCGGGAGGGCGGGCTGGCGGCGTGCCGGGAGCTGTGGTGGTGCGCCTGGCGGCTGGCCGTGCGGCCGTGTTGTGTCGCAGAGCATGCCGGGAGCTGTGGTGGTGCGGCTGTGGGCTGGCCGGGCGGCCGTGTTGTGCCGCAGAGCATGCCGGGAGGTGTAGTCCTTGCGGCGCGCGGCTGCCGGGCGGCCGTGTTGTGGCGCAGAGCATGCCGGGAGGTGTAGTCCTTGCGGCGCGCGGCTGCCGGGCGGCCGTGTTGTGGCGCAGAGCATGCCGGGAGGTGTAGTCCAGGCGCAGTGGCTGCCGGCGCTGTCACGTGGTTCGCCGGGGCGTGGCGGGAGGCGCGGTCTTCCGGCGCTCGGGTGCCGGGCGGCCGTGCCGCGTACGGTACGCGCGGTGTATTTGGGGTTGGATTCGTGTTGATTTCTGGGGGCTTGCGGGTGCGGCCGCTCCCCGAGAAGCGGTGAGTTCCCCGGGAGCTGACAGAAGGGAAGAGGGAAAGGAGGAGGACGGTGACCTTTTCCCCGTGCCCAGGGCGCAGATGATGGCCGCCTCCCCGGCTCGCCGGAGCTCCCGCTCAGCCTCCCCTTGCCCCCCCCTTGCCCCGTGCGCCTGCCCCCAGCCCCGGCACCTCCCCTGCAGCGTGCCGCGTAGCCCTTGGCCGCCCCCAGGCCCTGTCGTGAAGGCAGCGAGCCGGCCCTCAAGCGCACTGGATTCCCCCTCGGCGCAGGGGCCCGTAGCAGTAGCGCGGGGAAGGGGCGCTGTGTCCAGAAGCCCCTGCGCAAGGAGAGGCTTTGGCCAGGGTCGATCGACGGTAATGACGGTCGCTGTTTCTTCTTTCCCTCTCCCAGAGACCGTGCTGAGGACGTGGTTGTCTGTCCTTCCCCCGGGGATGCCGTTGACTGCGGCCGTCTCAGGCTCGCGTGGCTTCTCTCTGCCCGGCCTCGCCGTCCTTGCAGCGCAGGGCCGAAAAGGGATAGACAAAGCCCTTCCCGGCTGTGGAGAGGAGCTGCCTCGGCTGAAGCTGGAGACGCCAACGAAAGGTAAAGCAGAAGAAACTGAAGGCGCTCTGGCTGCCAGCTGCTTTCCTGCTGCAGGCAAGAGAGAGCCTGTCCCTGCAGGTGAGGGAGGAAGGATCCCCCTTCATAGCCCGCAGCGGGCCAGGCCACCAACGTGCACCGCAGGATCTGTACGCGTAACCCGCAGTTCGGTACGGGCGTGTAGTGCACGAGCGAGCTAGGCTACGTGCCTAGGAAGCCTCATCTCGTAAGAGCTGTAAGACACCCCCGTGTTCTCTTCAGGTGGAGGTCGGCCTAGAGTCTGGAGCTGCAGAAGAGGCAGGGAGGAGAGGAGGGGAAAGAAGCATGTGAACGGCTAAATTGTGCCAGCAGCGCTGAGAGCGAGAGTCGCGGTGAGTCCTGGGCCAGTGGGGCCCCGTTGCCTCTCTTGTACGTCCTGGGCCCTCCCTGTCTCTCCCCCGGCCCCCTCTCTTTCCTTACCTGCTGCAAAATTATTTTTTTTTTGCGCCCCCCCCCGCACCTTCTTTCTCCGTCTCGCTCTGAGTGGCTCCCTGCCTCCCCGTCTTTTCAGTCCTCCCTCTCTCTGTCCTGTAGCCTGTGGCTACTTGTTCTTTCTCCGCCTCTCTCTGCCTGGCTCTGGCTCCGTTTTTATTTTTTTACTCCTCCTGCTCTGTCCTGTAGCCTGTCGGTATTTTTGTCTTTCTCTGGCTCTCTCGGTCTGACTCCCTGTGTTACCGAAAAACGCGGTAAAATCGGAAACAACTCCTCAAGACCAATTTAGTATTAAAGAGCAGGCATTCTTTATTCACGGCGCCGGATGCACGGGGGATCGCTCCTCCTGGCGTGCGTACCTCACGCACCTTTCCCGTTCAATTTGTAGATCAAAATTTTACGTATTCATACGTATTCATTATTGTCCTGTCTGCTGATCGGTACAAACTTGCTCGTTCCGTATGTAAATCGCTGCGCAGGCTCGGTGGTGGTCCGTGAGTCGGTGGTCGCGATCTCCCCCTGCCAGAATTGCCTTTTACCTTCTTGGCTGTTAATCTTGGCAGTCTTGGCTAGTTCTCTCAGTCCGCTCCACGAAACCGCGTTTTGTCGTCCTTTTCTGACAGAAGCACGTTGTCTGTTGTTCTGCTGACGTTAACGATCGCCTAGGGACTAAAATGCAGATCGACAGGTGCGCTGATTCGTACGCTCCATGTTCCCGTAATGGAACACCGTCTCTGGTTGGCTGATTTCATCGCTTTGGTTACACCTGTTCCTGTTGTTCAGTTTCTTCTTTTTTGGCTTTGTGTGATTCTCTCTGTGATTCTGTTTTTCTCTGCCTCGCTTTTCCCAGCTCCCCGTCCCTCACTTGGAATGCCCGTTGTCCTTCACCAGCTCACTCTCCCTTGGTTGCCATCCCCGTTTCTGAATTCCTCCTGCTTTGCCACGTAGCCCGTGACTTTTTTCTTAATCTCTCTCTGTCTGCCTCAACGCTCCCCCCGCGCTTTTTCATTCGTCTGCTCTGCTCTGCACCCTGCTACTGTTCTTGCCTTTCTGAGTTCTTCTCTGTCGAGCTCCCTTTCCCTATTTGTGGATTCCTGTTCTTCCTGCAGCCACCGCTGTTCCCTGTGACCTCCGTCTCTCTCTGTCCAGCTCCCTGTCCTAGGTTTTAATCCCTGCCTCTGCCCGCTGTAGCCCGTCTAGGTTTTTCTCTCGGCCTCTCTCTCTGTCCGGCTCCCTCTCTCTGTGTTCTAATTCCACGTTCTCTGTCACGTAGACCCGTGCTATTTGTTTGTCCTCATCTCTCTCTGTCCAGCTCCTTGCTGCGATGTTTTATTTCTTCCCTCTCTGTCTGTCTTTGTAGCCCGTTGCCGTTGTTGGTTTTTTTTTTCTTTTTTTCCCACTTGTTTCTTCATGTGTCTCTGTCTGCCTCCCAGTGCCTGATCTTTAATTCCTCCTTCCCTGTAGGCCGCTGTTCCTTTTTTCCATTCTACATTGTGTTCTCTTTGGTCTGCTGTTCTTATTCATCGATTCCCTCCTCGCTGCCCTGTGGCTTGTCCCCATTTATTGTTGCCTCTCTCTCCCTCTCTCTGGCTTCTTGCCCCTGTTTTTAAAATTCCTCCCTCTCTTCTCTCTTCCCTGTTGGCCGTGTGATCTTCAGCCTTTCTCCACCTCTTTCTGCCCAGCTCTCTGCGTCTATTCATTAATTCTTCCCTCTCTGCCCTGTAGCCTGTAGCTTCTGTCCTTTCTCCATCTTGCTGTCTCTGGCTTCCCCGTGACCCTCTTTTAGAATTGTTTCTCTCTTCTCTCTGTACGCATTGCGATTCCTTTTGCTCTCCATCTCCCTTTGTTTTGGTGTTTTTTTTGTTGTTTTTCTGGCTCCCTGTCCCTAATTGTTAATTCTCTGCCTTCTCATGCTCTGTACCACGTAGCCCCATGGTTTGTTTTGTGGTGTTCCCTCCCCGGCCCCTTCCCTCCGTCGTTGGCTGTCTCGGCTCCCTGTCCCCGTGGCTTCATTCTTCCCTTTCTGCCCTGTTCTTGTCGCTTATCTTGTCTGTCTCCATCTCGCTCGGTCCAGCTTCCTGCCCCTGTTCTTCTTTCCTCCCTCGCTGTCGTGCTGCCTGCCCCAGGTTCTTTGTGCGTCTCCAGCCTGCTCCTCATCCTTCTTTGTTGGTCTGTGTCCTGCTCTTCCCCTCTCTCTGCTGCTTTTATCTCCACCTCCGTCAGGCTCCCTGTCCTCCTCTGGCCGTCCTGTTCCCTGCCTCGTGCCTTCTCACTACACGCACACACGCCCCCCCCGCCCCCGTCCAGCCGGATGCTGCTCTTCTCTCCTCCTACTGTCCTGTGCCCTGCTCGTCACCTTTGGTGGCCTCCCCCTCTGCCCAGCAGCCCGTCGCTCCAGGAGCCAGGCGACGGACGGTCCGTTCCCTGCCAAACCGGGACAAGCGCGTGCCGTGGCTTAGCCTCAGCTGGCAACTCTGCACCAGGGAGCTGCTTGCTCGCTCCACCCTCAGTGGGCTGGGGGAGAGAGCTGGAAGGGTAAAAGTGAGAAAAATCATGGGTTGAGATCAAGACGGTTTAATAGGTAAAGCAAAAGCTGTGCGTGGAAGCAAAGCAAGGAATTAATTCGCTCCTCCTTTTCGGCGGGCAGGTGTTGAGCTGTTTCTGGGAAAGCAGGGCTCTGTCATGTGTAACGGTTACTTAGGAAGAGAAATGCCGTAGCCCCCAAGGACTCCCCCTTCTTCCCACAGTTGGAACCCGCAGTTCGGTACGGGCGTGTAGTGCACGAGCGAGCTAGGCTACGTGCCTAGGAAGCCTCATCTCGTAAGAGCTGTAAGACACCCCCGTGTTCTCTTCAGGTGGAGGTCGGCCTAGAGTCTGGAGCTGCAGAAGAGGCAGGGAGGAGAGGAGGGGAAAGAAGCATGTGAACGGCTAAATTGTGCCAGCAGCGCTGAGAGCGAGAGTCGCGGTGAGTCCTGGGCCAGTGGGGCCCTGTTGCCTCTCTTGTACGTCCTGGGCCCTCCCTGTCTCTCCCCCGGCCCCCTCTCTTTCCTTACCTGCTGCAAAATTATTTTTTTTTTGCGCCCCCCCCGCACCTTCTTTCTCCGTCTCGCTCTGAGTGGCTCCCTGCCTCCCCGTCTTTTCAGTCCTCCCTCTCTCTGTCCTGTAGCCTGTGGCTACTTGTTCTTTCTCCGCCTCTCTCTGCCTGGCTCTGGCTCCGTTTTTATTTTTTTACTCCTCCTGCTCTGTCCTGTAGCCTGTCGGTATTTTTGTGTTTCTCTGGCTCTCTCGGTCTGACTCCCTGTGTTACCGAAAAACGCGGTAAAATCGGAAACAACTCCTCAAGACCAATTTAGTATTAAAGAGCAGGCATTCTTTATTCACGGCGCCAGATGCACGGGGGATCGCTCCTCCTGGCGTGCGTACCTCACGCACCTTTCCCGTTCAATTTGTAGATCAAAATTTTACGTATTCATTATTGTCCTGTCTGCTGATCGGTACAAACTTGCTCGTTCCGTATGTAAATCGCTGCGCAGGCTCGGTGGTGGTCCGTGAGTCGGTGGTCGCGATCTCCCCCTGCCAGAATTGCCTTTTACCTTCTTGGCTGTTAATCTTGGCAGTCTTGGCTAGTTCTCTCAGTCCGCTCCACGAAACCGCGTTTTGTCGTCCTTTTCTGACAGAAGCACGTTGTCTGTTGTTCTGCTGACGTTAACGATCGCCTAGGGACTAAAATGCAGATCGACAGGTGCGCTGATTCGTACGCTCCATGTTCCCGTAATGGAACACCGTCTCTGGTTGGCTGATTTCATCGCTTTGGTTACACCTGTTCCTGTTGTTCAGTTTCTTCTTTTTTGGCTTTGTGTGATTCTCTCTGTGATTCTGTTTTTCTCTGCCTCGCTTTTCCCAGCTCCCCGTCCCTCACTTGGAATGCCCGTTGTCCTTCACCAGCTCACTCTCCCTTGGTTGCCATCCCCGTTTCTGAATTCCTCCTGCTTTGCCACGTAGCCCGTGACTTTTTTCTTAATCTCTCTCTGTCTGCCTCAACGCTCCCCCCGCGCTTTTTCATTCGTCTGCTCTGCTCTGCACCCTGCTACTGTTCTTGCCTTTCTGAGTTCTTCTCTGTCGAGCTCCCTTTCCCTATTTGTGAATTCCTGTTCTTCCTGCAGCCACCGCTGTTCCCTGTGACCTCCGTCTCTCTCTGTCCAGCTCCCTGTCCCTAGGTTTTAATCCCTGCCTCTGCCCGCTGTAGCCCGTCTAGGTTTTTCTCTCGGCCTCTCTCTCTGTCCGGCTCCCTCTCTCTGTGTTCTAATTCCACGTTCTCTGTCACGTAGACCCGTGCTATTTGTTTGTCCTCATCTCTCTCTGTCCAGCTCCTTGCTGCGATGTTTTATTTCTTCCCTCTCTGTCTGTCTTTGTAGCCCGTTGCCGTTGTTGTTTTTTTTTTTTTTTTCCCCACTTGTTTCTTCATGTGTCTCTGTCTGCCTCCCAGTGCCTGATCTTTAATTCCTCCTTCCCTGTAGGCCGCTGTTCCTTTTTTCCATTCTACATTGTGTTCTCTTTGGTCTGCTGTTCTTATTCATCGATTCCCTCCTCGCTGCCCTGTGGCTTGTCCCCATTTATTGTTGCCTCTCTCTCCCTCTCTCTGGCTTCTTGCCCCTGTTTTTAAAATTCCTCCCTCTCTTCTCTCTTCCCTGTTGGCCGTGTGATCTTCAGCCTTTCTCCACCTCTTTCTGCCCAGCTCTCTGCGTCTATTCATTAATTCTTCCCTCTCTGCCCTGTAGCCTGTAGCTTCTGTCCTTTCTCCATCTTGCTGTCTCTGGCTTCCCCGTGACCCTCTTTTAGAATTGTTTCTCTCTTCTCTCTGTACGCATTGCGATTCCTTTTGCTCTCCATCTCCCTTTGTTTTGGTGTTTTTTTTGTTGTTTTTCTGGCTCCCTGTCCCTAATTGTTAATTCTCTGCCTTCTCATGCTCTGTACCACGTAGCCCCATGGTTTGTTTTGTGGTGTTCCCTCCCCGGCCCCTTCCCTCCGTCGTTGGCTGTCTCGGCTCCCTGTCCCCGTGGCTTCATTCTTCCCTTTCTGCCCTGTTCTTGTCGCTTATCTTGTCTGTCTCCATCTCGCTCGGTCCAGCTTCCTGCCCCTGTTCTTCTTTCCTCCCTCGCTGTCGTGCTGCCTGCCCCAGGTTCTTTGTGCGTCTCCAGCCTGCTCCTCATCCTTCTTTGTTGGTCTGTGTCCTGCTCTTCCCCTCTCTCTGCTGCTTTTATCTCCACCTCCGTCAGGCTCCCTGTCCTCCTCTGGCCGTCCTGTTCCCTGCCTCGTGCCTTCTCACTACACGCACACACGCCCCCCCGCCCCCGTCCAGCCGGATGCTGCTCTTCTCTCCTCCTACTGTCCTGTGCCCTGCTCCTCACCTTTGGTGGCCTCCCCCTCTGCTCAGCAGCCCGTCGCTCCAGGAGCCAGGCGACGGACGGTCCGTTCCCTGCCAAACCGGGACAAGCGCGTGCCGTGGCTTAGCCTCAGCTGGCAACTCTGCACCAGGGAGCTGCTTGCTCGCTCCACCCTCAGTGGGCTGGGGGAGAGAGCTGGAAGGGTAAAAGTGAGAAAAATCATGGGTTGAGATCAAGACGGTTTAATAGGTAAAGCAAAAGCTGTGCGTGGAAGCAAAGCAAGGAATTAATTCGCTCCTCCTTTTCGGCGGGCAGGTGTTGAGCTGTTTCTGGGAAAGCAGGGCTCTGTCATGTGTAACGGTTACTTAGGAAGAGAAATGCCGTAGCCCCCAAGGACTCCCCCTTCTTCCCCCAGCTGCGTGTGCTGAGCATGATGTCAAATGGTATGGAATATCCCTTTGGTCAGTTAGCTGGGAAAGCTTTCCCAGCTGTGTCCTCTCCCAGCCTACTTGCTGGTGGGGCACTGAGAGAACCAGAAGAGGCCCTGACTGTGGAAGCAGTGCTCAGCAAGAACCAAAACATCTCTACATTATTAACGGTGTTTTGAGCATAAATCCAAAACTTATCCCTTCCTAGCTACTCTGGAGAAAATGAGCACTATCCCAGCCAACACCAGCTCCGTGCGGCTGCGGCAACGGCGGCCGAGGTGGCCTTGGGGCAGGGGGAGCGTTGGGGACCCTGAGCCACGAATGGCTCCTGGGACTTGTTACGCGTGTGCGCCTGCACAAACACCTGCCCTCTCCTTTGCCCTCAGGGCTGCGTTTGCGCTGCCTTTGCGTGGGGCAAGGGGCTGTGATGGAGCCCAGGGGAGGAGGTGGTGCACTGTGGGGGTGAGGGGAGGGGGCCCCCCGTTGCTGCTGTGCCTCAGCTGCGCGCGGGGGCTGGAGGAGCCCCAGGTGCGGGCAGTGGGGCTGATGGTGCCGGCTCCTCCCTGGAAAAGGGGTGGTGCCCTGCTCCGGGGGGCCAGTGTGAGCCGAGGGCGGAGCGGAGCGGAGCTGTGGCCGAGCGTCAGCGGGCTGCGACTGTAGCGAGGGAGAAGGTGAGCGGGGGCTGGGGGGTGGGCCGCTGGGTCCCGGGTAAAGCCCCGAGGAGGGCTGCGGCGGGGCAGCGCCGGGTCGGAGCGGAGCTGTGGGGAGAGCGAGGCTGTGGTGAGGGCTCGGTGGGGGTTCCGGGTGCATCGGCGGGAGGGACGGTGCCCCGCAGGGTCCGAGAGCGGGAGGGCGGGCTGGCGGCGTGCCGGGAGCTGTGGTGGTGCGCCTGGCGGCTGGCCGTGCGGCCGTGTTGTGTCGCAGAGCATGCCGGGAGCTGTGGTGGTGCGGCTGTGGGCTGGCCGGGCGGCCGTGTTGTGTCGCAGAGCATGCCGGGAGCTGCAGTCCTTGTGGCGCGCGGCTGCGGTGCGGCCGTGTTGTGCCGCAGAGCATGCCGGGAGGTGTAGTCCTTGCGGCGCGCGGCTGCCGGGCGGCCGTGTTGTGGCGCAGAGCATGCCGGGAGGTGTAGTCCAGGCGCAGTGGCTGCCGGCGCTGTCACGTGGTTCGCCGGGGCGTGGCGGGAGGCGCGGTCTTCCGGCGCTCGGGTGCCGGGCGGCCGTGCCGCGTACGGTAGGCGCGGTGTATTTGGGGTTGGATTCGTGTTGATTTCTGGGGGCTTGCGGGTGCGGCCGCTCCCCGAGAAGCGGTGAGTTCCCCGGGAGCTGACAGAAGGGAAGAGGGAAAGGAGGAGGACGGTGACCTTTTCCCCGTGCCCAGGGCGCAGATGATGGCCGCCTCCCCGGCTCGCCGGAGCTCCCGCTCAGCCTCCCCTTGCCCCCCCCTTGCCCCGTGCGCCTGCCCCCAGCCCCGGCACCTCCCCTGCAGCGTGCCGCGTAGCCCTTGGCCGCCCCCAGGCCCTGTCGTGAAGGCAGCGAGCCGGCCCTCAAGCGCACTGGATTCCCCCTCGGCGCAGGGGCCCTTAGCAGTAGCGCGGGGAAGGGGCGCTGTGTCCAGAAGCCCCTGCGCAAGGAGAGGCTTTGGCCAGGGTCGATCGACGGTAATGACGGTCGCTGTTTCTTCTTTCCCTCTCCCAGAGACCGTGCTGAGGACGTGGTTGTCTGTCCTTCCCCCGGGGATGCCGTTGACTGCGGCCGTCTCAGGCTCGCGTGGCTTCTCTCTGCCCGGCCTCGCCGTCCTTGCAGCGCAGGGCCGAAAAGGGATAGACAAAGCCCTTCCCGGCTGTGGACAGGAGCTGCCTCGGCTGAAGCTGGAGACGCCAACGAAAGGTAAAGCAGAAGAAACGGAAGGCGCTCTGGCTGCCAGCTGCTTTCCTGCTGCAGGCAAGAGAGAGCCTGTCCCTGCAGGTGAGGGAGGAAGGATCCCCCTTCATAGCCCGCAGCGGGCCAGGCCACCAACGTGCACCGCAGGGTCTGTACGCGTAACCCGCAGTTGGTACGGGCATGTAGTGCACGAGCGAGCTAGGCTACGTGCCGAGGAAGCCTCATCTCGTAAGAGCTGTAAGACACCCCCGTGTTCTCTTCAGGTGGAGGTCGGCCTAGAGTCTGGAGCTGCAGAAGAGGCAGGGAGGAGAGGAGGGGAAAGAAGCATGTGAACGGCTAAATTGTGCCAGCAGCGCTGAGAGCGAGAGTCGCGGTGAGTCCTGGGCCAGTGGGGCCCCGTTGCCTCTCTTGTACGTCCTGGGCCCTCCCTGTCTCTCCCCCGGCCCCCTCTCTTTCCTTACCTGCTGCAAAATTATTTTTTTTTTGCGCCCCCCCCGCACCTTCTTTCTCCGTCTCGCTCTGAGTGGCTCCCTGCCTCCCCGTCTTTTCAGTCCTCCCTCTCTCTGTCCTGTAGCCTGTGGCTACTTGTTCTTTCTCCGCCTCTCTCTGCCTGGCTCTGGCTCCGTTTTTATTTTTTTACTCCTCCTGCTCTGTCCTGTAGCCTGTCGGTATTTTTGTCTTTCTCTGGCTCTCTCGGTCTGACTCCCTGTGTTACCGAAAAACGCGGTAAAATCGGAAACAACTCCTCAAGACCAATTTAGTATTAAAGAGCAGGCATTCTTTATTCACGGCGCCGGATGCACGGGGGATCGCTCCTCCTGGCGTGCGTACCTCACGCACCTTTCCCGTTCAATTTGTAGATCAAAATTTTACGTATTCATACGTATTCATTATTGTCCTGTCTGCTGATCGGTACAAACTTGCTCGTTCCGTATGTAAATCGCTGCGCAGGCTCGGTGGTGGTCCGTGAGTCGGTGGTCGCGATCTCCCCCTGCCAGAATTGCCTTTTACCTTCTTGGCTGTTGATCTTGGCAGTCTTGGCTAGTTCTCTCAGTCCGCTCCACGAAACCGCGTTTTGTCGTCCTTTTCTGACAGAAGCACGTTGTCTGTTGTTCTGCTGACGTTAACGATCGCCTAGGGACTAAAATGCAGATCGACAGGTGCGCTGATTCGTACGCTCCATGTTCCCGTAATGGAACACCGTCTCTGGTTGGCTGATTTCATCGCTTTGGTTACACCTGTTCCTGTTGTTCAGTTTCTTCTTTTTTGGCTTTGTGTGATTCTCTCTGTGATTCTGTTTTTCTCTGCCTCGCTTTTCCCAGCTCCCCGTCCCTCACTTGGAATGCCCGTTGTCCTTCACCAGCTCACTCTCCCTTGGTTGCCATCCCTGTTTCTGAATTCCTCCTGCTTTGCCACGTAGCCCGTGACTTTTTTCTTAATCTCTCTCTGTCTGCCTCAACGCTCCCCCCGCGCTTTTTCATTCGTCTGCTCTGCTCTGCACCCTGCTACTGTTCTTGCCTTTCTGAGTTCTTCTCTGTCGAGCTCCCTTTCCCTATTTGTGAATTCCTGTTCTTCCTGCAGCCACCGCTGTTCCCTGTGACCTCCGTCTCTCTCTGTCCAGCTCCCTGTCCCTAGGTTTTAATCCCTGCCTCTGCCCGCTGTAGCCCGTCTAGGTTTTTCTCTCGGCCTCTCTCTCTGTCCGGCTCCCTCTCTCTGTGTTCTAATTCCACGTTCTCTGTCACGTAGACCCGTGCTATTTGTTTGTCCTCATCTCTCTCTGTCCAGCTCCTTGCTGCGATGTTTTATTTCTTCCCTCTCTGTCTGTCTTTGTAGCCCGTTGCCGTTGTTGGTTTGTTTTTTTTTTTTTCCCACTTGTTTCTTCATGTGTCTCTGTCTGCCTCCCAGTGCCTGATCTTTAATTCCTCCTTCCCTGTAGGCCGCTGTTCCTTTTTTCCATTCTACATTGTGTTCTCTTTGGTCTGCTGTTCTTATTCATCGATTCCCTCCTCGCCGCCCTGTGGCTTGTCCCCATTTATTGTTGCCTCTCTCTCCCTCTCTCTGGCTTCTTGCCCCTGTTTTTAAAATTCCTCCCTCTCTTCTCTCTTCCCTGTTGGCCGTGTGATCTTCAGCCTTTCTCCACCTCTTTCTGCCCAGCTCTCTGCGTCTATTCATTAATTCTTCCCTCTCTGCCCTGTAGCCTGTAGCTTCTGTCCTTTCTCCATCTTGCTGTCTCTGGCTTCCCCGTGACCCTCTTTTAGAATTGTTTCTCTCTTCTCTCTGTACGCATTGCGATTCCTTTTGCTCTCCATCTCCCTTTGTTTTGGTGTTTTTTTTGTTGTTTTTCTGGCTCCCTGTCCCTAATTGTTAATTCTCTGCCTTCTCATGCTCTGTACCACGTAGCCCCATGGTTTGTTTTGTGGTGTTCCCTCCCCGGCCCCTTCCCTCCGTCGTTGGCTGTCTCGGCTCCCTGTCCCCGTGGCTTCATTCTTCCCTTTCTGCCCTGTTCTTGTCGCTTATCTTGTCTGTCTCCATCTCGCTCGGTCCAGCTTCCTGCCCCTGTTCTTCTTTCCTCCCTCGCTGTCGTGCTGCCTGCCCCAGGTTCTTTGTGCGTCTCCAGCCTGCTCCTCATCCTTCTTTGTTGGTCTGTGTCCTGCTCTTCCCCTCTCTCTGCTGCTTTTATCTCCACCTCCGTCAGGCTCCCTGTCCTCCTCTGGCCGTCCTGTTCCCTGCCTCGTGCCTTCTCACTACACGCACACACGCCCCCCCACCCCCACCCCCCCCCCCCCCCCCCCCAGCCGGGTGCCGCTCTTGTCTTCTCTCCTCCTACTGTCCTGTGCCCTGCTCCTCACCTTTGGTGGCCTCCCCCTCTGCTCAGCAGCCCGTCGCTCCAGGAGCCAGGCGACGGACGGTCCGTTCCCTGCCAAACCGGGACAAGCGCGTGCCGTGGCTTAGCCTCAGCTGGCAACTCTGCACCAGGGAGCTGCTTGCTCGCTCCACCCTCAGTGGGCTGGGGGAGAGAGCTGGAAGGGTAAAAGTGAGAAAAATCATGGGTTGAGATCAAGACGGTTTAATAGGTAAAGCAAAAGCTGTGCGTGGAAGCAAAGCAAGGAATTAATTCGCTCCTCCTTTTCGGCGGGCAGGTGTTGAGCTGTTTCTGGGAAAGCAGGGCTCTGTCATGTGTAACGGTTAGTTAGGAAGAGAAATGCCGTAGCCCCCAAGGACTCCCCCTTCTTCCCCCAGCTGCGTGTGCTGAGCATGATGTCAAATGGTATGGAATATCCCTTTGGTCAGTTAGCTGGGAAAGCTTTCCCAGCTGTGTCCTCTCCCAGCCTACTTGCTGGTGGGGCACTGAGAGAACCAGAAGAGGCCCTGACTGTGGAAGCAGTGCTCAGCAAGAACCAAAACATCTCTACATTATTAACGGTGTTTTGAGCATAAATCCAAAACTTATCCCTTCCTAGCTACTCTGGAGAAAATGAGCACTATCGCAGCCAACACCAGCTCCGTGCGGCTGCGGCAACGGCGGCCGAGGTGGCCTTGGGGCAGTGGGAGCGTTGGGGACCCTGAGCCACGAATGGCTCCTGGGACTTGTTACGCGTGTGCGCCTGCACAAACACCTGCCCTCTCCTTTGCCCTCAGGGCTGCGTTTGCGCTGCCTTTGCGTGGGGCAAGGGGCTGTGATGGAGCCCAGGGGAGGAGGTGGTGCACTGTGGGGGTGAGGGGAGGGGGCCCCCCGTTGCTGCTGTGCCTCAGCTGCGCGCGGGGGCTGGAGGAGCCCCAGGTGCGGGCAGTGGGGCTGATGGTGCCGGCTCCTCCCTGGAAAAGGGGTGGTGCCGTGCTCCGGGGGGCCAGTGTGAGCCGAGGGCGGAGCGGAGCGGAGCTGTGGCCGAGCGTCAGCGGGCTGCGACTGTAGCGAGGGAGAAGGTGAGCGGGGGCTGGGGGGTGGGCCGCTGGGTCCCGGGTAAAGCCCCGAGGCGGGCAGCGGCGGGGCAGCGCCGGGTCGGAGCGGAGCTGTGGGGAGAGCGAGGCTGTGGTGAGGGCTCGGTGGGGGTTCCGGGTGCATCGGCGGGAGGGACGGTGCCCCGCAGGGTCAGAGAGCGGGAGGGCGGGCTCGCGGCATTCCGGGAGCTGTGGTGGTGCGCCTGGCGGCTGGCCGTGCGGCCGTGTTGTGTCGCAGAGCATGCCGGGAGCTGTGGTGGTGCGGCTGTGGGCTGGCCGGGCGGCCGTGTTGTGTCGCAGAGCATGCCGGGAGGTGTAGTCCTTGCGGCGCGCGGCTGCGGTGCGGCCGTGTTGTGCCGCAGAGCATGCCGGGAGGTGTAGTCCTTGCGGCGCGCGGCTGCCGGGCGGCCGTGTTGTGGCGCAGAGCATGCCGGGAGGTGTAGTCCAGGCGCAGTGGCTGCCGGCGCTGTCACGTGGTTCGCCGGGGCGTGGCGGGAGGCGCGGTCTTCCGGCGCTCGGGTGCCGGGCGGCCGTGCTGCGTACGGTACGCGCGGTGTATTTGGGGTTGGATTCGTGTTGATTTCTGGGGGCTTGCGGGTGCGGCCGCTCCCCGAGAAGCGGTGAGTTCCCCGGGAGCTGACAGAAGGGAAGAGGGAAAGGAGGAGGACGGTGACCTTTTCCCCGTGCCCAGGGCGCAGATGATGGCCGCCTCCCCGGCTCGCCGGAGCTCCCGCTCAGCCTCCCCTTGCCCCCCCCTTGCCCCGTGCGCCTGCCCCCAGCCCCGGCACCTCCCCTGCAGCGTGCCGCGTAGCCCTTGGCCGCCCCCAGGCCCTGTCGTGAAGGCAGCGAGCCGGCCCTCAAGCGCACTGGATTCCCCCTCGGCGCAGGGGCCCTTAGCAGTAGCGCGGGGAAGGGGCGCTGTGTCCAGAAGCCCCTGCGCAAGGAGAGGCTTTGGCCAGGGTCGATCGACGGTAATGACGGTCGCTGTTTCTTCTTTCCCTCTCCCAGAGACCGTGCTGAGGACGTGGTTGTCTGTCCTTCCCCCGGGGATGCCGTTGACTGCGGCCGTCTCAGGCTCGCGTGGCTTCTCTCTGCCCGGCCTCGCCGTCCTTGCAGCGCAGGGCCGAAAAGGGATAGACAAAGCCCTTCCCGGCTGTGGAGAGGAGCTGCCTCGGCTGAAGCTGGAGACGCCAACGAAAGGTAAAGCAGAAGAAACGGAAGGCGCTCTGGCTGCCAGCTGCTTTCCTGCTGCAGGCAAGAGAGAGCCTGTCCCTGCAGGTGAGGGAGGAAGGATCCCCCTTCATAGCCCGCAGCGGGCCAGGCCACCAACGTGCACCGCAGGGTCTGTACGCGTAACCCGCAGTTCGGTACGGGCGTGTAGTGCACGAGCGAGCTAGGCTACGTGCCGAGGAAGCCTCATCTCGTAAGAGCTGTAAGACACCCCCGTGTTCTCTTCAGGTGGAGGTCGGCCTAGAGTCTGGAGCTGCAGAAGAGGCAGGGAGGAGAGGAGGGGAAAGAAGCATGTGAACGGCTAAATTGTGCCAGCAGCGCTGAGAGCGAGAGTCGCGGTGAGTCCTGGGCCAGTGGGGCCCCGTTGCCTCTCTTGTACGTCCTGGGCCCTCCCTGTCTCTCCCCCGGCCCCCTCTCTTTCCTTACCTGCTGCAAAATTATTTTTTTTTTGCGCCCCCCCCGCACCTTCTTTCTCCGTCTCGCTCTGAGTGGCTCCCTGCCTCCCCGTCTTTTCAGTCCTCCCTCTCTCTGTCCTGTAGCCTGTGGCTACTTGTTCTTTCTCCGCCTCTCTCTGCCTGGCTCTGGCTCCGTTTTTATTTTTTTACTCCTCCTGCTCTGTCCTGTAGCCTGTCGGTATTTTTGTCTTTCTCTGGCTCTCTCGGTCTGACTCCCTGTGTTACCGAAAAACGCGGTAAAATCGGAAACAACTCCTCAAGACCAATTTAGTATTAAAGAGCAGGCATTCTTTATTCACGGCGCCGGATGCACGGGGGATCGCTCCTCCTGGCGTGCGTACCTCACGCACCTTTCCCGTTCAATTTGTAGATCAAAATTTTACGTATTCATACGTATTCATTATTGTCCTGTCTGCTGATCGGTACAAACTTGCTCGTTCCGTATGTAAATCGCTGCGCAGGCTCGGTGGTGGTCCGTGAGTCGGTGGTCGCGATCTCCCCCTGCCAGAATTGCCTTTTACCTTCTTGGCTGTTAATCTTGGCAGTCTTGGCTAGTTCTCTCAGTCCGCTCCACGAAACCGCGTTTTGTCGTCCTTTTCTGACAGAAGCACGTTGTCTGTTGTTCTGCTGACGTTAACGATCGCCTAGGGACTAAAATGCAGATCGACAGGTGCGCTGATTCGTACGCTCCATGTTCCCGTAATGGAACACCGTCTCTGGTTGGCTGATTTCATCGCTTTGGTTACACCTGTTCCTGTTGTTCAGTTTCTTCTTTTTTGGCTTTGTGTGATTCTCTCTGTGATTCTGTTTTTCTCTGCCTCGCTTTTCCCAGCTCCCCGTCCCTCACTTGGAATGCCCGTTGTCCTTCACCAGCTCACTCTCCCTTGGTTGCCATCCCCGTTTCTGAATTCCTCCTGCTTTGCCACGTAGCCCGTGACTTTTTTCTTAATCTCTCTCTGTCTGCCTCAACGCTCCCCCCGCGCTTTTTCATTCGTCTGCTCTGCTCTGCACCCTGCTACTGTTCTTGCCTTTCTGAGTTCTTCTCTGTCGAGCTCCCTTTCCCTATTTGTGAATTCCTGTTCTTCCTGCAGCCACCGCTGTTCCCTGTGACCTCCGTCTCTCTCTGTCCAGCTCCCTGTCCCTAGGTTTTAATCCCTGCCTCTGCCCGCTGTAGCCCGTCTAGGTTTTTCTCTCGGCCTCTCTCTCTGTCCGGCTCCCTCTCTCTGTGTTCTAATTCCACGTTCTCTGTCACGTAGACCCGTGCTATTTGTTTGTCCTCATCTCTCTCTGTCCAGCTCCTTGCTGCGATGTTTTATTTCTTCCCTCTCTGTCTGTCTTTGTAGCCCGTTGCCGTTGTTGGTTTGTTTTTTTTTTTTTCCCACTTGTTTCTTCATGTGTCTCTGTCTGCCTCCCAGTGCCTGATCTTTAATTCCTCCTTCCCTGTAGGCCGCTGTTCCTTTTTTCCATTCTACATTGTGTTCTCTTTGGTCTGCTGTTCTTATTCATCGATTCCCTCCTCGCCGCCCTGTGGCTTGTCCCCATTTATTGTTGCCTCTCTCTCCCTCTCTCTGGCTTCTTGCCCCTGTTTTTAAAATTCCTCCCTCTCTTCTCTCTTCCCTGTTGGCCGTGTGATCTTCAGCCTTTCTCCACCTCTTTCTGCCCAGCTCTCTGCGTCTATTCATTAATTCTTCCCTCTCTGCCCTGTAGCCTGTAGCTTCTGTCCTTTCTCCATCTTGCTGTCTCTGGCTTCCCCGTGACCCTCTTTTAGAATTGTTTCTCTCTTCTCTCTGTACGCATTGCGATTCCTTTTGCTCTCCATCTCCCTTTGTTTTGGTGTTTTTTTTGTTGTTTTTCTGGCTCCCTGTCCCTAATTGTTAATTCTCTGCCTTCTCATGCTCTGTACCACGTAGCCCCATGGTTTGTTTTGTGGTGTTCCCTCCCCGGCCCCTTCCCTCCGTCGTTGGCTGTCTCGGCTCCCTGTCCCCGTGGCTTCATTCTTCCCTTTCTGCCCTGTTCTTGTCGCTTATCTTGTCTGTCTCCATCTCGCTCGGTCCAGCTTCCTGCCCCTGTTCTTCTTTCCTCCCTCGCTGTCGTGCTGCCTGCCCCAGGTTCTTTGTGCGTCTCCAGCCTGCTCCTCATCCTTCTTTGTTGGTCTGTGTCCTGCTCTTCCCCTCTCTCTGCTGCTTTTATCTCCACCTCCGTCAGGCTCCCTGTCCTCCTCTGGCCGTCCTGTTCCCTGCCTCGTGCCTTCTCACTACACGCACACACGCCCCCCCACCCCCACCCCCCCGCCCCCCCCCCAGCCGGGTGCCGCTCTTGTCTTCTCTCCTCCTACTGTCCTGTGCCCTGCTCCTCACCTTTGGTGGCCTCCCCCTCTGCTCAGCAGCCCGTCGCTCCAGGAGCCAGGCGACGGACGGTCCGTTCCCTGCCAAACCGGGACAAGCGCGTGCCGTGGCTTAGCCTCAGCTGGCAACTCTGCACCAGGGAGCTGCTTGCTCGCTCCACCCTCAGTGGGCTGGGGGAGAGAGCTGGAAGGGTAAAAGTGAGAAAAATCATGGGTTGAGATCAAGACGGTTTAATAGGTAAAGCAAAAGCTGTGCGTGGAAGCAAAGCAAGGAATTAATTCGCTCCTCCTTTTCGGCGGGCAGGTGTTGAGCTGTTTCTGGGAAAGCAGGGCTCTGTCATGTGTAACGGTTACTTAGGAAGAGAAATGCCGTAGCCCCCAAGGACTCCCCCTTCTTCCCCCAGCTGCGTGTGCTGAGCATGATGTCAAATGGTATGGAATATCCCTTTGGTCAGTTAGCTGGGAAAGCTTTCCCAGCTGTGTCCTCTCCCAGCCTACTTGCTGGTGGGGCACTGAGAGAACCAGAAGAGGCCCTGACTGTGGAAGCAGTGCTCAGCAAGAACCAAAACATCTCTACATTATTAACGGTGTTTTGAGCATAAATCCAAAACTTATCCCTTCCTAGCTACTCTGGAGAAAATGAGCACTATCCCAGCCAACACCAGCTCCGTGCGGCTGCGGCAACGGCGGCCGAGGTGGCCTTGGGGCAGTGGGAGCGTTGGGGACCCTGAGCCACGAATGGCTCCTGGGACTTGTTACGCGTGTGCGCCTGCACAAACACCTGCCCTCTCCTTTGCCCTCAGGGCTGCGTTTGCGCTGCCTTTGCGTGGGGCAAGGGGCTGTGATGGAGCCCAGGGGAGGAGGTGGTGCACTGTGGGGGTGAGGGGAGGGGGCCCCCCGTTGCTGCTGTGCCTCAGCTGCGCGCGGGGGCTGGAGGAGCCCCAGGTGCGGGCAGTGGGGCTGATGGTGCCGGCTCCTCCCTGGAAAAGGGGTGGTGCCGTGCTCCGGGGGGCCAGTGTGAGCCGAGGGCGGAGCGGAGCGGAGCTGTGGCCGAGCGTCAGCGGGCTGCGACTGTAGCGAGGGAGAAGGTGAGCGGGGGCTGGGGGGTGGGCCGCTGGGTCCCGGGTAAAGCCCCGAGGAGGGCTGCGGCGGGGCAGCGCCGGGTCGGAGCGGAGCTGTGGGGAGAGCGAGGCTGTGGTGAGGGCTCGGTGGGGGTTCCGGGTGCATCGGCGGGAGGGACGGTGCCCCGCAGGGTCAGAGAGCGGGAGGGCGGGCTGGCGGCATTCCGGGAGCTGTGGTGGTGCGCCTGGCGGCTGGCCGTGCGGCCGTGTTGTGTCGCAGAGCATGCCGGGAGCTGTGGTGGTGCGGCTGTGGGCTGGCCGGGCGGCCGTGTTGTGTCGCAGAGCATGCCGGGAGCTGCAGTCCTTGCGGCGCGCGGCTGCGGTGCGGCCGTGTTGTGCCGCAGAGCATGCCGGGAGGTGTAGTCCTTGCGGCGCGCGGCTGCCGGGCGGCCGTGTTGTGGCGCAGAGCATGCCGGGAGGTGTAGTCCAGGCGCAGTGGCTGCCGGCGCTGTCACGTGGTTCGCCGGGGCGTGGCGGGAGGCGCGGTCTTCCGGCGCTCGGGTGCCGGGCGGCCGTGCCGCGTACGGTACGCGCGGTGTATTTGGGGTTGGATTCGTGTTGATTTCTGGGGGCTTGCGGGTGCGGCCGCTCCCCGAGAAGCGGTGAGTTCCCCGGGAGCTGACAGAAGGGAAGAGGGAAAGGAGGAGGACGGTGACCTTTTCCCCGTGCCCAGGGCGCAGATGATGGCCGCCTCCCCGGCTCGCCGGAGCTCCCGCTCAGCCTCCCCTTGCCCCCCCCTTGCCCCGTGCGCCTGCCCCCAGCCCCGGCACCTCCCCTGCAGCGTGCCGCGTAGCCCTTGGCCGCCCCCAGGCCCTGTCGTGAAGGCAGCGAGCCGGCCCTCAAGCGCACTGGATTCCCCCTCGGCGCAGGGGCCCTTAGCAGTAGCGCGGGGAAGGGGCGCTGTGTCCAGAAGCCCCTGCGCAAGGAGAGGCTTTGGCCAGGGTCGATCGACGGTAATGACGGTCGCTGTTTCTTCTTTCCCTCTCCCAGAGACCGTGCTGAGGACGTGGTTGTCTGTCCTTCCCCCGGGGATGCCGTTGACTGCGGCCGTCTCAGGCTCGCGTGGCTTCTCTCTGCCCGGCCTCGCCGTCCTTGCAGCGCAGGGCCGAAAAGGGATAGACAAAGCCCTTCCCGGCTGTGGAGAGGAGCTGCCTCGGCTGAAGCTGGAGACGCCAACGAAAGGTAAAGCAGAAGAAACTGAAGGCGCTCTGGCTGCCAGCTGCTTTACTGCTGCAGGCAAGAGAGAGCCTGTCCCTGCAGGTGAGGGAGGAAGGATCCCCCTTCATAGCCCGCAGCGGGCCAGGCCACCAACGTGCACCGCAGGGTCTGTACGCGTAACCCGCAGTTCGGTACGGGCGTGTAGTGCACGAGCGAGCTAGGCTACGTGCCGAGGAAGCCTCATCTCGTAAGAGCTGTAAGACACCCCCGTGTTCTCTTCAGGTGGAGGTCGGCCTAGAGTCTGGAGCTGCAGAAGAGGCAGGGAGGAGAGGAGGGGAAAGAAGCATGTGAACGGCTAAATTGTGCCAGCAGCGCTGAGAGCGAGAGTCGCGGTGAGTCCTGGGCCAGTGGGGCCCCGTTGCCTCTCTTGTACGTCCTGGGCCCTCCCTGTCTCTCCCCCGGCCCCCTCTCTTTCCTTACCTGCTGCAAAATTATTTTTTTTTTGCGCCCCCCCCGCACCTTCTTTCTCCGTCTCGCTCTGAGTGGCTCCCTGCCTCCCCGTCTTTTCAGTCCTCCCTCTCTCTGTCCTGTAGCCTGTGGCTACTTGTTCTTTCTCCGCCTCTCTCTGCCTGGCTCTGGCTCCGTTTTTATTTTTTTACTCCTCCTGCTCTGTCCTGTAGCCTGTCGGTATTTTTGTCTTTCTCTGGCTCTCTCGGTCTGACTCCCTGTGTTACCGAAAAACGCGGTAAAATCGGAAACAACTCCTCAAGACCAATTTAGTATTAAAGAGCAGGCATTCTTTATTCACGGCGCCGGATGCACGGGGGATCGCTCCTCCTGGCGTGCGTACCTCACGCACCTTTCCCGTTCAATTTGTAGATCAAAATTTTACGTATTCATACGTATTCATTATTGTCCTGTCTGCTGATCGGTACAAACTTGCTCGTTCCGTATGTAAATCGCTGCGCAGGCTCGGTGGTGGTCCGTGAGTCGGTGGTCGCGATCTCCCCCTGCCAGAATTGCCTTTTACCTTCTTGGCTGTTGATCTTGGCAGTCTTGGCTAGTTCTCTCAGTCCGCTCCACGAAACCGCGTTTTGTCGTCCTTTTCTGACAGAAGCACGTTGTCTGTTGTTCTGCTGACGTTAACGATCGCCTAGGGACTAAAATGCAGATCGACAGGTGCGCTGATTCGTACGCTCCATGTTCCCGTAATGGAACACCGTCTCTGGTTGGCTGATTTCATCGCTTTGGTTACACCTGTTCCTGTTGTTCAGTTTCTTCTTTTTTGGCTTTGTGTGATTCTCTCTGTGATTCTGTTTTTCTCTGCCTCGCTTTTCCCAGCTCCCCGTCCCTCACTTGGAATGCCCGTTGTCCTTCACCAGCTCACTCTCCCTTGGTTGCCATCCCCGTTTCTGAATTCCTCCTGCTTTGCCACGTAGCCCGTGACTTTTTTCTTAATCTCTCTCTGTCTGCCTCAACGCTCCCCCCGCGCTTTTTCATTCGTCTGCTCTGCTCTGCACCCTGCTACTGTTCTTGCCTTTCTGAGTTCTTCTCTGTCGAGCTCCCTTTCCCTATTTGTGAATTCCTGTTCTTCCTGCAGCCACCGCTGTTCCCTGTGACCTCCGTCTCTCTCTGTCCAGCTCCCTGTCCCTAGGTTTTAATCCCTGCCTCTGCCCGCTGTAGCCCGTCTAGGTTTTTCTCTCGGCCTCTCTCTCTGTCCGGCTCCCTCTCTCTGTGTTCTAATTCCACGTTCTCTGTCACGTAGACCCGTGCTATTTGTTTGTCCTCATCTCTCTCTGTCCAGCTCCTTGCTGCGATGTTTTATTTCTTCCCTCTCTGTCTGTCTTTGTAGCCCGTTGCCGTTGTTGGTTTGTTTTTTTTTTTTTCCCACTTGTTTCTTCATGTGTCTCTGTCTGCCTCCCAGTGCCTGATCTTTAATTCCTCCTTCCCTGTAGGCCGCTGTTCCTTTTTTCCATTCTACATTGTGTTCTCTTTGGTCTGCTGTTCTTATTCATCGATTCCCTCCTCGCCGCCCTGTGGCTTGTCCCCATTTATTGTTGCCTCTCTCTCCCTCTCTCTGGCTTCTTGCCCCTGTTTTTAAAATTCCTCCCTCTCTTCTCTCTTCCCTGTTGGCCGTGTGATCTTCAGCCTTTCTCCACCTCTTTCTGCCCAGCTCTCTGCGTCTATTCATTAATTCTTCCCTCTCTGCCCTGTAGCCTGTAGCTTCTGTCCTTTCTCCATCTTGCTGTCTCTGGCTTCCCCGTGACCCTCTTTTAGAATTGTTTCTCTCTTCTCTCTGTACGCATTGCGATTCCTTTTGCTCTCCATCTCCCTTTGTTTTGGTGTTTTTTTTGTTGTTTTTCTGGCTCCCTGTCCCTAATTGTTAATTCTCTGCCTTCTCATGCTCTGTACCACGTAGCCCCATGGTTTGTTTTGTGGTGTTCCCTCCCCGGCCCCTTCCCTCCGTCGTTGGCTGTCTCGGCTCCCTGTCCCCGTGGCTTCATTCTTCCCTTTCTGCCCTGTTCTTGTCGCTTATCTTGTCTGTCTCCATCTCGCTCGGTCCAGCTTCCTGCCCCTGTTCTTCTTTCCTCCCTCGCTGTCGTGCTGCCTGCCCCAGGTTCTTTGTGCGTCTCCAGCCTGCTCCTCATCCTTCTTTGTTGGTCTGTGTCCTGCTCTTCCCCTCTCTCTGCTGCTTTTATCTCCACCTCCGTCAGGCTCCCTGTCCTCCTCTGGCCGTCCTGTTCCCTGCCTCGTGCCTTCTCACTACACGCACACACGCCCCCCCACCCCCACCCCCCCGCCCCCCCCCCAGCCGGGTGCCGCTCTTGTCTTCTCTCCTCCTACTGTCCTGTGCCCTGCTCCTCACCTTTGGTGGCCTCCCCCTCTGCTCAGCAGCCCGTCGCTCCAGGAGCCAGGCGACGGACGGTCCGTTCCCTGCCAAACCGGGACAAGCGCGTGCCGTGGCTTAGCCTCAGCTGGCAACTCTGCACCAGGGAGCTGCTTGCTCGCTCCACCCTCAGTGGGCTGGGGGAGAGAGCTGGAAGGGTAAAAGTGAGAAAAATCATGGGTTGAGATCAAGACGGTTTAATAGGTAAAGCAAAAGCTGTGCGTGGAAGCAAAGCAAGGAATTAATTCGCTCCTCCTTTTCGGCGGGCAGGTGTTGAGCTGTTTCTGGGAAAGCAGGGCTCTGTCATGTGTAACGGTTACTTAGGAAGAGAAATGCCGTAGCCCCCAAGGACTCCCCCTTCTTCCCCCAGCTGCGTGTGCTGAGCATGATGTCAAATGGTATGGAATATCCCTTTGGTCAGTTAGCTGGGAAAGCTTTCCCAGCTGTGTCCTCTCCCAGCCTACTTGCTGGTGGGGCACTGAGAGAACCAGAAGAGGCCCTGACTGTGGAAGCAGTGCTCAGCAAGAACCAAAACATCTCTACATTATTAACGGTGTTTTGAGCATAAATCCAAAACTTATCCCTTCCTAGCTACTCTGGAGAAAATGAGCACTATCCCAGCCAACACCAGCTCCGTGCGGCTGCGGCAACGGCGGCCGAGGTGGCCTTGGGGCAGTGGGAGCGTTGGGGACCCTGAGCCACGAATGGCTCCTGGGACTTGTTACGCGTGTGCGCCTGCACAAACACCTGCCCTCTCCTTTGCCCTCAGGGCTGCGTTTGCGCTGCCTTTGCGTGGGGCAAGGGGCTGTGATGGAGCCCAGGGGAGGAGGTGGTGCACTGTGGGGGTGAGGGGAGGGGGCCCCCCGTTGCTGCTGTGCCTCAGCTGCGCGCGGGGGCTGGAGGAGCCCCAGGTGCGGGCAGTGGGGCTGATGGTGCCGGCTCCTCCCTGGAAAAGGGGTGGTGCCGTGCTCCGGGGGGCCAGTGTGAGCCGAGGGCGGAGCGGAGCGGAGCTGTGGCCGAGCGTCAGCGGGCTGCGACTGTAGCGAGGGAGAAGGTGAGCGGGGGCTGGGGGGTGGGCCGCTGGGTCCCGGGTAAAGCCCCGAGGCGGGCTGCGGCGGGGCAGCGCCGGGTCGGAGCGGAGCTGTGGGGAGAGCGAGGCTGTGGTGAGGGCTCGGTGGGGGTTCCGGGTGCATCGGCGGGAGGGACGGTGCCCCGCAGGGTCAGAGAGCGGGAGGGCGGGCTGGCGGCATTCCGGGAGCTGTGGTGGTGCGCCTGGCGGCTGGCCGTGCGGCCGTGTTGTGTCGCAGAGCATGCCGGGAGCTGTGGTGGTGCGGCTGTGGGCTGGCCGGGCGGCCGTGTTGTGTCGCAGAGCATGCCGGGAGCTGCAGTCCTTGTGGCGCGCGGCTGCGGTGCGGCCGTGTTGTGCCGCAGAGCATGCCGGGAGGTGTAGTCCTTGCGGCGCGCGGCTGCCGGGCGGCCGTGTTGTGGCGCAGAGCATGCCGGGAGGTGTAGTCCAGGCGCAGTGGCTGCCGGCGCTGTCACGTGGTTCGCCGGGGCGTGGCGGGAGGCGCGGTCTTCCGGCGCTCGGGTGCCGGGCGGCCGTGCCGCGTACGGTACGCGCGGTGTATTTGGGGTTGGATTCGTGTTGATTTCTGGGGGCTTGCGGGTGCGGCCGCTCCCCGAGAAGCGGTGAGTTCCCCGGGAGCTGACAGAAGGGAAGAGGGAAAGGAGGAGGACGGTGACCTTTTCCCCGTGCCCAGGGCGCAGATGATGGCCGCCTCCCCGGCTCGCCGGAGCTCCCGCTCAGCCTCCCCTTGCCCCCCCCTTGCCCCGTGCGCCTGCCCCCAGCCCCGGCACCTCCCCTGCAGCGTGCCGCGTAGCCCTTGGCCGCCCCCAGGCCCTGTCGTGAAGGCAGCGAGCCGGCCCTCAAGCGCACTGGATTCCCCCTCGGCGCAGGGGCCCTTAGCAGTAGCGCGGGGAAGGGGCGCTGTGTCCAGAAGCCCCTGCGCAAGGAGAGGCTTTGGCCAGGGTCGATCGACGGTAATGACGGTCGCTGTTTCTTCTTTCCCTCTCCCAGAGACCGTGCTGAGGACGTGGTTGTCTGTCCTTCCCCCGGGGATGCCGTTGACTGCGGCCGTCTCAGGCTCGCGTGGCTTCTCTCTGCCCGGCCTCGCCGTCCTTGCAGCGCAGGGCCGAAAAGGGATAGACAAAGCCCTTCCCGGCTGTGGAGAGGAGCTGCCTCGGCTGAAGCTGGAGACGCCAACGAAAGGTAAAGCAGAAGAAACTGAAGGCGCTCTGGCTGCCAGCTGCTTTACTGCTGCAGGCAAGAGAGAGCCTGTCCCTGCAGGTGAGGGAGGAAGGATCCCCCTTCATAGCCCGCAGCGGGCCAGGCCACCAACGTGCACCGCAGGGTCTGTACGCGTAACCCGCAGTTCGGTACGGGCGTGTAGTGCACGAGCGAGCTAGGCTACGTGCCGAGGAAGCCTCATCTCGTAAGAGCTGTAAGACACCCCCGTGTTCTCTTCAGGTGGAGGTCGGCCTAGAGTCTGGAGCTGCAGAAGAGGCAGGGAGGAGAGGAGGGGAAAGAAGCATGTGAACGGCTAAATTGTGCCAGCAGCGCTGAGAGCGAGAGTCGCGGTGAGTCCTGGGCCAGTGGGGCCCCGTTGCCTCTCTTGTACGTCCTGGGCCCTCCCTGTCTCTCCCCCGGCCCCCTCTCTTTCCTTACCTGCTGCAAAATTATTTTTTTTTTGCGCCCCCCCCGCACCTTCTTTCTCCGTCTCGCTCTGAGTGGCTCCCTGCCTCCCCGTCTTTTCAGTCCTCCCTCTCTCTGTCCTGTAGCCTGTGGCTACTTGTTCTTTCTCCGCCTCTCTCTGCCTGGCTCTGGCTCCGTTTTTATTTTTTTACTCCTCCTGCTCTGTCCTGTAGCCTGTCGGTATTTTTGTCTTTCTCTGGCTCTCTCGGTCTGACTCCCTGTGTTACCGAAAAACGCGGTAAAATCGGAAACAACTCCTCAAGACCAATTTAGTATTAAAGAGCAGGCATTCTTTATTCACGGCGCCGGATGCACGGGGGATCGCTCCTCCTGGCGTGCGTACCTCACGCACCTTTCCCGTTCAATTTGTAGATCAAAATTTTACGTATTCATACGTATTCATTATTGTCCTGTCTGCTGATCGGTACAAACTTGCTCGTTCCGTATGTAAATCGCTGCGCAGGCTCGGTGGTGGTCCGTGAGTCGGTGGTCGCGATCTCCCCCTGCCAGAATTGCCTTTTACCTTCTTGGCTGTTGATCTTGGCAGTCTTGGCTAGTTCTCTCAGTCCGCTCCACGAAACCGCGTTTTGTCGTCCTTTTCTGACAGAAGCACGTTGTCTGTTGTTCTGCTGACGTTAACGATCGCCTAGGGACTAAAATGCAGATCGACAGGTGCGCTGATTCGTACGCTCCATGTTCCCGTAATGGAACACCGTCTCTGGTTGGCTGATTTCATCGCTTTGGTTACACCTGTTCCTGTTGTTCAGTTTCTTCTTTTTTGGCTTTGTGTGATTCTCTCTGTGATTCTGTTTTTCTCTGCCTCGCTTTTCCCAGCTCCCCGTCCCTCACTTGGAATGCCCGTTGTCCTTCACCAGCTCACTCTCCCTTGGTTGCCATCCCCGTTTCTGAATTCCTCCTGCTTTGCCACGTAGCCCGTGACTTTTTTCTTAATCTCTCTCTGTCTGCCTCAACGCTCCCCCCGCGCTTTTTCATTCGTCTGCTCTGCTCTGCACCCTGCTACTGTTCTTGCCTTTCTGAGTTCTTCTCTGTCGAGCTCCCTTTCCCTATTTGTGAATTCCTGTTCTTCCTGCAGCCACCGCTGTTCCCTGTGACCTCCGTCTCTCTCTGTCCAGCTCCCTGTCCCTAGGTTTTAATCCCTGCCTCTGCCCGCTGTAGCCCGTCTAGGTTTTTCTCTCGGCCTCTCTCTCTGTCCGGCTCCCTCTCTCTGTGTTCTAATTCCACGTTCTCTGTCACGTAGACCCGTGCTATTTGTTTGTCCTCATCTCTCTCTGTCCAGCTCCTTGCTGCGATGTTTTATTTCTTCCCTCTCTGTCTGTCTTTGTAGCCCGTTGCCGTTGTTGGTTTGTTTTTTTTTTTTTCCCACTTGTTTCTTCATGTGTCTCTGTCTGCCTCCCAGTGCCTGATCTTTAATTCCTCCTTCCCTGTAGGCCGCTGTTCCTTTTTTCCATTCTACATTGTGTTCTCTTTGGTCTGCTGTTCTTATTCATCGATTCCCTCCTCGCCGCCCTGTGGCTTGTCCCCATTTATTGTTGCCTCTCTCTCCCTCTCTCTGGCTTCTTGCCCCTGTTTTTAAAATTCCTCCCTCTCTTCTCTCTTCCCTGTTGGCCGTGTGATCTTCAGCCTTTCTCCACCTCTTTCTGCCCAGCTCTCTGCGTCTATTCATTAATTCTTCCCTCTCTGCCCTGTAGCCTGTAGCTTCTGTCCTTTCTCCATCTTGCTGTCTCTGGCTTCCCCGTGACCCTCTTTTAGAATTGTTTCTCTCTTCTCTCTGTACGCATTGCGATTCCTTTTGCTCTCCATCTCCCTTTGTTTTGGTGTTTTTTTTGTTGTTTTTCTGGCTCCCTGTCCCTAATTGTTAATTCTCTGCCTTCTCATGCTCTGTACCACGTAGCCCCATGGTTTGTTTTGTGGTGTTCCCTCCCCGGCCCCTTCCCTCCGTCGTTGGCTGTCTCGGCTCCCTGTCCCCGTGGCTTCATTCTTCCCTTTCTGCCCTGTTCTTGTCGCTTATCTTGTCTGTCTCCATCTCGCTCGGTCCAGCTTCCTGCCCCTGTTCTTCTTTCCTCCCTCGCTGTCGTGCTGCCTGCCCCAGGTTCTTTGTGCGTCTCCAGCCTGCTCCTCATCCTTCTTTGTTGGTCTGTGTCCTGCTCTTCCCCTCTCTCTGCTGCTTTTATCTCCACCTCCGTCAGGCTCCCTGTCCTCCTCTGGCCGTCCTGTTCCCTGCCTCGTGCCTTCTCACTACACGCACACACGCCCCCCCACCCCCACCCCCCCCGCCCCCCCCCCCAGCCGGGTGCCGCTCTTGTCTTCTCTCCTCCTACTGTCCTGTGCCCTGCTCCTCACCTTTGGTGGCCTCCCCCTCTGCTCAGCAGCCCGTCGCTCCAGGAGCCAGGCGACGGACGGTCCGTTCCCTGCCAAACCGGGACAAGCGCGTGCCGTGGCTTAGCCTCAGCTGGCAACTCTGCACCAGGGAGCTGCTTGCTCGCTCCACCCTCAGTGGGCTGGGGGAGAGAGCTGGAAGGGTAAAAGTGAGAAAAATCATGGGTTGAGATCAAGACGGTTTAATAGGTAAAGCAAAAGCTGTGCGTGGAAGCAAAGCAAGGAATTAATTCGCTCCTCCTTTTCGGCGGGCAGGTGTTGAGCTGTTTCTGGGAAAGCAGGGCTCTGTCATGTGTAACGGTTACTTAGGAAGAGAAATGCCGTAGCCCCCAAGGACTCCCCCTTCTTCCCCCAGCTGCGTGTGCTGAGCATGATGTCAAATGGTATGGAATATCCCTTTGGTCAGTTAGCTGGGAAAGCTTTCCCAGCTGTGTCCTCTCCCAGCCTACTTGCTGGTGGGGCACTGAGAGAACCAGAAGAGGCCCTGACTGTGGAAGCAGTGCTCAGCAAGAACCAAAACATCTCTACATTATTAACGGTGTTTTGAGCATAAATCCAAAACTTATCCCTTCCTAGCTACTCTGGAGAAAATGAGCACTATCCCAGCCAACACCAGCTCCGTGCGGCTGCGGCAACGGCGGCCGAGGTGGCCTTGGGGCAGTGGGAGCGTTGGGGACCCTGAGCCACGAATGGCTCCTGGGACTTGTTACGCGTGTGCGCCTGCACAAACACCTGCCCTCTCCTTTGCCCTCAGGGCTGCGTTTGCGCTGCCTTTGCGTGGGGCAAGGGGCTGTGATGGAGCCCAGGGGAGGAGGTGGTGCACTGTGGGGGTGAGGGGAGGGGGCCCCCCGTTGCTGCTGTGCCTCAGCTGCGCGCGGGGGCTGGAGGAGCCCCAGGTGCGGGCAGTGGGGCTGATGGTGCCGGCTCCTCCCTGGAAAAGGGGTGGTGCCGTGCTCCGGGGGGCCAGTGTGAGCCGAGGGCGGAGCGGAGCGGAGCTGTGGCCGAGCGTCAGCGGGCTGCGACTGTAGCGAGGGAGAAGGTGAGCGGGGGCTGGGGGGTGGGCCGCTGGGTCCCGGGTAAAGCCCCGAGGCGGGCTGCGGCGGGGCAGCGCCGGGTCGGAGCGGAGCTGTGGGGAGAGCGAGGCTGTGGTGAGGGCTCGGTGGGGGTTCCGGGTGCATCGGCGGGAGGGACGGTGCCCCGCAGGGTCAGAGAGCGGGAGGGCGGGCTGGCGGCATTCCGGGAGCTGTGGTGGTGCGCCTGGCGGCTGGCCGTGCGGCCGTGTTGTGTCGCAGAGCATGCCGGGAGCTGTGGTGGTGCGGCTGTGGGCTGGCCGGGCGGCCGTGTTGTGTCGCAGAGCATGCCGGGAGCTGCAGTCCTTGCGGCGCGCGGCTGCGGTGCGGCCGTGTTGTGCCGCAGAGCATGCCGGGAGGTGTAGTCCTTGCGGCGCGCGGCTGCCGGGCGGCCGTGTTGTGGCGCAGAGCATGCCGGGAGGTGTAGTCCAGGCGCAGTGGCTGCCGGCGCTGTCACGTGGTTCGCCGGGGCGTGGCGGGAGGCGCGGTCTTCCGGCGCTCGGGTGCCGGGCGGCCGTGCCGCGTACGGTACGCGCGGTGTATTTGGGGTTGGATTCGTGTTGATTTCTGGGGGCTTGCGGGTGCGGCCGCTCCCCGAGAAGCGGTGAGTTCCCCGGGAGCTGACAGAAGGGAAGAGGGAAAGGAGGAGGACGGTGACCTTTTCCCCGTGCCCAGGGCGCAGATGATGGCCGCCTCCCCGGCTCGCCGGAGCTCCCGCTCAGCCTCCCCTTGCCCCCCCCTTGCCCCGTGCGCCTGCCCCCAGCCCCGGCACCTCCCCTGCAGCGTGCCGCGTAGCCCTTGGCCGCCCCCAGGCCCTGTCGTGAAGGCAGCGAGCCGGCCCTCAAGCGCACTGGATTCCCCCTCGGCGCAGGGGCCCTTAGCAGTAGCGCGGGGAAGGGGCGCTGTGTCCAGAAGCCCCTGCGCAAGGAGAGGCTTTGGCCAGGGTCGATCGACGGTAATGACGGTCGCTGTTTCTTCTTTCCCTCTCCCAGAGACCGTGCTGAGGACGTGGTTGTCTGTCCTTCCCCCGGGGATGCCGTTGACTGCGGCCGTCTCAGGCTCGCGTGGCTTCTCTCTGCCCGGCCTCGCCGTCCTTGCAGCGCAGGGCCGAAAAGGGATAGACAAAGCCCTTCCCGGCTGTGGAGAGGAGCTGCCTCGGCTGAAGCTGGAGACGCCAACGAAAGGTAAAGCAGAAGAAACTGAAGGCGCTCTGGCTGCCAGCTGCTTTACTGCTGCAGGCAAGAGAGAGCCTGTCCCTGCAGGTGAGGGAGGAAGGATCCCCCTTCATAGCCCGCAGCGGGCCAGGCCACCAACGTGCACCGCAGGGTCTGTACGCGTAACCCGCAGTTCGGTACGGGCGTGTAGTGCACGAGCGAGCTAGGCTACGTGCCGAGGAAGCCTCATCTCGTAAGAGCTGTAAGACACCCCCGTGTTCTCTTCAGGTGGAGGTCGGCCTAGAGTCTGGAGCTGCAGAAGAGGCAGGGAGGAGAGGAGGGGAAAGAAGCATGTGAACGGCTAAATTGTGCCAGCAGCGCTGAGAGCGAGAGTCGCGGTGAGTCCTGGGCCAGTGGGGCCCCGTTGCCTCTCTTGTACGTCCTGGGCCCTCCCTGTCTCTCCCCCGGCCCCCTCTCTTTCCTTACCTGCTGCAAAATTATTTTTTTTTTGCGCCCCCCCCGCACCTTCTTTCTCCGTCTCGCTCTGAGTGGCTCCCTGCCTCCCCGTCTTTTCAGTCCTCCCTCTCTCTGTCCTGTAGCCTGTGGCTACTTGTTCTTTCTCCGCCTCTCTCTGCCTGGCTCTGGCTCCGTTTTTATTTTTTTACTCCTCCTGCTCTGTCCTGTAGCCTGTCGGTATTTTTGTCTTTCTCTGGCTCTCTCGGTCTGACTCCCTGTGTTACCGAAAAACGCGGTAAAATCGGAAACAACTCCTCAAGACCAATTTAGTATTAAAGAGCAGGCATTCTTTATTCACGGCGCCGGATGCACGGGGGATCGCTCCTCCTGGCGTGCGTACCTCACGCACCTTTCCCGTTCAATTTGTAGATCAAAATTTTACGTATTCATACGTATTCATTATTGTCCTGTCTGCTGATCGGTACAAACTTGCTCGTTCCGTATGTAAATCGCTGCGCAGGCTCGGTGGTGGTCCGTGAGTCGGTGGTCGCGATCTCCCCCTGCCAGAATTGCCTTTTACCTTCTTGGCTGTTGATCTTGGCAGTCTTGGCTAGTTCTCTCAGTCCGCTCCACGAAACCGCGTTTTGTCGTCCTTTTCTGACAGAAGCATGTTGTCTGTTGTTCTGCTGACGTTAACGATCGCCTAGGGACTAAAATGCAGATCGACAGGTGCGCTGATTCGTACGCTCCATGTTCCCGTAATGGAACACCGTCTCTGGTTGGCTGATTTCATCGCTTTGGTTACACCTGTTCCTGTTGTTCAGTTTCTTCTTTTTTGGCTTTGTGTGATTCTCTCTGTGATTCTGTTTTTCTCTGCCTCGCTTTTCCCAGCTCCCCGTCCCTCACTTGGAATGCCCGTTGTCCTTCACCAGCTCACTCTCCCTTGGTTGCCATCCCCGTTTCTGAATTCCTCCTGCTTTGCCACGTAGCCCGTGACTTTTTTCTTAATCTCTCTCTGTCTGCCTCAACGCTCCCCCCGCGCTTTTTCATTCGTCTGCTCTGCTCTGCACCCTGCTACTGTTCTTGCCTTTCTGAGTTCTTCTCTGTCGAGCTCCCTTTCCCTATTTGTGAATTCCTGTTCTTCCTGCAGCCACCGCTGTTCCCTGTGACCTCCGTCTCTCTCTGTCCAGCTCCCTGTCCCTAGGTTTTAATCCCTGCCTCTGCCCGCTGTAGCCCGTCTAGGTTTTTCTCTCGGCCTCTCTCTCTGTCCGGCTCCCTCTCTCTGTGTTCTAATTCCACGTTCTCTGTCACGTAGACCCGTGCTATTTGTTTGTCCTCATCTCTCTCTGTCCAGCTCCTTGCTGCGATGTTTTATTTCTTCCCTCTCTGTCTGTCTTTGTAGCCCGTTGCCGTTGTTGGTTTGTTTTTTTTTTTTTCCCACTTGTTTCTTCATGTGTCTCTGTCTGCCTCCCAGTGCCTGATCTTTAATTCCTCCTTCCCTGTAGGCCGCTGTTCCTTTTTTCCATTCTACATTGTGTTCTCTTTGGTCTGCTGTTCTTATTCATCGATTCCCTCCTCGCCGCCCTGTGGCTTGTCCCCATTTATTGTTGCCTCTCTCTCCCTCTGTCTGGCTTCTTGCCCCTGTTTTTAAAATTCCTCCCTCTCTTCTCTCTTCCCTGTTGGCCGTGTGATCTTCAGCCTTTCTCCACCTCTTTCTGCCCAGCTCTCTGCGTCTATTCATTAATTCTTCCCTCTCTGCCCTGTAGCCTGTAGCTTCTGTCCTTTCTCCATCTTGCTGTCTCTGGCTTCCCCGTGACCCTCTTTTAGAATTGTTTCTCTCTTCTCTCTGTACGCATTGCGATTCCTTTTGCTCTCCATCTCCCTTTGTTTTGGTGTTTTTTTTGTTGTTTTTCTGGCTCCCTGTCCCTAATTGTTAATTCTCTGCCTTCTCATGCTCTGTACCACGTAGCCCCATGGTTTGTTTTGTGGTGTTCCCTCCCCGGCCCCTTCCCTCCGTCGTTGGCTGTCTCGGCTCCCTGTCCCCGTGGCTTCATTCTTCCCTTTCTGCCCTGTTCTTGTCGCTTATCTTGTCTGTCTCCATCTCGCTCGGTCCAGCTTCCTGCCCCTGTTCTTCTTTCCTCCCTCGCTGTCGTGCTGCCTGCCCCAGGTTCTTTGTGCGTCTCCAGCCTGCTCCTCATCCTTCTTTGTTGGTCTGTGTCCTGCTCTTCCCCTCTCTCTGCTGCTTTTATCTCCACCTCCGTCAGGCTCCCTGTCCTCCTCTGGCCGTCCTGTTCCCTGCCTCGTGCCTTCTCACTACACGCACACACGCCCCCCCACCCCCACCCCCCCGCCCCCCCCCCAGCCGGGTGCCGCTCTTGTCTTCTCTCCTCCTACTGTCCTGTGCCCTGCTCCTCACCTTTGGTGGCCTCCCCCTCTGCTCAGCAGCCCGTCGCTCCAGGAGCCAGGCGACGGACGGTCCGTTCCCTGCCAAACCGGGACAAGCGCGTGCCGTGGCTTAGCCTCAGCTGGCAACTCTGCACCAGGGAGCTGCTTGCTCGCTCCACCCTCAGTGGGCTGGGGGAGAGAGCTGGAAGGGTAAAAGTGAGAAAAATCATGGGTTGAGATCAAGACGGTTTAATAGGTAAAGCAAAAGCTGTGCGTGGAAGCAAAGCAAGGAATTAATTCGCTCCTCCTTTTCGGCGGGCAGGTGTTGAGCTGTTTCTGGGAAAGCAGGGCTCTGTCATGTGTAACGGTTACTTAGGAAGAGAAATGCCGTAGCCCCCAAGGACTCCCCCTTCTTCCCCCAGCTGCGTGTGCTGAGCATGATGTCAAATGGTATGGAATATCCCTTTGGTCAGTTAGCTGGGAAAGCTTTCCCAGCTGTGTCCTCTCCCAGCCTACCTGCTGGTGGGGCACTGAGAGAACCAGAAGAGGCCCTGACTGTGGAAGCAGTGCTCAGCAAGAACCAAAACATCTCTACATTATTAACGGTGTTTTGAGCATAAATCCAAAACTTATCCCTTCCTAGCTACTCTGGAGAAAATGAGCACTATCCCAGCCAACACCAGCTCCGTGCGGCTGCGGCAACGGCGGCCGAGGTGGCCTTGGGGCAGTGGGAGCGTTGGGGACCCTGAGCCACGAATGGCTCCTGGGACTTGTTACGCGTGTGCGCCTGCACAAACACCTGCCCTCTCCTTTGCCCTCAGGGCTGCGTTTGCGCTGCCTTTGCGTGGGGCAAGGGGCTGTGATGGAGCCCAGGGGAGGAGGTGGTGCACTGTGGGGGTGAGGGGAGGGGGCCCCCCGTTGCTGCTGTGCCTCAGCTGCGCGCGGGGGCTGGAGGAGCCCCAGGTGCGGGCAGTGGGGCTGATGGTGCCGGCTCCTCCCTGGAAAAGGGGTGGTGCCGTGCTCCGGGGGGCCAGTGTGAGCCGAGGGCGGAGCGGAGCGGAGCTGTGGCCGAGCGTCAGCGGGCTGCGACTGTAGCGAGGGAGAAGGTGAGCGGGGGCTGGGGGGTGGGCCGCTGGGTCCCGGGTAAAGCCCCGAGGCGGGCTGCGGCGGGGCAGCGCCGGGTCGGAGCGGAGCTGTGGGGAGAGCGAGGCTGTGGTGAGGGCTCGGTGGGGGTTCCGGGTGCATCGGCGGGAGGGACGGTGCCCCGCAGGGTCAGAGAGCGGGAGGGCGGGCTGGCGGCATTCCGGGAGCTGTGGTGGTGCGCCTGGCGGCTGGCCGTGCGGCCGTGTTGTGTCGCAGAGCATGCCGGGAGCTGTGGTGGTGCGGCTGTGGGCTGGCCGGGCGGCCGTGTTGTGTCGCAGAGCATGCCGGGAGCTGCAGTCCTTGTGGCGCGCGGCTGCGGTGCGGCCGTGTTGTGCCGCAGAGCATGCCGGGAGGTGTAGTCCTTGCGGCGCGCGGCTGCCGGGCGGCCGTGTTGTGGCGCAGAGCATGCCGGGAGGTGTAGTCCTTGCGGCGCGCGGCTGCCGGACGGCCGTGTTGTGGCGCAGAGCATGCCGGGAGGTGTAGTCCAGGCGCAGTGGCTGCCGGCGCTGTCACGTGGTTCGCCGGGGCGTGGCGGGAGGCGCGGTCTTCCGGCGCTCGGGTGCCGGGCGGCCGTGCCGCGTACGGTACGCGCGGTGTATTTGGGGTTGGATTCGTGTTGATTTCTGGGGGCTTGCGGGTGCGGCCGCTCCCCGAGAAGCGGTGAGTTCCCCGGGAGCTGACAGAAGGGAAGAGGGAAAGGAGGAGGACGGTGACCTTTTCCCCGTGCCCAGGGCGCAGATGATGGCCGCCTCCCCGGCTCGCCGGAGCTCCCGCTCAGCCTCCCCTTGCCCCCCCCTTGCCCCGTGCGCCTGCCCCCAGCCCCGGCACCTCCCCTGCAGCGTGCCGCGTAGCCCTTGGCCGCCCCCAGGCCCTGTCGTGAAGGCAGCGAGCCGGCCCTCAAGCGCACTGGATTCCCCCTCGGCGCAGGGGCCCTTAGCAGTAGCGCGGGGAAGGGGCGCTGTGTCCAGAAGCCCCTGCGCAAGGAGAGGCTTTGGCCAGGGTCGATCGACGGTAATGACGGTCGCTGTTTCTTCTTTCCCTCTCCCAGAGACCGTGCTGAGGACGTGGTTGTCTGTCCTTCCCCCGGGGATGCCGTTGACTGCGGCCGTCTCAGGCTCGCGTGGCTTCTCTCTGCCCGGCCTCGCCGTCCTTGCAGCGCAGGGCCGAAAAGGGATAGACAAAGCCCTTCCCGGCTGTGGAGAGGAGCTGCCTCGGCTGAAGCTGGAGACGCCAACGAAAGGTAAAGCAGAAGAAACTGAAGGCGCTCTGGCTGCCAGCTGCTTTACTGCTGCAGGCAAGAGAGAGCCTGTCCCTGCAGGTGAGGGAGGAAGGATCCCCCTTCATAGCCCGCAGCGGGCCAGGCCACCAACGTGCACCGCAGGGTCTGTACGCGTAACCCGCAGTTCGGTACGGGCGTGTAGTGCACGAGCGAGCTAGGCTACGTGCCGAGGAAGCCTCATCTCGTAAGAGCTGTAAGACACCCCCGTGTTCTCTTCAGGTGGAGGTCGGCCTAGAGTCTGGAGCTGCAGAAGAGGCAGGGAGGAGAGGAGGGGAAAGAAGCATGTGAACGGCTAAATTGTGCCAGCAGCGCTGAGAGCGAGAGTCGCGGTGAGTCCTGGGCCAGTGGGGCCCCGTTGCCTCTCTTGTACGTCCTGGGCCCTCCCTGTCTCTCCCCCGGCCCCCTCTCTTTCCTTACCTGCTGCAAAATTATTTTTTTTTTGCGCCCCCCCCGCACCTTCTTTCTCCGTCTCGCTCTGAGTGGCTCCCTGCCTCCCCGTCTTTTCAGTCCTCCCTCTCTCTGTCCTGTAGCCTGTGGCTACTTGTTCTTTCTCCGCCTCTCTCTGCCTGGCTCTGGCTCCGTTTTTATTTTTTTACTCCTCCTGCTCTGTCCTGTAGCCTGTCGGTATTTTTGTCTTTCTCTGGCTCTCTCGGTCTGACTCCCTGTGTTACCGAAAAACGCGGTAAAATCGGAAACAACTCCTCAAGACCAATTTAGTATTAAAGAGCAGGCATTCTTTATTCACGGCGCCGGATGCACGGGGGATCGCTCCTCCTGGCGTGCGTACCTCACGCACCTTTCCCGTTCAATTTGTAGATCAAAGTTTTACGTATTCATACGTATTCATTATTGTCCTGTCTGCTGATCGGTACAAACTTGCTCGTTCCGTATGTAAATCGCTGCGCAGGCTCGGTGGTGGTCCGTGAGTCGGTGGTCGCGATCTCCCCCTGCCAGAATTGCCTTTTACCTTCTTGGCTGTTGATCTTGGCAGTCTTGGCTAGTTCTCTCAGTCCGCTCCACGAAACCGCGTTTTGTCGTCCTTTTCTGACAGAAGCACGTTGTCTGTTGTTCTGCTGACGTTAACGATCGCCTAGGGACTAAAATGCAGATCGACAGGTGCGCTGATTCGTACGCTCCATGTTCCCGTAATGGAACACCGTCTCTGGTTGGCTGATTTCATCGCTTTGGTTACACCTGTTCCTGTTGTTCAGTTTCTTCTTTTTTGGCTTTGTGTGATTCTCTCTGTGATTCTGTTTTTCTCTGCCTCGCTTTTCCCAGCTCCCCGTCCCTCACTTGGAATGCCCGTTGTCCTTCACCAGCTCACTCTCCCTTGGTTGCCATCCCCGTTTCTGAATTCCTCCTGCTTTGCCACGTAGCCCGTGACTTTTTTCTTAATCTCTCTCTGTCTGCCTCAACGCTCCCCCCGCGCTTTTTCATTCGTCTGCTCTGCTCTGCACCCTGCTACTGTTCTTGCCTTTCTGAGTTCTTCTCTGTCGAGCTCCCTTTCCCTATTTGTGAATTCCTGTTCTTCCTGCAGCCACCGCTGTTCCCTGTGACCTCCGTCTCTCTCTGTCCAGCTCCCTGTCCCTAGGTTTTAATCCCTGCCTCTGCCCGCTGTAGCCCGTCTAGGTTTTTCTCTCGGCCTCTCTCTCTGTCCGGCTCCCTCTCTCTGTGTTCTAATTCCACGTTCTCTGTCACGTAGACCCGTGCTATTTGTTTGTCCTCATCTCTCTCTGTCCAGCTCCTTGCTGCGATGTTTTATTTCTTCCCTCTCTGTCTGTCTTTGTAGCCCGTTGCCGTTGTTGGTTTGTTTTTTTTTTTTTCCCACTTGTTTCTTCATGTGTCTCTGTCTGCCTCCCAGTGCCTGATCTTTAATTCCTCCTTCCCTGTAGGCCGCTGTTCCTTTTTTCCATTCTACATTGTGTTCTCTTTGGTCTGCTGTTCTTATTCATCGATTCCCTCCTCGCCGCCCTGTGGCTTGTCCCCATTTATTGTTGCCTCTCTCTCCCTCTCTCTGGCTTCTTGCCCCTGTTTTTAAAATTCCTCCCTCTCTTCTCTCTTCCCTGTTGGCCGTGTGATCTTCAGCCTTTCTCCACCTCTTTCTGCCCAGCTCTCTGCGTCTATTCATTAATTCTTCCCTCTCTGCCCTGTAGCCTGTAGCTTCTGTCCTTTCTCCATCTTGCTGTCTCTGGCTTCCCCGTGACCCTCTTTTAGAATTGTTTCTCTCTTCTCTCTGTACGCATTGCGATTCCTTTTGCTCTCCATCTCCCTTTGTTTTGGTGTTTTTTTTGTTGTTTTTCTGGCTCCCTGTCCCTAATTGTTAATTCTCTGCCTTCTCATGCTCTGTACCACGTAGCCCCATGGTTTGTTTTGTGGTGTTCCCTCCCCGGCCCCTTCCCTCCGTCGTTGGCTGTCTCGGCTCCCTGTCCCCGTGGCTTCATTCTTCCCTTTCTGCCCTGTTCTTGTCGCTTATCTTGTCTGTCTCCATCTCGCTCGGTCCAGCTTCCTGCCCCTGTTCTTCTTTCCTCCCTCGCTGTCGTGCTGCCTGCCCCAGGTTCTTTGTGCGTCTCCAGCCTGCTCCTCATCCTTCTTTGTTGGTCTGTGTCCTGCTCTTCCCCTCTCTCTGCTGCTTTTATCTCCACCTCCGTCAGGCTCCCTGTCCTCCTCTGGCCGTCCTGTTCCCTGCCTCGTGCCTTCTCACTACACGCACACACGCCCCCCCCGCCCCCACCCCCCCGCCCCCCCCCCAGCCGGGTGCCGCTCTTGTCTTCTCTCCTCCTACTGTCCTGTGCCCTGCTCCTCACCTTTGGTGGCCTCCCCCTCTGCTCAGCAGCCCGTCGCTCCAGGAGCCAGGCGACGGACGGTCCGTTCCCTGCCAAACCGGGACAAGCGCGTGCCGTGGCTTAGCCTCAGCTGGCAACTCTGCACCAGGGAGCTGCTTGCTCGCTCCACCCTCAGTGGGCTGGGGGAGAGAGCTGGAAGGGTAAAAGTGAGAAAAATCATGGGTTGAGATCAAGACGGTTTAATAGGTAAAGCAAAAGCTGTGCGTGGAAGCAAAGCAAGGAATTAATTCGCTCCTCCTTTTCGGCGGGCAGGTGTTGAGCTGTTTCTGGGAAAGCAGGGCTCTGTCATGTGTAACGGTTACTTAGGAAGAGAAATGCCGTAGCCCCCAAGGACTCCCCCTTCTTCCCCCAGCTGCGTGTGCTGAGCATGATGTCAAATGGTATGGAATATCCCTTTGGTCAGTTAGCTGGGAAAGCTTTCCCAGCTGTGTCCTCTCCCAGCCTACTTGCTGGTGGGGCACTGAGAGAACCAGAAGAGGCCCTGACTGTGGAAGCAGTGCTCAGCAAGAACCAAAACATCTCTACATTATTAACGGTGTTTTGAGCATAAATCCAAAACTTATCCCTTCCTAGCTACTCTGGAGAAAATGAGCACTATCCCAGCCAACACCAGCTCCGTGCGGCTGCGGCAACGGCGGCCGAGGTGGCCTTGGGGCAGTGGGAGCGTTGGGGACCCTGAGCCACGAATGGCTCCTGGGACTTGTTACGCGTGTGCGCCTGCACAAACACCTGCCCTCTCCTTTGCCCTCAGGGCTGCGTTTGCGCTGCCTTTGCGTGGGGCAAGGGGCTGTGATGGAGCCCAGGGGAGGAGGTGGTGCACTGTGGGGGTGAGGGGAGGGGGCCCCCCGTTGCTGCTGTGCCTCAGCTGCGCGCGGGGGCTGGAGGAGCCCCAGGTGCGGGCAGTGGGGCTGATGGTGCCGGCTCCTCCCTGGAAAAGGGGTGGTGCCGTGCTCCGGGGGGCCAGTGTGAGCCGAGGGCGGAGCGGAGCGGAGCTGTGGCCGAGCGTCAGCGGGCTGCGACTGTAGCGAGGGAGAAGGTGAGCGGGGGCTGGGGGGTGGGCCGCTGGGTCCCGGGTAAAGCCCCGAGGCGGGCTGCGGCGGGGCAGCGCCGGGTCGGAGCGGAGCTGTGGGGAGAGCGAGGCTGTGGTGAGGGCTCGGTGGGGGTTCCGGGTGCATCGGCGGGAGGGACGGTGCCCCGCAGGGTCAGAGAGCGGGAGGGCGGGCTCGCGGCATTCCGGGAGCTGTGGTGGTGCGCCTGGCGGCTGGCCGTGCGGCCGTGTTGTGTCGCAGAGCATGCCGGGAGCTGTGGTGGTGCGGCTGTGGGCTGGCCGGGCGGCCGTGTTGTGTCGCAGAGCATGCCGGGAGGTGTAGTCCTTGTGGCGCGCGGCTGCCGGGCGGCCGTGTTGTGCCGCAGAGCATGCCGGGAGGTGTAGTCCTTGCGGCGCGCGGCTGCCGGGCGGCCGTGTTGTGCCGCAGAGCATGCCGGGAGGTGTAGTCCTTGCGGCGCGCGGCTGCCGGGCGGCCGTGTTGTGGCGCAGAGCATGCCGGGAGGTGTAGTCCAGGCGCAGTGGCTGCCGGCGCTGTCACGTGGTTCGCCGGGGCGTGGCGGGAGGCGCGGTCTTCCGGCGCTCGGGTGCCGGGCGGCCGTGCCGCGTACGGTACGCGCGGTGTATTTGGGGTTGGATTCGTGTTGATTTCTGGGGGCTTGCGGGTGCGGCCGCTCCCCGAGAAGCGGTGAGTTCCCCGGGAGCTGACAGAAGGGAAGAGGGAAAGGAGGAGGACGGTGACCTTTTCCCCGTGCCCAGGGCGCAGATGATGGCCGCCTCCCCGGCTCGCCGGAGCTCCTGCTCAGCCTCCCCTTGCCCCCCCCTTGCCCCGTGCGCCTGCCCCCAGCCCCGGCACCTCCCCTGCAGCGTGCCGCGTAGCCCTTGGCCGCCCCCAGGCCCTGTCGTGAAGGCAGCGAGCCGGCCCTCAAGCGCACTGGATTCCCCCTCGGCGCAGGGGCCCTTAGCAGTAGCGCGGGGAAGGGGCGCTGTGTCCAGAAGCCCCTGCGCAAGGAGAGGCTTTGGCCAGGGTCGATCGACGGTAATGACGGTCGCTGTTTCTTCTTTCCCTCTCCCAGAGACCGTGCTGAGGACGTGGTTGTCTGTCCTTCCCCCGGGGATGCCGTTGACTGCGGCCGTCTCAGGCTCGCGTGGCTTCTCTCTGCCCGGCCTCGCCGTCCTTGCAGCGCAGGGCCGAAAAGGGATAGACAAAGCCCTTCCCGGCTGTGGAGAGGAGCTGCCTCGGCTGAAGCTGGAGACGCCAACGAAAGGTAAAGCAGAAGAAACGGAAGGCGCTCTGGCTGCCAGCTGCTTTCCTGCTGCAGGCAAGAGAGAGCCTGTCCCTGCAGGTGAGGGAGGAAGGATCCCCCTTCATAGCCCGCAGCGGGCCAGGCCACCAACGTGCACCGCAGGGTCTGTACGCGTAACCCGCAGTTCGGTACGGGCGTGTAGTGCACGAGCGAGCTAGGCTACGTGCCGAGGAAGCCTCATCTCGTAAGAGCTGTAAGACACCCCCGTGTTCTCTTCAGGTGGAGGTCGGCCTAGAGTCTGGAGCTGCAGAAGAGGCAGGGAGGAGAGGAGGGGAAAGAAGCATGTGAACGGCTAAATTGTGCCAGCAGCGCTGAGAGCGAGAGTCGCGGTGAGTCCTGGGCCAGTGGGGCCCCGTTGCCTCTCTTGTACGTCCTGGGCCCTCCCTGTCTCTCCCCCGGCCCCCTCTCTTTCCTTACCTGCTGCAAAATTATTTTTTTTTTGCGCCCCCCCCGCACCTTCTTTCTCCGTCTCGCTCTGAGTGGCTCCCTGCCTCCCCGTCTTTTCAGTCCTCCCTCTCTCTGTCCTGTAGCCTGTGGCTACTTGTTCTTTCTCCGCCTCTCTCTGCCTGGCTCTGGCTCCGTTTTTATTTTTTTACTCCTCCTGCTCTGTCCTGTAGCCTGTCGGTATTTTTGTCTTTCTCTGGCTCTCTCGGTCTGACTCCCTGTGTTACCGAAAAACGCGGTAAAATCGGAAACAACTCCTCAAGACCAATTTAGTATTAAAGAGCAGGCATTCTTTATTCACGGCGCCGGATGCACGGGGGATCGCTCCTCCTGGCGTGCGTACCTCACGCACCTTTCCCGTTCAATTTGTAGATCAAAATTTTACGTATTCATACGTATTCATTATTGTCCTGTCTGCTGATCGGTACAAACTTGCTCGTTCCTTATGTAAATCGCTGCGCAGGCTCGGTGGTGGTCCGTGAGTCGGTGGTCGCGATCTCCCCCTGCCAGAATTGCCTTTTACCTTCTTGGCTGTTAATCTTGGCAGTCTTGGCTAGTTCTCTCAGTCCGCTCCACGAAACCGCGTTTTGTCGTCCTTTTCTGACAGAAGCACGTTGTCTGTTGTTCTGCTGACGTTAACGATCGCCTAGGGACTAAAATGCAGATCGACAGGTGCGCTGATTCGTACGCTCCATGTTCCCGTAATGGAACACCGTCTCTGGTTGGCTGATTTCATCGCTTTGGTTACACCTGTTCCTGTTGTTCAGTTTCTTCTTTTTTGGCTTTGTGTGATTCTCTCTGTGATTCTGTTTTTCTCTGCCTCGCTTTTCCCAGCTCCCCGTCCCTCACTTGGAATGCCCGTTGTCCTTCACCAGCTCACTCTCCCTTGGTTGCCATCCCTGTTTCTGAATTCCTCCTGCTTTGCCACGTAGCCCGTGACTTTTTTCTTAATCTCTCTCTGTCTGCCTCAACGCTCCCCCCGCGCTTTTTCATTCGTCTGCTCTGCTCTGCACCCTGCTACTGTTCTTGCCTTTCTGAGTTCTTCTCTGTCGAGCTCCCTTTCCCTATTTGTGAATTCCTGTTCTTCCTGCAGCCACCGCTGTTCCCTGTGACCTCCGTCTCTCTCTGTCCAGCTCCCTGTCCCTAGGTTTTAATCCCTGCCTCTGCCCGCTGTAGCCCGTCTAGGTTTTTCTCTCGGCCTCTCTCTCTGTCCGGCTCCCTCTCTCTGTGTTCTAATTCCACGTTCTCTGTCACGTAGACCCGTGCTATTTGTTTGTCCTCATCTCTCTCTGTCCAGCTCCTTGCTGCGATGTTTTATTTCTTCCCTCTCTGTCTGTCTTTGTAGCCCGTTGCCGTTGTTGGTTTGTTTTTTTTTTTTTCCCACTTGTTTCTTCATGTGTCTCTGTCTGCCTCCCAGTGCCTGATCTTTAATTCCTCCTTCCCTGTAGGCCGCTGTTCCTTTTTTCCATTCTACATTGTGTTCTCTTTGGTCTGCTGTTCTTATTCATCGATTCCCTCCTCGCCGCCCTGTGGCTTGTCCCCATTTATTGTTGCCTCTCTCTCCCTCTCTCTGGCTTCTTGCCCCTGTTTTTAAAATTCCTCCCTCTCTTCTCTCTTCCCTGTTGGCCGTGTGATCTTCAGCCTTTCTCCACCTCTTTCTGCCCAGCTCTCTGCGTCTATTCATTAATTCTTCCCTCTCTGCCCTGTAGCCTGTAGCTTCTGTCCTTTCTCCATCTTGCTGTCTCTGGCTTCCCCGTGACCCTCTTTTAGAATTGTTTCTCTCTTCTCTCTGTACGCATTGCGATTCCTTTTGCTCTCCATCTCCCTTTGTTTTGGTGTTTTTTTTGTTGTTTTTCTGGCTCCCTGTCCCTAATTGTTAATTCTCTGCCTTCTCATGCTCTGTACCACGTAGCCCCATGGTTTGTTTTGTGGTGTTCCCTCCCCGGCCCCTTCCCTCCGTCGTTGGCTGTCTCGGCTCCCTGTCCCCGTGGCTTCATTCTTCCCTTTCTGCCCTGTTCTTGTCGCTTATCTTGTCTGTCTCCATCTCGCTCGGTCCAGCTTCCTGCCCCTGTTCTTCTTTCCTCCCTCGCTGTCGTGCTGCCTGCCCCAGGTTCTTTGTGCGTCTCCAGCCTGCTCCTCATCCTTCTTTGTTGGTCTGTGTCCTGCTCTTCCCCTCTCTCTGCTGCTTTTATCTCCACCTCCGTCAGGCTCCCTGTCCTCCTCTGGCCGTCCTGTTCCCTGCCTCGTGCCTTCTCACTACACGCACACACGCCCCCCCCGCCCCCACCCCCCCGCCCCCCCCCCAGCCGGGTGCCGCTCTTGTCTTCTCTCCTCCTACTGTCCTGTGCCCTGCTCCTCACCTTTGGTGGCCTCCCCCTCTGCTCAGCAGCCCGTCGCTCCAGGAGCCAGGCGACGGACGGTCCGTTCCCTGCCAAACCGGGACAAGCGCGTGCCGTGGCTTAGCCTCAGCTGGCAACTCTGCACCAGGGAGCTGCTTGCTCGCTCCACCCTCAGTGGGCTGGGGGAGAGAGCTGGAAGGGTAAAAGTGAGAAAAATCATGGGTTGAGATCAAGACGGTTTAATAGGTAAAGCAAAAGCTGTGCGTGGAAGCAAAGCAAGGAATTAATTCGCTCCTCCTTTTCGGCGGGCAGGTGTTGAGCTGTTTCTGGGAAAGCAGGGCTCTGTCATGTGTAACGGTTACTTAGGAAGAGAAATGCCGTAGCCCCCAAGGACTCCCCCTTCTTCCCCCAGCTGCGTGTGCTGAGCATGATGTCAAATGGTATGGAATATCCCTTTGGTCAGTTAGCTGGGAAAGCTTTCCCAGCTGTGTCCTCTCCCAGCCTACTTGCTGGTGGGGCACTGAGAGAACCAGAAGAGGCCCTGACTGTGGAAGCAGTGCTCAGCAAGAACCAAAACATCTCTACATTATTAACGGTGTTTTGAGCATAAATCCAAAACTTATCCCTTCCTAGCTACTCTGGAGAAAATGAGCACTATCCCAGCCAACACCAGCTCCGTGCGGCTGCGGCAACGGCGGCCGAGGTGGCCTTGGGGCAGTGGGAGCGTTGGGGACCCTGAGCCACGAATGGCTCCTGGGACTTGTTACGCGTGTGCGCCTGCACAAACACCTGCCCTCTCGTTTGCCCTCAGGGCTGCGTTTGCGCTGCCTTTGCGTGGGGCAAGGGGCTGTGATGGAGCCCAGGGGAGGAGGTGGTGCACTGTGGGGGTGAGGGGAGGGGGCCCCCCGTTGCTGCTGTGCCTCAGCTGCGCGCGGGGGCTGGAGGAGCCCCAGGTGCGGGCAGTGGGGCTGATGGTGCCGGCTCCTCCCTGGAAAAGGGGTGGTGCCCTGCTCCGGGGGGCCAGTGTGAGCCGAGGGCGGAGCGGAGCGGAGCTGTGGCCGAGCGTCAGCGGGCTGCGACTGTAGCGAGGGAGAAGGTGAGCGGGGGCTGGGGGGTGGGCCGCTGGGTCCCGGGTAAAGCCCCGAGGAGGGCTGCGGCGGGGCAGCGCCGGGTCGGAGCGGAGCTGTGGGGAGAGCGAGGCTGTGGTGAGGGCTCGGTGGGGGTTCCGGGTGCATCGGCGGGAGGGACGGTGCCCCGCAGGGTCAGAGAGCGGGAGGGCGGGCTGGCGGCATTCCGGGAGCTGTGGTGGTGCGCCTGGCGGCTGGCCGTGCGGCCGTGTTGTGTCGCAGAGCATGCCGGGAGCTGTGGTGGTGCGGCTGTGGGCTGGCCGGGCGGCCGTGTTGTGTCGCAGAGCATGCCGGGAGCTGCAGTCCTTGTGGCGCGCGGCTGCGGTGCGGCCGTGTTGTGCCGCAGAGCATGCCGGGAGGTGTAGTCCTTGCGGCGCGCGGCTGCCGGGCGGCCGTGTTGTGGCGCAGAGCATGCCGGGAGGTGTAGTCCTTGCGGCGCGCGGCTGCCGGGCGGCCGTGTTGTGGCGCAGAGCATGCCGGGAGGTGTAGTCCAGGCGCAGTGGCTGCCGGCGCTGTCACGTGGTTCGCCGGGGCGTGGCGGGAGGCGCGGTCTTCCGGCGCTCGGGTGCCGGGCGGCCGTGCCGCGTACGGTACGCGCGGTGTATTTGGGGTTGGATTCGTGTTGATTTCTGGGGGCTTGCGGGTGCGGCCGCTCCCCGAGAAGCGGTGAGTTCCCCGGGAGCTGACAGAAGGGAAGAGGGAAAGGAGGAGGACGGTGACCTTTTCCCCGTGCCCAGGGCGCAGATGATGGCCGCCTCCTCGGCTCGCCGGAGCTCCCGCTCAGCCTCCCCTTGCCCCCCCCTTGCCCCGTGCGCCTGCCCCCAGCCCCGGCACCTCCCCTGCAGCGTGCCGCGTAGCCCTTGGCCGCCCCCAGGCCCTGTCGTGAAGGCAGCGAGCCGGCCCTCAAGCGCACTGGATTCCCCCTCGGCGCAGGGGCCCTTAGCAGTAGCGCGGGGAAGGGGCGCTGTGTCCAGAAGCCCCTGCGCAAGGAGAGGCTTTGGCCAGGGTCGATCGACGGTAATGACGGTCGCTGTTTCTTCTTTCCCTCTCCCAGAGACCGTGCTGAGGACGTGGTTGTCTGTCCTTCCCCCGGGGATGCCGTTGACTGCGGCCGTCTCAGGCTCGCGTGGCTTCTCTCTGCCCGGCCTCGCCGTCCTTGCAGCGCAGGGCCGAAAAGGGATAGACAAAGCCCTTCCCGGCTGTGGAGAGGAGCTGCCTCGGCTGAAGCTGGAGACGCCAACGAAAGGTAAAGCAGAAGAAACGGAAGGCGCTCTGGCTGCCAGCTGCTTTACTGCTGCAGGCAAGAGAGAGCCTGTCCCTGCAGGTGAGGGAGGAAGGATCCCCCTTCATAGCCCGCAGCGGGCCAGGCCACCAACGTGCACCGCAGGGTCTGTACGCGTAACCCGCAGTTCGGTACGGGCGTGTAGTGCACGAGCGAGCTAGGCTACGTGCCGAGGAAGCCTCATCTCGTAAGAGCTGTAAGACACCCCCGTGTTCTCTTCAGGTGGAGGTCGGCCTAGAGTCTGGAGCTGCAGAAGAGGCAGGGAGGAGAGGAGGGGAAAGAAGCATGTGAACGGCTAAATTGTGCCAGCAGCGCTGAGAGCGAGAGTCGCGGTGAGTCCTGGGCCAGTGGGGCCCCGTTGCCTCTCTTGTACGTCCTGGGCCCTCCCTGTCTCTCCCCCGGCCCCCTCTCTTTCCTTACCTGCTGCAAAATTATTTTTTTTTTGCGCCCCCCCCGCACCTTCTTTCTCCGTCTCGCTCTGAGTGGCTCCCTGCCTCCCCGTCTTTTCAGTCCTCCCTCTCTCTGTCCTGTAGCCTGTGGCTACTTGTTCTTTCTCCGCCTCTCTCTGCCTGGCTCTGGCTCCGTTTTTATTTTTTTACTCCTCCTGCTCTGTCCTGTAGCCTGTCGGTATTTTTGTCTTTCTCTGGCTCTCTCGGTCTGACTCCCTGTGTTACCGAAAAACGCGGTAAAATCGGAAACAACTCCTCAAGACCAATTTAGTATTAAAGAGCAGGCATTCTTTATTCACGGCGCCGGATGCACGGGGGATCGCTCCTCCTGGCGTGCGTACCTCACGCACCTTTCCCGTTCAATTTGTAGATCAAAATTTTACGTATTCATACGTATTCATTATTGTCCTGTCTGCTGATCGGTACAAACTTGCTCGTTCCTTATGTAAATCGCTGCGCAGGCTCGGTGGTGGTCCGTGAGTCGGTGGTCGCGATCTCCCCCTGCCAGAATTGCCTTTTACCTTCTTGGCTGTTAATCTTGGCAGTCTTGGCTAGTTCTCTCAGTCCGCTCCACGAAACCGCGTTTTGTCGTCCTTTTCTGACAGAAGCACGTTGTCTGTTGTTCTGCTGACGTTAACGATCGCCTAGGGACTAAAATGCAGATCGACAGGTGCGCTGATTCGTACGCTCCATGTTCCCGTAATGGAACACCGTCTCTGGTTGGCTGATTTCATCGCTTTGGTTACACCTGTTCCTGTTGTTCAGTTTCTTCTTTTTTGGCTTTGTGTGATTCTCTCTGTGATTCTGTTTTTCTCTGCCTCGCTTTTCCCAGCTCCCCGTCCCTCACTTGGAATGCCCGTTGTCCTTCACCAGCTCACTCTCCCTTGGTTGCCATCCCTGTTTCTGAATTCCTCCTGCTTTGCCACGTAGCCCGTGACTTTTTTCTTAATCTCTCTCTGTCTGCCTCAACGCTCCCCCCGCGCTTTTTCATTCGTCTGCTCTGCTCTGCACCCTGCTACTGTTCTTGCCTTTCTGAGTTCTTCTCTGTCGAGCTCCCTTTCCCTATTTGTGAATTCCTGTTCTTCCTGCAGCCACCGCTGTTCCCTGTGACCTCCGTCTCTCTCTGTCCAGCTCCCTGTCCCTAGGTTTTAATCCCTGCCTCTGCCCGCTGTAGCCTGTCTAGGTTTTTCTCTCGGCCTCTCTCTCTGTCCGGCTCCCTCTCTCTGTGTTCTAATTCCACGTTCTCTGTCACGTAGACCCGTGCTATTTGTTTGTCCTCATCTCTCTCTGTCCAGCTCCTTGCTGCGATGTTTTATTTCTTCCCTCTCTGTCTGTCTTTGTAGCCCGTTGCCGTTGTTGGTTTGTTTTTTTTTTTTTCCCACTTGTTTCTTCATGTGTCTCTGTCTGCCTCCCAGTGCCTGATCTTTAATTCCTCCTTCCCTGTAGGCCGCTGTTCCTTTTTTCCATTCTACATTGTGTTCTCTTTGGTCTGCTGTTCTTATTCATCGATTCCCTCCTCGCCGCCCTGTGGCTTGTCCCCATTTATTGTTGCCTCTCTCTCCCTCTGTCTGGCTTCTTGCCCCTGTTTTTAAAATTCCTCCCTCTCTTCTCTCTTCCCTGTTGGCCGTGTGATCTTCAGCCTTTCTCCACCTCTTTCTGCCCAGCTCTCTGCGTCTATTCATTAATTCTTCCCTCTCTGCCCTGTAGCCTGTAGCTTCTGTCCTTTCTCCATCTTGCTGTCTCTGGCTTCCCCGTGACCCTCTTTTAGAATTGTTTCTCTCTTCTCTCTGTACGCATTGCGATTCCTTTTGCTCTCCATCTCCCTTTGTTTTGGTGTTTTTTTTGTTGTTTTTCTGGCTCCCTGTCCCTAATTGTTAATTCTCTGCCTTCTCATGCTCTGTACCACGTAGCCCCATGGTTTGTTTTGTGGTGTTCCCTCCCCGGCCCCTTCCCTCCGTCGTTGGCTGTCTCGGCTCCCTGTCCCCGTGGCTTCATTCTTCCCTTTCTGCCCTGTTCTTGTCGCTTATCTTGTCTGTCTCCATCTCGCTCGGTCCAGCTTCCTGCCCCTGTTCTTCTTTCCTCCCTCGCTGTCGTGCTGCCTGCCCCAGGTTCTTTGTGCGTCTCCAGCCTGCTCCTCATCCTTCTTTGTTGGTCTGTGTCCTGCTCTTCCCCTCTCTCTGCTGCTTTTATCTCCACCTCCGTCAGGCTCCCTGTCCTCCTCTGGCCGTCCTGTTCCCTGCCTCGTGCCTTCTCACTACACGCACACACGCCCCCCCACCCCCACCCCCCCGCCCCCCCCCCAGCCGGGTGCCGCTCTTGTCTTCTCTCCTCCTACTGTCCTGTGCCCTGCTCCTCACCTTTGGTGGCCTCCCCCTCTGCTCAGCAGCCCGTCGCTCCAGGAGCCAGGCGACGGACGGTCCGTTCCCTGCCAAACCGGGACAAGCGCGTGCCGTGGCTTAGCCTCAGCTGGCAACTCTGCACCAGGGAGCTGCTTGCTCGCTCCACCCTCAGTGGGCTGGGGGAGAGAGCTGGAAGGGTAAAAGTGAGAAAAATCATGGGTTGAGATCAAGACGGTTTAATAGGTAAAGCAAAAGCTGTGCGTGGAAGCAAAGCAAGGAATTAATTCGCTCCTCCTTTTCGGCGGGCAGGTGTTGAGCTGTTTCTGGGAAAGCAGGGCTCTGTCATGTGTAACGGTTACTTAGGAAGAGAAATGCCGTAGCCCCCAAGGACTCCCCCTTCTTCCCCCAGCTGCGTGTGCTGAGCATGATGTCAAATGGTATGGAATATCCCTTTGGTCAGTTAGCTGGGAAAGCTTTCCCAGCTGTGTCCTCTCCCAGCCTACTTGCTGGTGGGGCACTGAGAGAACCAGAAGAGGCCCTGACTGTGGAAGCAGTGCTCAGCAAGAACCAAAACATCTCTACATTATTAACGGTGTTTTGAGCATAAATCCAAAACTTATCCCTTCCTAGCTACTCTGGAGAAAATGAGCACTATCCCAGCCAACACCAGCTCCGTGCGGCTGCGGCAACGGCGGCCGAGGTGGCCTTGGGGCAGTGGGAGCGTTGGGGACCCTGAGCCACGAATGGCTCCTGGGACTTGTTACGCGTGTGCGCCTGCACAAACACCTGCCCTCTCCTTTGCCCTCAGGGCTGCGTTTGCGCTGCCTTTGCGTGGGGCAAGGGGCTGTGATGGAGCCCAGGGGAGGAGGTGGTGCACTGTGGGGGTGAGGGGAGGGGGCCCCCCGTTGCTGCTGTGCCTCAGCTGCGCGCGGGGGCTGGAGGAGCCCCAGGTGCGGGCAGTGGGGCTGATGGTGCCGGCTCCTCCCTGGAAAAGGGGTGGTGCCCTGCTCCGAGGGGCCAGTGTGAGCCGAGGGCGGAGCGGAGCGGAGCTGTGGCCGAGCGTCAGCGGGCTGCGACTGTAGCGAGGGAGAAGGTGAGCGGGGGCTGGGGGGTGGGCCGCTGGGTCCCGGGTAAAGCCCCGAGGAGGGCTGCGGCGGGGCAGCGCCGGGTCGGAGCGGAGCTGTGGGGAGAGCGAGGCTGTGGTGAGGGCTCGGTGGGGGTTCCGGGTGCATCGGCGGGAGGGACGGTGCCCCGCAGGGTCAGAGAGCGGGAGGGCGGGCTCGCGGCATTCCGGGAGCTGTGGTGGTGTGGCTGTGGGCTGGCCGTGCGGCCGTGTTGTGTCGCAGAGCATGCCGGGAGCTGTGGTGGTGCGGCTGTGGGCTGGCCGGGCGGCCGTGTTGTGTCGCAGAGCATGCCGGGAGCTGCAGTCCTTGTGGCGCGCGGCTGCGGTGCGGCCGTGTTGTGGCGCAGAGCATGCCGGGAGGTGTAGTCCTTGCGGCGCGCGGCTGCCGGGCGGCCGTGTTGTGGCGCAGAGCATGCCGGGAGGTGTAGTCCTTGCGGCGCGCGGCTGCCGGGCGGCCGTGTTGTGGCGCAGAGCATGCCGGGAGGTGTAGTCCAGGCGCAGTGGCTGCCGGCGCTGTCACGTGGTTCGCCGGGGCGTGGCGGGAGGCGCGGTCTTCCGGCGCTCGGGTGCCGGGCGGCCGTGCCGCGTACGGTACGCGCGGTGTATTTGGGGTTGGATTCGTGTTGATTTCTGGGGGCTTGCGGGTGCGGCCGCTCCCCGAGAAGCGGTGAGTTCCCCGGGAGCTGACAGAAGGGAAGAGGGAAAGGAGGAGGACGGTGACCTTTTCCCCGTGCCCAGGGCGCAGATGATGGCCGCCTCCCCGGCTCGCCGGAGCTCCCGCTCAGCCTCCCCTTGCCCCCCCCTTGCCCCGTGCGCCTGCCCCCAGCCCCGGCACCTCCCCTGCAGCGTGCCGCGTAGCCCTTGGCCGCCCCCAGGCCCTGTCGTGAAGGCAGCGAGCCGGCCCTCAAGCGCACTGGATTCCCCCTCGGCGCAGGGGCCCTTAGCAGTAGCGCGGGGAAGGGGCGCTGTGTCCAGAAGCCCCTGCGCAAGGAGAGGCTTTGGCCAGGGTCGATCGACGGTAATGACGGTCGCTGTTTCTTCTTTCCCTCTCCCAGAGACCGTGCTGAGGACGTGGTTGTCTGTCCTTCCCCCGGGGATGCCGTTGACTGCGGCCGTCTCAGGCTCGCGTGGCTTCTCTCTGCCCGGCCTCGCCGTCCTTGCAGCGCAGGGCCGAAAAGGGATAGACAAAGCCCTTCCCGGCTGTGGAGAGGAGCTGCCTCGGCTGAAGCTGGAGACGCCAACGAAAGGTAAAGCAGAAGAAACTGAAGGCGCTCTGGCTGCCAGCTGCTTTACTGCTGCAGGCAAGAGAGAGCCTGTCCCTGCAGGTGAGGGAGGAAGGATCCCCCTTCATAGCCCGCAGCGGGCCAGGCCACCAACGTGCACCGCAGGGTCTGTACGCGTAACCCGCAGTTCGGTACGGGCGTGTAGTGCACGAGCGAGCTAGGCTACGTGCCGAGGAAGCCTCATCTCGTAAGAGCTGTAAGACACCCCCGTGTTCTCTTCAGGTGGAGGTCGGCCTAGAGTCTGGAGCTGCAGAAGAGGCAGGGAGGAGAGGAGGGGAAAGAAGCATGTGAACGGCTAAATTGTGCCAGCAGCGCTGAGAGCGAGAGTCGCGGTGAGTCCTGGGCCAGTGGGGCCCCGTTGCCTCTCTTGTACGTCCTGGGCCCTCCCTGTCTCTCCCCCGGCCCCCTCTCTTTCCTTACCTGCTGCAAAATTATTTTTTTTTTGCGCCCCCCCCGCACCTTCTTTCTCCGTCTCGCTCTGAGTGGCTCCCTGCCTCCCCGTCTTTTCAGTCCTCCCTCTCTCTGTCCTGTAGCCTGTGGCTACTTGTTCTTTCTCCGCCTCTCTCTGCCTGGCTCTGGCTCCGTTTTTATTTTTTTACTCCTCCTGCTCTGTCCTGTAGCCTGTCGGTATTTTTGTCTTTCTCTGGCTCTCTCGGTCTGACTCCCTGTGTTACCGAAAAACGCGGTAAAATCGGAAACAACTCCTCAAGACCAATTTAGTATTAAAGAGCAGGCATTCTTTATTCACGGCGCCGGATGCACGGGGGATCGCTCCTCCTGGCGTGCGTACCTCACGCACCTTTCCCGTTCAATTTGTAGATCAAAGTTTTACGTATTCATACGTATTCATTATTGTCCTGTCTGCTGATCGGTACAAACTTGCTCGTTCCGTATGTAAATCGCTGCGCAGGCTCGGTGGTGGTCCGTGAGTCGGTGGTCGCGATCTCCCCCTGCCAGAATTGCCTTTTACCTTCTTGGCTGTTGATCTTGGCAGTCTTGGCTAGTTCTCTCAGTCCGCTCCACGAAACCGCGTTTTGTCGTCCTTTTCTGACAGAAGCACGTTGTCTGTTGTTCTGCTGACGTTAACGATCGCCTAGGGACTAAAATGCAGATCGACAGGTGCGCTGATTCGTACGCTCCATGTTCCCGTAATGGAACACCGTCTCTGGTTGGCTGATTTCATCGCTTTGGTTACACCTGTTCCTGTTGTTCAGTTTCTTCTTTTTTGGCTTTGTGTGATTCTCTCTGTGATTCTGTTTTTCTCTGCCTCGCTTTTCCCAGCTCCCCGTCCCTCACTTGGAATGCCCGTTGTCCTTCACCAGCTCACTCTCCCTTGGTTGCCATCCCCGTTTCTGAATTCCTCCTGCTTTGCCACGTAGCCCGTGACTTTTTTCTTAATCTCTCTCTGTCTGCCTCAACGCTCCCCCCGCGCTTTTTCATTCGTCTGCTCTGCTCTGCACCCTGCTACTGTTCTTGCCTTTCTGAGTTCTTCTCTGTCGAGCTCCCTTTCCCTATTTGTGAATTCCTGTTCTTCCTGCAGCCACCGCTGTTCCCTGTGACCTCCGTCTCTCTCTGTCCAGCTCCCTGTCCCTAGGTTTTAATCCCTGCCTCTGCCCGCTGTAGCCCGTCTAGGTTTTTCTCTCGGCCTCTCTCTCTGTCCGGCTCCCTCTCTCTGTGTTCTAATTCCACGTTCTCTGTCACGTAGACCCGTGCTATTTGTTTGTCCTCATCTCTCTCTGTCCAGCTCCTTGCTGCGATGTTTTATTTCTTCCCTCTCTGTCTGTCTTTGTAGCCCGTTGCCGTTGTTGGTTTGTTTTTTTTTTTTTCCCACTTGTTTCTTCATGTGTCTCTGTCTGCCTCCCAGTGCCTGATCTTTAATTCCTCCTTCCCTGTAGGCCGCTGTTCCTTTTTTCCATTCTACATTGTGTTCTCTTTGGTCTGCTGTTCTTATTCATCGATTCCCTCCTCGCCGCCCTGTGGCTTGTCCCCATTTATTGTTGCCTCTCTCTCCCTCTCTCTGGCTTCTTGCCCCTGTTTTTAAAATTCCTCCCTCTCTTCTCTCTTCCCTGTTGGCCGTGTGATCTTCAGCCTTTCTCCACCTCTTTCTGCCCAGCTCTCTGCGTCTATTCATTAATTCTTCCCTCTCTGCCCTGTAGCCTGTAGCTTCTGTCCTTTCTCCATCTTGCTGTCTCTGGCTTCCCCGTGACCCTCTTTTAGAATTGTTTCTCTCTTCTCTCTGTACGCATTGCGATTCCTTTTGCTCTCCATCTCCCTTTGTTTTGGTGGTTTTTTTGTTGTTTTTCTGGCTCCCTGTCCCTAATTGTTAATTCTCTGCCTTCTCATGCTCTGTACCACGTAGCCCCATGGTTTGTTTTGTGGTGTTCCCTCCCCGGCCCCTTCCCTCCGTCGTTGGCTGTCTCGGCTCCCTGTCCCCGTGGCTTCATTCTTCCCTTTCTGCCCTGTTCTTGTCGCTTATCTTGTCTGTCTCCATCTCGCTCGGTCCAGCTTCCTGCCCCTGTTCTTCTTTCCTCCCTCGCTGTCGTGCTGCCTGCCCCAGGTTCTTTGTGCGTCTCCAGCCTGCTCCTCATCCTTCTTTGTTGGTCTGTGTCCTGCTCTTCCCCTCTCTCTGCTGCTTTTATCTCCACCTCCGTCAGGCTCCCTGTCCTCCTCTGGCCGTCCTGTTCCCTGCCTCGTGCCTTCTCACTACACGCACACACGCCCCCCCCGCCCCCACCCCCCCGCCCCCCCCCCAGCCGGGTGCCGCTCTTGTCTTCTCTCCTCCTACTGTCCTGTGCCCTGCTCCTCACCTTTGGTGGCCTCCCCCTCTGCTCAGCAGCCCGTCGCTCCAGGAGCCAGGCGACGGACGGTCCGTTCCCTGCCAAACCGGGACAAGCGCGTGCCGTGGCTTAGCCTCAGCTGGCAACTCTGCACCAGGGAGCTGCTTGCTCGCTCCACCCTCAGTGGGCTGGGGGAGAGAGCTGGAAGGGTAAAAGTGAGAAAAATCATGGGTTGAGATCAAGACGGTTTAATAGGTAAAGCAAAAGCTGTGCGTGGAAGCAAAGCAAGGAATTAATTCGCTCCTCCTTTTCGGCGGGCAGGTGTTGAGCTGTTTCTGGGAAAGCAGGGCTCTGTCATGTGTAACGGTTACTTAGGAAGAGAAATGCCGTAGCCCCCAAGGACTCCCCCTTCTTCCCCCAGCTGCGTGTGCTGAGCATGATGTCAAATGGTATGGAATATCCCTTTGGTCAGTTAGCTGGGAAAGCTTTCCCAGCTGTGTCCTCTCCCAGCCTACTTGCTGGTGGGGCACTGAGAGAACCAGAAGAGGCCCTGACTGTGGAAGCAGTGCTCAGCAAGAACCAAAACATCTCTACATTATTAACGGTGTTTTGAGCATAAATCCAAAACTTATCCCTTCCTAGCTACTCTGGAGAAAATGAGCACTATCCCAGCCAACACCAGCTCCGTGCGGCTGCGGCAACGGCGGCCGAGGTGGCCTTGGGGCAGTGGGAGCGTTGGGGACCCTGAGCCACGAATGGCTCCTGGGACTTGTTACGCGTGTGCGCCTGCACAAACACCTGCCCTCTCCTTTGCCCTCAGGGCTGCGTTTGCGCTGCCTTTGCGTGGGGCAAGGGGCTGTGATGGAGCCCAGGGGAGGAGGTGGTGCACTGTGGGGGTGAGGGGAGGGGGCCCCCCGTTGCTGCTGTGCCTCAGCTGCGCGCGGGGGCTGGAGGAGCCCCAGGTGCGGGCAGTGGGGCTGATGGTGCCGGCTCCTCCCTGGAAAAGGGGTGGTGCCGTGCTCCGGGGGGCCAGTGTGAGCCGAGGGCGGAGCGGAGCGGAGCTGTGGCCGAGCGTCAGCGGGCTGCGACTGTAGCGAGGGAGAAGGTGAGCGGGGGCTGGGGGGTGGGCCGCTGGGTCCCGGGTAAAGCCCCGAGGCGGGCTGCGGCGGGGCAGCGCCGGGTCGGAGCGGAGCTGTGGGGAGAGCGAGGCTGTGGTGAGGGCTCGGTGGGGGTTCCGGGTGCATCGGCGGGAGGGACGGTGCCCCGCAGGGTCAGAGAGCGGGAGGGGCGGGCTCGCGGCATTCCGGGAGCTGTGGTGGTGCGCCTGGCGGCTGGCCGTGCGGCCGTGTTGTGTCGCAGAGCATGCCGGGAGCTGTGGTGGTGCGGCTGTGGGCTGGCCGGGCGGCCGTGTTGTGCCGCAGAGCATGCCGGGAGGTGTAGTCCTTGCGGCGCGCGGCTGCCGGGCGGCCGTGTTGTGGCGCAGAGCATGCCGGGAGGTGTAGTCCTTGCGGCGCGCGGCTGCCGGGCGGCCGTGTTGTGGCGCAGAGCATGCCGGGAGGTGTAGTCCAGGCGCAGTGGCTGCCGGCGCTGTCACGTGGTTCGCCGGGGCGTGGCGGGAGGCGCGGTCTTCCGGCGCTCGGGTGCCGGGCGGCCGTGCCGCGTACGGTACGCGCGGTGTATTTGGGGTTGGATTCGTGTTGATTTCTGGGGGCTTGCGGGTGCGGCCGCTCCCCGAGAAGCGGTGAGTTCCCCGGGAGCTGACAGAAGGGAAGAGGGAAAGGAGGAGGACGGTGACCTTTTCCCCGTGCCCAGGGCGCAGATGATGGCCGCCTCCCCGGCTCGCCGGAGCTCCTGCTCAGCCTCCCCTTGCCCCCCCCTTGCCCCGTGCGCCTGCCCCCAGCCCCGGCACCTCCCCTGCAGCGTGCCGCGTAGCCCTTGGCCGCCCCCAGGCCCTGTCGTGAAGGCAGCGAGCCGGCCCTCAAGCGCACTGGATTCCCCCTCGGCGCAGGGGCCCTTAGCAGTAGCGCGGGGAAGGGGCGCTGTGTCCAGAAGCCCCTGCGCAAGGAGAGGCTTTGGCCAGGGTCGATCGACGGTAATGACGGTCGCTGTTTCTTCTTTCCCTCTCCCAGAGACCGTGCTGAGGACGTGGTTGTCTGTCCTTCCCCCGGGGATGCCGTTGACTGCGGCCGTCTCAGGCTCGCGTGGCTTCTCTCTGCCCGGCCTCGCCGTCCTTGCAGCGCAGGGCCGAAAAGGGATAGACAAAGCCCTTCCCGGCTGTGGAGAGGAGCTGCCTCGGCTGAAGCTGGAGACGCCAACGAAAGGTAAAGCAGAAGAAACGGAAGGCGCTCTGGCTGCCAGCTGCTTTCCTGCTGCAGGCAAGAGAGAGCCTGTCCCTGCAGGTGAGGGAGGAAGGATCCCCCTTCATAGCCCGCAGCGGGCCAGGCCACCAACGTGCACCGCAGGGTCTGTACGCGTAACCCGCAGTTCGGTACGGGCGTGTAGTGCACGAGCGAGCTAGGCTACGTGCCGAGGAAGCCTCATCTCGTAAGAGCTGTAAGACACCCCCGTGTTCTCTTCAGGTGGAGGTCGGCCTAGAGTCTGGAGCTGCAGAAGAGGCAGGGAGGAGAGGAGGGGAAAGAAGCATGTGAACGGCTAAATTGTGCCAGCAGCGCTGAGAGCGAGAGTCGCGGTGAGTCCTGGGCCAGTGGGGCCCCGTTGCCTCTCTTGTACGTCCTGGGCCCTCCCTGTCTCTCCCCCGGCCCCCTCTCTTTCCTTACCTGCTGCAAAATTATTTTTTTTTTGCGCCCCCCCCGCACCTTCTTTCTCCGTCTCGCTCTGAGTGGCTCCCTGCCTCCCCGTCTTTTCAGTCCTCCCTCTCTCTGTCCTGTAGCCTGTGGCTACTTGTTCTTTCTCCGCCTCTCTCTGCCTGGCTCTGGCTCCGTTTTTATTTTTTTACTCCTCCTGCTCTGTCCTGTAGCCTGTCGGTATTTTTGTCTTTCTCTGGCTCTCTCGGTCTGACTCCCTGTGTTACCGAAAAACGCGGTAAAATCGGAAACAACTCCTCAAGACCAATTTAGTATTAAAGAGCAGGCATTCTTTATTCACGGCGCCGGATGCACGGGGGATCGCTCCTCCTGGCGTGCGTACCTCACGCACCTTTCCCGTTCAATTTGTAGATCAAAATTTTACGTATTCATACGTATTCATTATTGTCCTGTCTGCTGATCGGTACAAACTTGCTCGTTCCTTATGTAAATCGCTGCGCAGGCTCGGTGGTGGTCCGTGAGTCGGTGGTCGCGATCTCCCCCTGCCAGAATTGCCTTTTACCTTCTTGGCTGTTAATCTTGGCAGTCTTGGCTAGTTCTCTCAGTCCGCTCCACGAAACCGCGTTTTGTCGTCCTTTTCTGACAGAAGCACGTTGTCTGTTGTTCTGCTGACGTTAACGATCGCCTAGGGACTAAAATGCAGATCGACAGGTGCGCTGATTCGTACGCTCCATGTTCCCGTAATGGAACACCGTCTCTGGTTGGCTGATTTCATCGCTTTGGTTACACCTGTTCCTGTTGTTCAGTTTCTTCTTTTTTGGCTTTGTGTGATTCTCTCTGTGATTCTGTTTTTCTCTGCCTCGCTTTTCCCAGCTCCCCGTCCCTCACTTGGAATGCCCGTTGTCCTTCACCAGCTCACTCTCCCTTGGTTGCCATCCCTGTTTCTGAATTCCTCCTGCTTTGCCACGTAGCCCGTGACTTTTTTCTTAATCTCTCTCTGTCTGCCTCAACGCTCCCCCCGCGCTTTTTCATTCGTCTGCTCTGCTCTGCACCCTGCTACTGTTCTTGCCTTTCTGAGTTCTTCTCTGTCGAGCTCCCTTTCCCTATTTGTGAATTCCTGTTCTTCCTGCAGCCACCGCTGTTCCCTGTGACCTCCGTCTCTCTCTGTCCAGCTCCCTGTCCCTAGGTTTTAATCCCTGCCTCTGCCCGCTGTAGCCCGTCTAGGTTTTTCTCTCGGCCTCTCTCTCTGTCCGGCTCCCTCTCTCTGTGTTCTAATTCCACGTTCTCTGTCACGTAGACCCGTGCTATTTGTTTGTCCTCATCTCTCTCTGTCCAGCTCCTTGCTGCGATGTTTTATTTCTTCCCTCTCTGTCTGTCTTTGTAGCCCGTTGCCGTTGTTGGTTTGTTTTTTTTTTTTTCCCACTTGTTTCTTCATGTGTCTCTGTCTGCCTCCCAGTGCCTGATCTTTAATTCCTCCTTCCCTGTAGGCCGCTGTTCCTTTTTTCCATTCTACATTGTGTTCTCTTTGGTCTGCTGTTCTTATTCATCGATTCCCTCCTCGCCGCCCTGTGGCTTGTCCCCATTTATTGTTGCCTCTCTCTCCCTCTCTCTGGCTTCTTGCCCCTGTTTTTAAAATTCCTCCCTCTCTTCTCTCTTCCCTGTTGGCCGTGTGATCTTCAGCCTTTCTCCACCTCTTTCTGCCCAGCTCTCTGCGTCTATTCATTAATTCTTCCCTCTCTGCCCTGTAGCCTGTAGCTTCTGTCCTTTCTCCATCTTGCTGTCTCTGGCTTCCCCGTGACCCTCTTTTAGAATTGTTTCTCTCTTCTCTCTGTACGCATTGCGATTCCTTTTGCTCTCCATCTCCCTTTGTTTTGGTGTTTTTTTTGTTGTTTTTCTGGCTCCCTGTCCCTAATTGTTAATTCTCTGCCTTCTCATGCTCTGTACCACGTAGCCCCATGGTTTGTTTTGTGGTGTTCCCTCCCCGGCCCCTTCCCTCCGTCGTTGGCTGTCTCGGCTCCCTGTCCCCGTGGCTTCATTCTTCCCTTTCTGCCCTGTTCTTGTCGCTTATCTTGTCTGTCTCCATCTCGCTCGGTCCAGCTTCCTGCCCCTGTTCTTCTTTCCTCCCTCGCTGTCGTGCTGCCTGCCCCAGGTTCTTTGTGCGTCTCCAGCCTGCTCCTCATCCTTCTTTGTTGGTCTGTGTCCTGCTCTTCCCCTCTCTCTGCTGCTTTTATCTCCACCTCCGTCAGGCTCCCTGTCCTCCTCTGGCCGTCCTGTTCCCTGCCTCGTGCCTTCTCACTACACGCACACACGCCCCCCCCGCCCCCACCCCCCCGCCCCCCCCCCAGCCGGGTGCCGCTCTTGTCTTCTCTCCTCCTACTGTCCTGTGCCCTGCTCCTCACCTTTGGTGGCCTCCCCCTCTGCTCAGCAGCCCGTCGCTCCAGGAGCCAGGCGACGGACGGTCCGTTCCCTGCCAAACCGGGACAAGCGCGTGCCGTGGCTTAGCCTCAGCTGGCAACTCTGCACCAGGGAGCTGCTTGCTCGCTCCACCCTCAGTGGGCTGGGGGAGAGAGCTGGAAGGGTAAAAGTGAGAAAAATCATGGGTTGAGATCAAGACGGTTTAATAGGTAAAGCAAAAGCTGTGCGTGGAAGCAAAGCAAGGAATTAATTCGCTCCTCCTTTTCGGCGGGCAGGTGTTGAGCTGTTTCTGGGAAAGCAGGGCTCTGTCATGTGTAACGGTTACTTAGGAAGAGAAATGCCGTAGCCCCCAAGGACTCCCCCTTCTTCCCCCAGCTGCGTGTGCTGAGCATGATGTCAAATGGTATGGAATATCCCTTTGGTCAGTTAGCTGGGAAAGCTTTCCCAGCTGTGTCCTCTCCCAGCCTACTTGCTGGTGGGGCACTGAGAGAACCAGAAGAGGCCCTGACTGTGGAAGCAGTGCTCAGCAAGAACCAAAACATCTCTACATTATTAACGGTGTTTTGAGCATAAATCCAAAACTTATCCCTTCCTAGCTACTCTGGAGAAAATGAGCACTATCCCAGCCAACACCAGCTCCGTGCGGCTGCGGCAACGGCGGCCGAGGTGGCCTTGGGGCAGTGGGAGCGTTGGGGACCCTGAGCCACGAATGGCTCCTGGGACTTGTTACGCGTGTGCGCCTGCACAAACACCTGCCCTCTCGTTTGCCCTCAGGGCTGCGTTTGCGCTGCCTTTGCGTGGGGCAAGGGGCTGTGATGGAGCCCAGGGGAGGAGGTGGTGCACTGTGGGGGTGAGGGGAGGGGGCCCCCCGTTGCTGCTGTGCCTCAGCTGCGCGCGGGGGCTGGAGGAGCCCCAGGTGCGGGCAGTGGGGCTGATGGTGCCGGCTCCTCCCTGGAAAAGGGGTGGTGCCCTGCTCCGGGGGGCCAGTGTGAGCCGAGGGCGGAGCGGAGCGGAGCTGTGGCCGAGCGTCAGCGGGCTGCGACTGTAGCGAGGGAGAAGGTGAGCGGGGGCTGGGGGGTGGGCCGCTGGGTCCCGGGTAAAGCCCCGAGGAGGGCTGCGGCGGGGCAGCGCCGGGTCGGAGCGGAGCTGTGGGGAGAGCGAGGCTGTGGTGAGGGCTCGGTGGGGGTTCCGGGTGCATCGGCGGGAGGGACGGTGCCCCGCAGGGTCAGAGAGCGGGAGGGCGGGCTCGCGGCATTCCGGGAGCTGTGGTGGTGCGCCTGGCGGCTGGCCGTGCGGCCGTGTTGTGTCGCAGAGCATGCCGGGAGCTGTGGTGGTGCGGCTGTGGGCTGGCCGGGCGGCCGTGTTGTGTCGCAGAGCATGCCGGGAGCTGCAGTCCTTGTGGCGCGCGGCTGCGGTGCGGCCGTGTTGTGGCGCAGAGCATGCCGGGAGGTGTAGTCCTTGCGGCGCGCGGCTGCCGGGCGGCCGTGTTGTGGCGCAGAGCATGCCGGGAGGTGTAGTCCTTGCGGCGCGCGGCTGCCGGGCGGCCGTGTTGTGGCGCAGAGCATGCCGGGAGGTGTAGTCCAGGCGCAGTGGCTGCCGGCGCTGTCACGTGGTTCGCCGGGGCGTGGCGGGAGGCGCGGTCTTCCGGCGCTCGGGTGCCGGGCGGCCGTGCCGCGTACGGTACGCGCGGTGTATTTGGGGTTGGATTCGTGTTGATTTCTGGGGGCTTGCGGGTGCGGCCGCTCCCCGAGAAGCGGTGAGTTCCCCGGGAGCTGACAGAAGGGAAGAGGGAAAGGAGGAGGACGGTGACCTTTTCCCCGTGCCCAGGGCGCAGATGATGGCCGCCTCCCCGGCTCGCCGGAGCTCCCGCTCAGCCTCCCCTTGCCCCCCCCTTGCCCCGTGCGCCTGCCCCCAGCCCCGGCACCTCCCCTGCAGCGTGCCGCGTAGCCCTTGGCCGCCCCCAGGCCCTGTCGTGAAGGCAGCGAGCCGGCCCTCAAGCGCACTGGATTCCCCCTCGGCGCAGGGGCCCTTAGCAGTAGCGCGGGGAAGGGGCGCTGTGTCCAGAAGCCCCTGCGCAAGGAGAGGCTTTGGCCAGGGTCGATCGACGGTAATGACGGTCGCTGTTTCTTCTTTCCCTCTCCCAGAGACCGTGCTGAGGACGTGGTTGTCTGTCCTTCCCCCGGGGATGCCGTTGACTGCGGCCGTCTCAGGCTCGCGTGGCTTCTCTCTGCCCGGCCTCGCCGTCCTTGCAGCGCAGGGCCGAAAAGGGATAGACAAAGCCCTTCCCGGCTGTGGAGAGGAGCTGCCTCGGCTGAAGCTGGAGACGCCAACGAAAGGTAAAGCAGAAGAAACGGAAGGCGCTCTGGCTGCCTGCTGCTTTACTGCTGCAGGCAAGAGAGAGCCTGTCCCTGCAGGTGAGGGAGGAAGGATCCCCCTTCATAGCCCGCAGCGGGCCAGGCCACCAACGTGCACCGCAGGGTCTGTACGCGTAACCCGCAGTTCGGTACGGGCGTGTAGTGCACGAGCGAGCTAGGCTACGTGCCGAGGAAGCCTCATCTCGTAAGAGCTGTAAGACACCCCCGTGTTCTCTTCAGGTGGAGGTCGGCCTAGAGTCTGGAGCTGCAGAAGAGGCAGGGAGGAGAGGAGGGGAAAGAAGCATGTGAACGGCTAAATTGTGCCAGCAGCGCTGAGAGCGAGAGTCGCGGTGAGTCCTGGGCCAGTGGGGCCCCGTTGCCTCTCTTGTACGTCCTGGGCCCTCCCTGTCTCTCCCCCGGCCCCCTCTCTTTCCTTACCTGCTGCAAAATTATTTTTTTTTTGCGCCCCCCCCGCACCTTCTTTCTCCGTCTCGCTCTGAGTGGCTCCCTGCCTCCCCGTCTTTTCAGTCCTCCCTCTCTCTGTCCTGTAGCCTGTGGCTACTTGTTCTTTCTCCGCCTCTCTCTGCCTGGCTCTGGCTCCGTTTTTATTTTTTTACTCCTCCTGCTCTGTCCTGTAGCCTGTCGGTATTTTTGTCTTTCTCTGGCTCTCTCGGTCTGACTCCCTGTGTTACCGAAAAACGCGGTAAAATCGGAAACAACTCCTCAAGACCAATTTAGTATTAAAGAGCAGGCATTCTTTATTCACGGCGCCGGATGCACGGGGGATCGCTCCTCCTGGCGTGCGTACCTCACGCACCTTTCCCGTTCAATTTGTAGATCAAAATTTTACGTATTCATACGTATTCATTATTGTCCTGTCTGCTGATCGGTACAAACTTGCTCGTTCCTTATGTAAATCGCTGCGCAGGCTCGGTGGTGGTCCGTGAGTCGGTGGTCGCGATCTCCCCCTGCCAGAATTGCCTTTTACCTTCTTGGCTGTTAATCTTGGCAGTCTTGGCTAGTTCTCTCAGTCCGCTCCACGAAACCGCGTTTTGTCGTCCTTTTCTGACAGAAGCACGTTGTCTGTTGTTCTGCTGACGTTAACGATCGCCTAGGGACTAAAATGCAGATCGACAGGTGCGCTGATTCGTACGCTCCATGTTCCCGTAATGGAACACCGTCTCTGGTTGGCTGATTTCATCGCTTTGGTTACACCTGTTCCTGTTGTTCAGTTTCTTCTTTTTTGGCTTTGTGTGATTCTCTCTGTGATTCTGTTTTTCTCTGCCTCGCTTTTCCCAGCTCCCCGTCCCTCACTTGGAATGCCCGTTGTCCTTCACCAGCTCACTCTCCCTTGGTTGCCATCCCCGTTTCTGAATTCCTCCTGCTTTGCCACGTAGCCCGTGACTTTTTTCTTAATCTCTCTCTGTCTGCCTCAACGCTCCCCCCGCGCTTTTTCATTCGTCTGCTCTGCTCTGCACCCTGCTACTGTTCTTGCCTTTCTGAGTTCTTCTCTGTCGAGCTCCCTTTCCCTATTTGTGAATTCCTGTTCTTCCTGCAGCCACCGCTGTTCCCTGTGACCTCCGTCTCTCTCTGTCCAGCTCCCTGTCCCTAGGTTTTAATCCCTGCCTCTGCCCGCTGTAGCCCGTCTAGGTTTTTCTCTCGGCCTCTCTCTCTGTCCGGCTCCCTCTCTCTGTGTTCTAATTCCACGTTCTCTGTCACGTAGACCCGTGCTATTTGTTTGTCCTCATCTCTCTCTGTCCAGCTCCTTGCTGCGATGTTTTATTTCTTCCCTCTCTGTCTGTCTTTGTAGCCCGTTGCCGTTGTTGGTTTGTTTTTTTTTTTTTCCCACTTGTTTCTTCATGTGTCTCTGTCTGCCTCCCAGTGCCTGATCTTTAATTCCTCCTTCCCTGTAGGCCGCTGTTCCTTTTTTCCATTCTACATTGTGTTCTCTTTGGTCTGCTGTTCTTATTCATCGATTCCCTCCTCGCCGCCCTGTGGCTTGTCCCCATTTATTGTTGCCTCTCTCTCCCTCTCTCTGGCTTCTTGCCCCTGTTTTTAAAATTCCTCCCTCTCTTCTCTCTTCCCTGTTGGCCGTGTGATCTTCAGCCTTTCTCCACCTCTTTCTGCCCAGCTCTCTGCGTCTATTCATTAATTCTTCCCTCTCTGCCCTGTAGCCTGTAGCTTCTGTCCTTTCTCCATCTTGCTGTCTCTGGCTTCCCCGTGACCCTCTTTTAGAATTGTTTCTCTCTTCTCTCTGTACGCATTGCGATTCCTTTTGCTCTCCATCTCCCTTTGTTTTGGTGTTTTTTTTGTTGTTTTTCTGGCTCCCTGTCCCTAATTGTTAATTCTCTGCCTTCTCATGCTCTGTACCACGTAGCCCCATGGTTTGTTTTGTGGTGTTCCCTCCCCGGCCCCTTCCCTCCGTCGTTGGCTGTCTCGGCTCCCTGTCCCCGTGGCTTCATTCTTCCCTTTCTGCCCTGTTCTTGTCGCTTATCTTGTCTGTCTCCATCTCGCTCGGTCCAGCTTCCTGCCCCTGTTCTTCTTTCCTCCCTCGCTGTCGTGCTGCCTGCCCCAGGTTCTTTGTGCGTCTCCAGCCTGCTCCTCATCCTTCTTTGTTGGTCTGTGTCCTGCTCTTCCCCTCTCTCTGCTGCTTTTATCTCCACCTCCGTCAGGCTCCCTGTCCTCCTCTGGCCGTCCTGTTCCCTGCCTCGTGCCTTCTCACTACACGCACACACGCCCCCCCACCCCCACCCCCCCGCCCCCCCCCCAGCCGGGTGCCGCTCTTGTCTTCTCTCCTCCTACTGTCCTGTGCCCTGCTCCTCACCTTTGGTGGCCTCCCCCTCTGCCCAGCAGCCCGTCGCTCCAGGAGCCAGGCGACGGACGGTCCGTTCCCTGCCAAACCGGGACAAGCGCGTGCCGTGGCTTAGCCTCAGCTGGCAACTCTGCACCAGGGAGCTGCTTGCTCGCTCCACCCTCAGTGGGCTGGGGGAGAGAGCTGGAAGGGTAAAAGTGAGAAAAATCATGGGTTGAGATCAAGACGGTTTAATAGGTAAAGCAAAAGCTGTGCGTGGAAGCAAAGCAAGGAATTAATTCGCTCCTCCTTTTCGGCGGGCAGGTGTTGAGCTGTTTCTGGGAAAGCAGGGCTCTGTCATGTGTAACGGTTACTTAGGAAGAGAAATGCCGTAGCCCCCAAGGACTCCCCCTTCTTCCCCCAGCTGCGTGTGCTGAGCATGATGTCAAATGGTATGGAATATCCCTTTGGTCAGTTAGCTGGGAAAGCTTTCCCAGCTGTGTCCTCTCCCAGCCTACTTGCTGGTGGGGCACTGAGAGAACCAGAAGAGGCCCTGACTGTGGAAGCAGTGCTCAGCAAGAACCAAAACATCTCTACATTATTAACGGTGTTTTGAGCATAAATCCAAAACTTATCCCTTCCTAGCTACTCTGGAGAAAATGAGCACTATCCCAGCCAACACCAGCTCCGTGCGGCTGCGGCAACGGCGGCCGAGGTGGCCTTGGGGCAGTGGGAGCGTTGGGGACCCTGAGCCACGAATGGCTCCTGGGACTTGTTACGCGTGTGCGCCTGCACAAACACCTGCCCTCTCGTTTGCCCTCAGGGCTGCGTTTGCGCTGCCTTTGCGTGGGGCAAGGGGCTGTGATGGAGCCCAGGGGAGGAGGTGGTGCACTGTGGGGGTGAGGGGAGGGGGCCCCCCGTTGCTGCTGTGCCTCAGCTGCGCGCGGGGGCTGGAGGAGCCCCAGGTGCGGGCAGTGGGGCTGATGGTGCCGGCTCCTCCCTGGAAAAGGGGTGGTGCCCTGCTCCGGGGGGCCAGTGTGAGCCGAGGGCGGAGCGGAGCGGAGCTGTGGCCGAGCGTCAGCGGGCTGCGACTGTAGCGAGGGAGAAGGTGAGCGGGGGCTGGGGGGTGGGCCGCTGGGTCCCGGGTAAAGCCCCGAGGAGGGCTGCGGCGGGGCAGCGCCGGGTCGGAGCGGAGCTGTGGGGAGAGCGAGGCTGTGGTGAGGGCTCGGTGGGGGTTCCGGGTGCATCGGCGGGAGGGACGGTGCCCCGCAGGGTCAGAGAGCGGGAGGGCGGGCTCGCGGCATTCCGGGAGCTGTGGTGGTGCGCCTGGCGGCTGGCCGTGCGGCCGTGTTGTGTCGCAGAGCATGCCGGGAGCTGTGGTGGTGCGGCTGTGGGCTGGCCGGGCGGCCGTGTTGTGGCGCAGAGCATGCCGGGAGGTGTAGTCCTTGCGGCGCGCGGCTGCCGGGCGGCCGTGTTGTGGCGCAGAGCATGCCGGGAGGTGTAGTCCTTGCGGCGCGCGGCTGCCGGGCGGCCGTGTTGTGGCGCAGAGCATGCCGGGAGGTGTAGTCCAGGCGCAGTGGCTGCCGGCGCTGTCACGTGGTTCGCCGGGGCGTGGCGGGAGGCGCGGTCTTCCGGCGCTCGGGTGCCGGGCGGCCGTGCCGCGTACGGTACGCGCGGTGTATTTGGGGTTGGATTCGTGTTGATTTCTGGGGGCTTGCGGGTGCGGCCGCTCCCCGAGAAGCGGTGAGTTCCCCGGGAGCTGACAGAAGGGAAGAGGGAAAGGAGGAGGACGGTGACCTTTTCCCCGTGCCCAGGGCGCAGATGATGGCCGCCTCCCCGGCTCGCCGGAGCTCCCGCTCAGCCTCCCCTTGCCCCCCCCTTGCCCCGTGCGCCTGCCCCCAGCCCCGGCACCTCCCCTGCAGCGTGCCGCGTAGCCCTTGGCCGCCCCCAGGCCCTGTCGTGAAGGCAGCGAGCCGGCCCTCAAGTGCACTGGATTCCCCCTCGGCGCAGGGGCCCTTAGCAGTAGCGCGGGGAAGGGGCGCTGTGTCCAGAAGCCCCTGCGCAAGGAGAGGCTTTGGCCAGGGTCGATCGACGGTAATGACGGTCGCTGTTTCTTCTTTCCCTCTCCCAGAGACCGTGCTGAGGACGTGGTTGTCTGTCCTTCCCCCGGGGATGCCGTTGACTGCGGCCGTCTCAGGCTCGCGTGGCTTCTCTCTGCCCGGCCTCGCCGTCCTTGCAGCGCAGGGCCGAAAAGGGATAGACAAAGCCCTTCCCGGCTGTGGAGAGGAGCTGCCTCGGCTGAAGCTGGAGACGCCAACGAAAGGTAAAGCAGAAGAAACTGAAGGCGCTCTGGCTGCCAGCTGCTTTACTGCTGCAGGCAAGAGAGAGCCTGTCCCTGCAGGTGAGGGAGGAAGGATCCCCCTTCATAGCCCGCAGCGGGCCAGGCCACCAACGTGCACCGCAGGGTCTGTACGCGTAACCCGCAGTTCGGTACGGGCGTGTAGTGCACGAGCGAGCTAGGCTACGTGCCGAGGAAGCCTCATCTCGTAAGAGCTGTAAGACACCCCCGTGTTCTCTTCAGGTGGAGGTCGGCCTAGAGTCTGGAGCTGCAGAAGAGGCAGGGAGGAGAGGAGGGGAAAGAAGCATGTGAACGGCTAAATTGTGCCAGCAGCGCTGAGAGCGAGAGTCGTGGTGAGTCCTGGGCCAGTGGGGCCCCGTTGCCTCTCTTGTACGTCCTGGGCCCTCCCTGTCTCTCCCCCGGCCCCCTCTCTTTCCTTACCTGCTGCAAAATTATTTTTTTTTTGCGCCCCCCCCGCACCTTCTTTCTCCGTCTCGCTCTGAGTGGCTCCCTGCCTCCCCGTCTTTTCAGTCCTCCCTCTCTCTGTCCTGTAGCCTGTGGCTACTTGTTCTTTCTCCGCCTCTCTCTGCCTGGCTCTGGCTCCGTTTTTATTTTTTTACTCCTCCTGCTCTGTCCTGTAGCCTGTCGGTATTTTTGTCTTTCTCTGGCTCTCTCGGTCTGACTCCCTGTGTTACCGAAAAACGCGGTAAAATCGGAAACAACTCCTCAAGACCAATTTAGTATTAAAGAGCAGGCATTCTTTATTCACGGCGCCGGATGCACGGGGGATCGCTCCTCCTGGCGTGCGTACCTCACGCACCTTTCCCGTTCAATTTGTAGATCAAAATTTTACGTATTCATACGTATTCATTATTGTCCTGTCTGCTGATCGGTACAAACTTGCTCGTTCCGTATGTAAATCGCTGCGCAGGCTCGGTGGTGGTCCGTGAGTCGGTGGTCGCGATCTCCCCCTGCCAGAATTGCCTTTTACCTTCTTGGCTGTTAATCTTGGCAGTCTTGGCTAGTTCTCTCAGTCCGCTCCACGAAACCGCGTTTTGTCGTCCTTTTCTGACAGAAGCACGTTGTCTGTTGTTCTGCTGACGTTAACGATCGCCTAGGGACTAAAATGCAGATCGACAGGTGCGCTGATTCGTACGCTCCATGTTCCCGTAATGGAACACCGTCTCTGGTTGGCTGATTTCATCGCTTTGGTTACACCTGTTCCTGTTGTTCAGTTTCTTCTTTTTTGGCTTTGTGTGATTCTCTCTGTGATTCTGTTTTTCTCTGCCTCGCTTTTCCCAGCTCCCCGTCCCTCACTTGGAATGCCCGTTGTCCTTCACCAGCTCACTCTCCCTTGGTTGCCATCCCCGTTTCTGAATTCCTCCTGCTTTGCCACGTAGCCCGTGACTTTTTTCTTAATCTCTCTCTGTCTGCCTCAACGCTCCCCCCGCGCTTTTTCATTCGTCTGCTCTGCTCTGCACCCTGCTACTGTTCTTGCCTTTCTGAGTTCTTCTCTGTCGAGCTCCCTTTCCCTATTTGTGAATTCCTGTTCTTCCTGCAGCCACCGCTGTTCCCTGTGACCTCCGTCTCTCTCTGTCCAGCTCCCTGTCCCTAGGTTTTAATCCCTGCCTCTGCCCGCTGTAGCCCGTCTAGGTTTTTCTCTCGGCCTCTCTCTCTGTCCGGCTCCCTCTCTCTGTGTTCTAATTCCACGTTCTCTGTCACGTAGACCCGTGCTATTTGTTTGTCCTCATCTCTCTCTGTCCAGCTCCTTGCTGCGATGTTTTATTTCTTCCCTCTCTGTCTGTCTTTGTAGCCCGTTGCCGTTGTTGGTTTGTTTTTTTTTTTTTCCCACTTGTTTCTTCATGTGTCTCTGTCTGCCTCCCAGTGCCTGATCTTTAATTCCTCCTTCCCTGTAGGCCGCTGTTCCTTTTTTCCATTCTACATTGTGTTCTCTTTGGTCTGCTGTTCTTATTCATCGATTCCCTCCTCGCCGCCCTGTGGCTTGTCCCCATTTATTGTTGCCTCTCTCTCCCTCTCTCTGGCTTCTTGCCCCTGTTTTTAAAATTCCTCCCTCTCTTCTCTCTTCCCTGTTGGCCGTGTGATCTTCAGCCTTTCTCCACCTCTTTCTGCCCAGCTCTCTGCGTCTATTCATTAATTCTTCCCTCTCTGCCCTGTAGCCTGTAGCTTCTGTCCTTTCTCCATCTTGCTGTCTCTGGCTTCCCCGTGACCCTCTTTTAGAATTGTTTCTCTCTTCTCTCTGTACGCATTGCGATTCCTTTTGCTCTCCATCTCCCTTTGTTTTGGTGTTTTTTTTGTTGTTTTTCTGGCTCCCTGTCCCTAATTGTTAATTCTCTGCCTTCTCATGCTCTGTACCACGTAGCCCCATGGTTTGTTTTGTGGTGTTCCCTCCCCGGCCCCTTCCCTCCGTCGTTGGCTGTCTCGGCTCCCTGTCCCCGTGGCTTCATTCTTCCCTTTCTGCCCTGTTCTTGTCGCTTATCTTGTCTGTCTCCATCTCGCTCGGTCCAGCTTCCTGCCCCTGTTCTTCTTTCCTCCCTCGCTGTCGTGCTGCCTGCCCCAGGTTCTTTGTGCGTCTCCAGCCTGCTCCTCATCCTTCTTTGTTGGTCTGTGTCCTGCTCTTCCCCTCTCTCTGCTGCTTTTATCTCCACCTCCGTCAGGCTCCCTGTCCTCCTCTGGCCGTCCTGTTCCCTGCCTCGTGCCTTCTCACTACACGCACACACGCCCCCCCACCCCCACCCCCCCCGCCCCCCCCCCCAGCCGGGTGCCGCTCTTGTCTTCTCTCCTCCTACTGTCCTGTGCCCTGCTCCTCACCTTTGGTGGCCTCCCCCTCTGCCCAGCAGCCCGTCGCTCCAGGAGCCAGGCGACGGACGGTCCGTTCCCTGCCAAACCGGGACAAGCGCGTGCCGTGGCTTAGCCTCAGCTGGCAACTCTGCACCAGGGAGCTGCTTGCTCGCTCCACCCTCAGTGGGCTGGGGGAGAGAGCTGGAAGGGTAAAAGTGAGAAAAATCATGGGTTGAGATCAAGACGGTTTAATAGGTAAAGCAAAAGCTGTGCGTGGAAGCAAAGCAAGGAATTAATTCGCTCCTCCTTTTCGGCGGGCAGGTGTTGAGCTGTTTCTGGGAAAGCAGGGCTCTGTCATGTGTAACGGTTACTTAGGAAGAGAAATGCCGTAGCCCCCAAGGACTCCCCCTTCTTCCCCCAGCTGCGTGTGCTGAGCATGATGTCAAATGGTATGGAATATCCCTTTGGTCAGTTAGCTGGGAAAGCTTTCCCAGCTGTGTCCTCTCCCAGCCTACTTGCTGGTGGGGCACTGAGAGAACCAGAAGAGGCCCTGACTGTGGAAGCAGTGCTCAGCAAGAACCAAAACATCTCTACATTATTAACGGTGTTTTGAGCATAAATCCAAAACTTATCCCTTCCTAGCTACTCTGGAGAAAATGAGCACTATCCCAGCCAACACCAGCTCCGTGCGGCTGCGGCAACGGCGGCCGAGGTGGCCTTGGGGCAGTGGGAGCGTTGGGGACCCTGAGCCACGAATGGCTCCTGGGACTTGTTACGCGTGTGCGCCTGCACAAACACCTGCCCTCTCGTTTGCCCTCAGGGCTGCGTTTGCGCTGCCTTTGCGTGGGGCAAGGGGCTGTGATGGAGCCCAGGGGAGGAGGTGGTGCACTGTGGGGGTGAGGGGAGGGGGCCCCCCGTTGCTGCTGTGCCTCAGCTGCGCGCGGGGGCTGGAGGAGCCCCAGGTGCGGGCAGTGGGGCTGATGGTGCCGGCTCCTCCCTGGAAAAGGGGTGGTGCCGTGCTCCGGGGGGCCAGTGTGAGCCGAGGGCGGAGCGGAGCGGAGCTGTGGCCGAGCGTCAGCGGGCTGCGACTGTAGCGAGGGAGAAGGTGAGCGGGGGCTGGGGGGTGGGCCGCTGGGTCCCGGGTAAAGCCCCGAGGAGGGCTGCGGCGGGGCAGCGCCGGGTCGGAGCGGAGCTGTGGGGAGAGCGAGGCTGTGGTGAGGGCTCGGTGGGGGTTCCGGGTGCATCGGCGGGAGGGACGGTGCCCCGCAGGGTCAGAGAGCGGGAGGGCGGGCTCGCGGCATTCCGGGAGCTGTGGTGGTGCGCCTGGCGGCTGGCCGTGCGGCCGTGTTGTGTCGCAGAGCATGCCGGGAGCTGTGGTGGTGCGGCTGTGGGCTGGCCGGGCGGCCGTGTTGTGTCGCAGAGCATGCCGGGAGCTGCAGTCCTTGTGGCGCGCGGCTGCGGTGCGGCCGTGTTGTGGCGCAGAGCATGCCGGGAGGTGTAGTCCTTGCGGCGCGCGGCTGCCGGGCGGCCGTGTTGTGGCGCAGAGCATGCCGGGAGGTGTAGTCCTTGCGGCGCGCGGCTGCCGGGCGGCCGTGTTGTGGCGCAGAGCATGCCGGGAGGTGTAGTCCAGGCGCAGTGGCTGCCGGCGCTGTCACGTGGTTCGCCGGGGCGTGGCGGGAGGCGCGGTCTTCCGGCGCTCGGGTGCCGGGCGGCCGTGCCGCGTACGGTACGCGCGGTGTATTTGGGGTTGGATTCGTGTTGATTTCTGGGGGCTTGCGGGTGCGGCCGCTCCCCGAGAAGCGGTGAGTTCCCCGGGAGCTGACAGAAGGGAAGAGGGAAAGGAGGAGGACGGTGACCTTTTCCCCGTGCCCAGGGCGCAGATGATGGCCGCCTCCCCGGCTCGCCGGAGCTCCCGCTCAGCCTCCCCTTGCCCCCCCCTTGCCCCGTGCGCCTGCCCCCAGCCCCGGCACCTCCCCTGCAGCGTGCCGCGTAGCCCTTGGCCGCCCCCAGGCCCTGTCGTGAAGGCAGCGAGCCGGCCCTCAAGCGCACTGGATTCCCCCTCGGCGCAGGGGCCCTTAGCAGTAGCGCGGGGAAGGGGCGCTGTGTCCAGAAGCCCCTGCGCAAGGAGAGGCTTTGGCCAGGGTCGATCGACGGTAATGACGGTCGCTGTTTCTTCTTTCCCTCTCCCAGAGACCGTGCTGAGGACGTGGTTGTCTGTCCTTCCCCCGGGGATGCCGTTGACTGCGGCCGTCTCAGGCTCGCGTGGCTTCTCTCTGCCCGGCCTCGCCGTCCTTGCAGCGCAGGGCCGAAAAGGGATAGACAAAGCCCTTCCCGGCTGTGGAGAGGAGCTGCCTCGGCTGAAGCTGGAGACGCCAACGAAAGGTAAAGCAGAAGAAACTGAAGGCGCTCTGGCTGCCAGCTGCTTTCCTGCTGCAGGCAAGAGAGAGCCTGTCCCTGCAGGTGAGGGAGGAAGGATCCCCCTTCATAGCCCGCAGCGGGCCAGGCCACCAACGTGCACCGCAGGGTCTGTACGCGTAACCCGCAGTTCGGTACGGGCGTGTAGTGCACGAGCGAGCTAGGCTACGTGCCGAGGAAGCCTCATCTCGTAAGAGCTGTAAGACACCCCCGTGTTCTCTTCAGGTGGAGGTCGGCCTAGAGTCTGGAGCTGCAGAAGAGGCAGGGAGGAGAGGAGGGGAAAGAAGCATGTGAACGGCTAAATTGTGCCAGCAGCGCTGAGAGCGAGAGTCGCGGTGAGTCCTGGGCCAGTGGGGCCCCGTTGCCTCTCTTGTACGTCCTGGGCCCTCCCTGTCTCTCCCCCGGCCCCCTCTCTTTCCTTACCTGCTGCAAAATTATTTTTTTTTTGCGCCCCCCCCGCACCTTCTTTCTCCGTCTCGCTCTGAGTGGCTCCCTGCCTCCCCGTCTTTTCAGTCCTCCCTCTCTCTGTCCTGTAGCCTGTGGCTACTTGTTCTTTCTCCGCCTCTCTCTGCCTGGCTCTGGCTCCGTTTTTATTTTTTTACTCCTCCTGCTCTGTCCTGTAGCCTGTCGGTATTTTTGTCTTTCTCTGGCTCTCTCGGTCTGACTCCCTGTGTTACCGAAAAACGCGGTAAAATCGGAAACAACTCCTCAAGACCAATTTAGTATTAAAGAGCAGGCATTCTTTATTCACGGCGCCGGATGCACGGGGGATCGCTCCTCCTGGCGTGCGTACCTCACGCACCTTTCCCGTTCAATTTGTAGATCAAAATTTTACGTATTCATACGTATTCATTATTGTCCTGTCTGCTGATCGGTACAAACTTGCTCGTTCCGTATGTAAATCGCTGCGCAGGCTCGGTGGTGGTCCGTGAGTCGGTGGTCGCGATCTCCCCCTGCCAGAATTGCCTTTTACCTTCTTGGCTGTTAATCTTGGCAGTCTTGGCTAGTTCTCTCAGTCCGCTCCACGAAACCGCGTTTTGTCGTCCTTTTCTGACAGAAGCACGTTGTCTGTTGTTCTGCTGACGTTAACGATCGCCTAGGGACTAAAATGCAGATCGACAGGTGCGCTGATTCGTACGCTCCATGTTCCCGTAATGGAACACCGTCTCTGGTTGGCTGATTTCATCGCTTTGGTTACACCTGTTCCTGTTGTTCAGTTTCTTCTTTTTTGGCTTTGTGTGATTCTCTCTGTGATTCTGTTTTTCTCTGCCTCGCTTTTCCCAGCTCCCCGTCCCTCACTTGGAATGCCCGTTGTCCTTCACCAGCTCACTCTCCCTTGGTTGCCATCCCCGTTTCTGAATTCCTCCTGCTTTGCCACGTAGCCCGTGACTTTTTTCTTAATCTCTCTCTGTCTGCCTCAACGCTCCCCCCGCGCTTTTTCATTCGTCTGCTCTGCTCTGCACCCTGCTACTGTTCTTGCCTTTCTGAGTTCTTCTCTGTCGAGCTCCCTTTCCCTATTTGTGAATTCCTGTTCTTCCTGCAGCCACCGCTGTTCCCTGTGACCTCCGTCTCTCTCTGTCCAGCTCCCTGTCCCTAGGTTTTAATCCCTGCCTCTGCCCGCTGTAGCCCGTCTAGGTTTTTCTCTCGGCCTCTCTCTCTGTCTGGCTCCCTCTCTCTGTGTTCTAATTCCACGTTCTCTGTCACGTAGACCCGTGCTATTTGTTTGTCCTCATCTCTCTCTGTCCAGCTCCTTGCTGCGATGTTTTATTTCTTCCCTCTCTGTCTGTCTTTGTAGCCCGTTGCCGTTGTTGGTTTGTTTTTTTTTTTTTCCCACTTGTTTCTTCATGTGTCTCTGTCTGCCTCCCAGTGCCTGATCTTTAATTCCTCCTTCCCTGTAGGCCGCTGTTCCTTTTTTCCATTCTACATTGTGTTCTCTTTGGTCTGCTGTTCTTATTCATCGATTCCCTCCTCGCCGCCCTGTGGCTTGTCCCCATTTATTGTTGCCTCTCTCTCCCTCTCTCTGGCTTCTTGCCCCTGTTTTTAAAATTCCTCCCTCTCTTCTCTCTTCCCTGTTGGCCGTGTGATCTTCAGCCTTTCTCCACCTCTTTCTGCCCAGCTCTCTGCGTCTATTCATTAATTCTTCCCTCTCTGCCCTGTAGCCTGTAGCTTCTGTCCTTTCTCCATCTTGCTGTCTCTGGCTTCCCCGTGACCCTCTTTTAGAATTGTTTCTCTCTTCTCTCTGTACGCATTGCGATTCCTTTTGCTCTCCATCTCCCTTTGTTTTGGTGTTTTTTTTGTTGTTTTTCTGGCTCCCTGTCCCTAATTGTTAATTCTCTGCCTTCTCATGCTCTGTACCACGTAGCCCCATGGTTTGTTTTGTGGTGTTCCCTCCCCGGCCCCTTCCCTCCGTCGTTGGCTGTCTCGGCTCCCTGTCCCCGTGGCTTCATTCTTCCCTTTCTGCCCTGTTCTTGTCGCTTATCTTGTCTGTCTCCATCTCGCTCGGTCCAGCTTCCTGCCCCTGTTCTTCTTTCCTCCCTCGCTGTCGTGCTGCCTGCCCCAGGTTCTTTGTGCGTCTCCAGCCTGCTCCTCATCCTTCTTTGTTGGTCTGTGTCCTGCTCTTCCCCTCTCTCTGCTGCTTTTATCTCCACCTCCGTCAGGCTCCCTGTCCTCCTCTGGCCGTCCTGTTCCCTGCCTCGTGCCTTCTCACTACACGCACACACGCCCCCCCACCCCCACCCCCCCGCCCCCCCCCCAGCCGGGTGCCGCTCTTGTCTTCTCTCCTCCTACTGTCCTGTGCCCTGCTCCTCACCTTTGGTGGCCTCCCCCTCTGCCCAGCAGCCCGTCGCTCCAGGAGCCAGGCGACGGACGGTCCGTTCCCTGCCAAACCGGGACAAGCGCGTGCCGTGGCTTAGCCTCAGCTGGCAACTCTGCACCAGGGAGCTGCTTGCTCGCTCCACCCTCAGTGGGCTGGGGGAGAGAGCTGGAAGGGTAAAAGTGAGAAAAATCATGGGTTGAGATCAAGACGGTTTAATAGGTAAAGCAAAAGCTGTGCGTGGAAGCAAAGCAAGGAATTAATTCGCTCCTCCTTTTCGGCGGGCAGGTGTTGAGCTGTTTCTGGGAAAGCAGGGCTCTGTCATGTGTAACGGTTAGTTAGGAAGAGAAATGCCGTAGCCCCCAAGGACTCCCCCTTCTTCCCCCAGCTGCGTGTGCTGAGCATGATGTCAAATGGTATGGAATATCCCTTTGGTCAGTTAGCTGGGAAAGCTTTCCCAGCTGTGTCCTCTCCCAGCCTACTTGCTGGTGGGGCACTGAGAGAACCAGAAGAGGCCCTGACTGTGGAAGCAGTGCTCAGCAAGAACCAAAACATCTCTACATTATTAACGGTGTTTTGAGCATAAATCCAAAACTTATCCCTTCCTAGCTACTCTGGAGAAAATGAGCACTATCCCAGCCAACACCAGCTCCGTGCGGCTGCGGCAACGGCGGCCGAGGTGGCCTTGGGGCAGTGGGAGCGTTGGGGACCCTGAGCCACGAATGGCTCCTGGGACTTGTTACGCGTGTGCGCCTGCACAAACACCTGCCCTCTCGTTTGCCCTCAGGGCTGCGTTTGCGCTGCCTTTGCGTGGGGCAAGGGGCTGTGATGGAGCCCAGGGGAGGAGGTGGTGCACTGTGGGGGTGAGGGGAGGGGGCCCCCCGTTGCTGCTGTGCCTCAGCTGCGCGCGGGGGCTGGAGGAGCCCCAGGTGCGGGCAGTGGGGCTGATGGTGCCGGCTCCTCCCTGGAAAAGGGGTGGTGCCGTGCTCCGGGGGGCCAGTGTGAGCCGAGGGCGGAGCGGAGCGGAGCTGTGGCCGAGCGTCAGCGGGCTGCGACTGTAGCGAGGGAGAAGGTGAGCGGGGGCTGGGGGGTGGGCCGCTGGGTCCCGGGTAAAGCCCCGAGGAGGGCTGCGGCGGGGCAGCGCCGGGTCGGAGCGGAGCTGTGGGGAGAGCGAGGCTGTGGTGAGGGCTCGGTGGGGGTTCCGGGTGCATCGGCGGGAGGGACGGTGCCCCGCAGGGTCAGAGAGCGGGAGGGCGGGCTCGCGGCATTCCGGGAGCTGTGGTGGTGCGCCTGGCGGCTGGCCGTGCGGCCGTGTTGTGTCGCAGAGCATGCCGGGAGCTGTGGTGGTGCGGCTGTGGGCTGGCCGGGCGGCCGTGTTGTGGCGCAGAGCATGCCGGGAGGTGTAGTCCTTGCGGCGCGCGGCTGCCGGGCGGCCGTGTTGTGCCGCAGAGCATGCCGGGAGGTGTAGTCCTTGCGGCGCGCGGGCTGCCGGACGGCCGTGTTGTGCCGCAGAGCATGCCGGGAGGTGTAGTCCAGGCGCAGTGGCTGCCGGCGCTGTCACGTGGTTCGCCGGGGCGTGGCGGGAGGGCGCGTCTTCCGGCGCTCGGGTGCCGGGCGGGCCGTGCCGCGTACGGTACGCGCGGTGTATTTGGGGTTGGATTCGTGTTGATTTCTGGGGGCTTGCGGGTGCGGCCGCTCCCCGAGAAGCGGTGAGTTCCCCGGGAGCTGACAGAAGGGAAGAGGGAAAGGAGGAGGACGGTGACCTTTTCCCCGTGCCCAGGGCGCAGATGATGGCCGCCTCCCCGGCTCGCCGGAGCTCCCGCTCAGCCTCCCCTTGCCCCCCCCTTGCCCCGTGCGCCTGCCCCCCAGCCCCGGCACCTCCCCTGCAGCGTGCCGCGTAGCCCTTGGCCGCCCCCAGGCCCTGTCGTGAAGGCAGCGAGCCGGCCCTCAAGCGCACTGGATTCCCCCTCGGCGCAGGGGCCCTTAGCAGTAGCGCGGGGAAGGGGCGCTGTGTCCAGAAGCCCCTGCGCAAGGAGAGGCTTTGGCCAGGGTCGATCGACGGTAATGACGGTCGCTGTTTCTTCTTTCCCTCTCCCAGAGACCGTGCTGAGGACGTGGTTGTCTGTCCTTCCCCCGGGGATGCCGTTGACTGCGGCCGTCTCAGGCTCGCGTGGCTTCTCTCTGCCCGGCCTCGCCGTCCTTGCAGCGCAGGGCCGAAAAGGGATAGACAAAGCCCTTCCCGGCTGTGGAGAGGAGCTGCCTCGGCTGAAGCTGGAGACGCCAACGAAAGGTAAAGCAGAAGAAACTGAAGGCGCTCTGGCTGCCAGCTGCTTTCCTGCTGCAGGCAAGAGAGAGCCTGTCCCTGCAGGTGAGGGAGGAAGGATCCCCCCCTTCATAGCCCGCAGCGGGCCAGGCCACCAACGTGCACCGCAGGGTCTGTACGCGTAACCCGCAGTTCGGTACGGGCGTGTAGTGCACGAGCGAGCTAGGCTACGTGCCGAGGAAGCCTCATCTCGTAAGAGCTGTAAGACACCCCCGTGTTCTCTTCAGGTGGAGGTCGGCCTAGAGTCTGGAGCTGCAGAAGAGGCAGGGAGGAGAGGAGGGGAAAGAAGCATGTGAACGGCTAAATTGTGCCAGCAGCGCTGAGAGCGAGAGTCGCGGTGAGTCCTGGGCCAGTGGGGCCCCGTTGCCTCTCTTGTACGTCCTGGGCCTCCCTGTCTCTCCCCCCGGCCCCCTCTCTTTCCTTACCTGCTGCAAAATTATTTTTTTTTTGCGCCCCCCCCGCACCTTCTTTCTCCGTCTCGCTCTGAGTGGCTCCCTGCCTCCCCGTCTTTTCAGTCCTCCCTCTCTCTGTCCTGTAGCCTGTGGCTACTTGTTCTTTCTCTCGCCTCTCTCTGCCTGGCTCTGGCTCCGTTTTTATTTTTTTACTCCTCCTGCTCTGTCCTGTAGTCTGTCGGTATTTTTGTCTTTCTCTGGCTCTCTCGGTCTGACTCCCTGTGTTACCGAAAAACGCGGTAAAATCGGAAACAACTCCTCAAGACCAATTTAGTATTAAAGAGCAGGCATTCTTTATTCACGGCGCCGGATGCACGGGGGATCGCTCCTCCTGCGTGCGTACCTCACGCACCTTTCCCGTTCAATTTGTAGATCAAAATTTACGTATTCATACGTATTCATTATTGTCCTGTCTGCTGATCGGTACAAACTTGCTCGTTCCGTATGTAAATCGCTGCGCAGGCTCGGTGGTGGTCCGTGAGTCGGTGGTCGCGATCTCCCCCTGCCAGAATTGCCTTTTACCTTCTTGGCTGTTAATCTTGGCAGTCTTGGCTAGTTCTCTCAGTCCGCTCCACGAAACCGCGTTTTGTCGTCCTTTTCTGACAGAAGCACGTTGTCTGTTGTTCTGCTGACGTTAACGATCGCCTAGGGACTAAAATGCAGATCGACAGGTGCGCTGATTCGTACGCTCCATGTTCCCGTAATGGAACACCGTCTCTGGTTGGCTGATTTCATCGCTTTGGTTACACCTGTTCCTGTTGTTCAGTTTCTTCTTTTTTGGCTTTGTGTGATTCTCTCTGTGATTCTGTTTTTCTCTGCCTCGCTTTTCCCAGCTCCCCGTCCCTCACTTGGAATGCCCGTTGTCCTTCACCAGCTCACTCTCCCTTGGTTGCCATCCCCGTTTCTGAATTCCTCCTGCTTTGCCACGTAGCCCGTGACTTTTTTCTTAATCTCTCTCTGTCTGCCTCAACGCTCCCCCCGCGCTTTTTCATTCGTCTGCTCTGCTCTGCACCCTGCTACTGTTCTTGCCTTTCTGAGTTCTTCTCTGTCGAGCTCCCTTTCCCTATTTGTGAATTCCTGTTCTTCCTGCAGCCACCGCTGTTCCCTGTGACCTCCGTCTCTCTCTGTCCAGCTCCCTGTCCCTAGGTTTTAATCCCTGCCTCTGCCCGCTGTAGCCCGTCTAGGTTTTTCTCTCGGCCTCTCTCTCTGTCTGGCTCCCTCTCTCTGTGTTCTAATTCCACGTTCTCTGTCACGTAGACCCGTGCTATTTGTTTGTCCTCATCTCTCCTCTGTCCAGCTCCTTGCTGCGATGTTTTATTTCTTCCCTCTCTGTCTGTCTTTGTAGCCCGTTGCCGTTGTTGGTTTGTTTTTTTTTTTTTTCCCACTTGTTTCTTCATGTGTCTCTGTCTGCCTCCCAGTGCCTGATCTTTAATTCCTCCTTCCCTGTAGGCCGCTGTTCCTTTTTTCCATTCTACATTGTGTTCTCTTTGGTCTGCTGTTCTTATTCATCGATTCCCTCCTCGCCGCCCTGTGGCTTGTCCCCATTTATTGTTGCCTCTCTCTCCCTCTCTCTGGCTTCTTGCCCCTGTTTTTAAAATTCCTCCCTCTCTTCTCTCTTCCCTGTTGGCCGTGTGATCTTCAGCCTTTCTCCACCTCTTTCTGCCCAGCTCTCTGCGTCTATTCATTAATTCTTCCCTCTCTGCCCTGTAGCCTGTAGCTTCTGTCCTTTCTCCATCTTGCTGTCTCTGGCTTCCCCGTGACCCTCTTTTAGAATTGTTTCTCTCTTCTCTCTGTACGCATTGCGATTCCTTTTGCTCTCCATCTCCCTTTGTTTTGGTGTTTTTTTTGTTGTTTTTCTGGCTCCCTGTCCCTAATTGTTAATTCTCTGCCTTCTCATGCTCTGTACCACGTAGCCCCATGGTTTGTTTTGTGGTGTTCCCTCCCCGGCCCCTTCCCTCCGTCGTTGGCTGTCTCGGCTCCCTGTCCCCGTGGCTTCATTCTTCCCTTTCTGCCCTGTTCTTGTCGCTTATCTTGTCTGTCTCCATCTCGCTCGGTCCAGCTTCCTGCCCCTGTTCTTCTTTCCTCCCTCGCTGTCGTGCTGCCTGCCCCAGGTTCTTTGTGCGTCTCCAGCCTGCTCCTCATCCTTCTTTGTTGGTCTGTGTCCTGCTCTTCCCCTCTCTCTGCTGCTTTTATCTCCACCTCCGTCAGGCTCCCTGTCCTCCTCTGGCCGTCCTGTTCCCTGCCTCGTGCCTTCTCCACTACACGCACACCACGCCCCCCCACCCCCACCCCCCCGCCCCCCCCCCCAGCCGGGTGCCGCTCTTGTCTTCTCTCCTCCTACTGTCCTGTGCCCTGCTCCTCACCTTTGGTGGCCTCCCCCTCTGCCCAGCAGCCCGTCGCTCCAGGAGCCAGGCGACGGACGGTCCGTTCCCTGCCAAACCGGGGACAAGCGCGTGCCGTGGCTTAGCCTCAGCTGGCAACTCTGCACCAGGGAGCTGCTTGCTCGCTCCACCCTCAGTGGGCTGGGGGAGAGAGCTGGAAGGGTAAAAGTGAGAAAAATCATGGGTTGAGATCAAGACGGTTTAATAGGTAAAGCAAAAGCTGTGCGTGGAAGCAAAGCAAGGAATTAATTCGCTCCTCCTTTTCGGCGGGCAGGTGTTGAGCTGTTTCTGGGAAAGCAGGGCTCTGTCATGTGTAACGGTTAGTTAGGAAGAGAAATGCCGTAGCCCCCAAGGACTCCCCCTTCTTCCCCCAGCTGCGTGTGCTGAGCATGATGTCAAATGGTATGGAATATCCCTTTGGTCAGTTAGCTGGGAAAGCTTTCCCAGCTGTGTCCTCTCCCAGCCTACTTGCTGGTGGGGCACTGAGAGAACCAGAAGAGGCCCTGACTGTGGAAGCAGTGCTCAGCAAGAACCAAAACATCTCTACATTATTAACGGTGTTTTGAGCATAAATCCAAAACTTATCCCTTCCTAGCTACTCTGGAGAAAATGAGCACTATCCCAGCCAACACCAGCTCCGTGCGGCTGCGGCAACGGCGGCCGAGGTGGCCTTGGGGCAGTGGGAGCGTTGGGGACCCTGAGCCACGAATGGCTCCTGGGACTTGTTACGCGTGTGCGCCTGCACAAACACCTGCCCTCTCGTTTGCCCTCAGGGCTGCGTTTGCGCTGCCTTTGCGTGGGGCAAGGGGCTGTGATGGAGCCCAGGGAGGAGGGTGGTGCACTGTGGGGGGTGAGGGGAGGGGGCCCCCCGTTGCTGCTGTGCCTCAGCTGCGCGCGGGGGCTGGAGGAGCCCCAGGTGCGGGCAGTGGGGCTGATGGTGCCGGCTCCTCCCTGGAAAAGGGGTGGTGCCGTGCTCCGGGGGGCCAGTGTGAGCCGAGGGCGGAGCGGAGCGGAGCTGTGGCCGAGCGTCAGCGGGCTGCGACTGTAGCGAGGGAGAAGGTGAGCGGGGGCTGGGGGGTGGGCCGCTGGGTCCCGGGTAAAGCCCCGAGGAGGGCTGCGGCGGGGCAGCGCCGGGTCGGAGCGGAGCTGTGGGGAGAGCGAGGCTGTGGTGAGGGCTCGGTGGGGGTTCCGGGTGCATCGGCGGGAGGGACGGTGCCCCGCAGGGTCAGAGAGCGGGAGGGCGGGCTCGCGGCATTCCGGGAGCTGTGGTGGTGCGCCTGGCGGCTGGCCGTGCGGCCGTGTTGTGTCGCAGAGCATGCCGGGAGCTGTGGTGGTGCGGCTGTGGGCTGGCCGGGCGGCCGTGTTGTGCCGCAGAGCATGCCGGGAGCTGCAGTCCTTGTGGCGCGCGGCTGCGGTGCGGCCGTGTTGTGCCGCAGAGCATGCCGGGAGGTGTAGTCCCTTGCGGCGCGCGGGCTGCCGGGCGGCCGTGTTGTGTCGCAGAGCATGCCGGGAGGTGTAGTCCTTGCGGCGCGCGGCTGCCGGACGGCCGTGTTGTGGCGCAGAGCATGCCGGGAGGTGTAGTCCAGGCGCAGTGGCTGCCGGCGCTGTCACGTGGTTCGCCGGGGGCGTGGCGGGAGGCGCGGTCTTCCGGCGCTCGGGTGCCGGGCGGCCGTGCCGCGTACGGTACGCGCGGTGTATTTGGGGTTGGATTCGTGTTGATTTCTGGGGGCTTGCGGGTGCGGCCGCTCCCCGAGAAGCGGTGAGTTCCCCGGGAGCTGACAGAAGGGAAGAGGGAAAGGAGGAGGACGGTGACCTTTTCCCCGTGCCCAGGGCGCAGATGATGGCCGCCTCCCCGGCTCGCCGGAGCTCCCGCTCAGCCTCCCCTTGCCCCCCCCTTGCCCCGTGCGCCTGCCCCCAGCCCCGGCACCTCCCCTGCAGCGTGCCGCGTAGCCCTTGGCCGCCCCCAGGCCCTGTCGTGAAGGCAGCGAGCCGGCCCTCAAGCGCACTGGATTCCCCCTCGGCGCAGGGGCCCTTAGCAGTAGCGCGGGGAAGGGGCGCTGTGTCCAGAAGCCCCCTGCGCAAGGAGAGGCTTTGGCCAGGGTCGATCGACGGTAATGACGGTCGCTGTTTCTTCTTTCCCTCTCCCAGAGACCGTGCTGAGGACGTGGTTGTCTGTCCTTCCCCGGGGATGCCGTTGACTGCGGCCGTCTCAGGCTCGCGTGGCTTCTCTCTGCCCGGCCTCGCCGTCCTTGCAGCGCAGGGCCGAAAAGGGATAGACAAAGCCCTTCCGGCTGTGGAGAGGAGCTGCCTCGGCTGAAGCTGGAGACGCCAACGAAAGGTAAAGCAGAAGAAACTGAAGGCGCTCTGGCTGCCAGCTGCTTTCCTGCTGCAGGCAAGAGAGAGCCTGTCCCTGCAGGTGAGGGAGGAAGGATCCCCCTTCATAGCCCGCAGCGGGCCAGGCCACCAACGTGCACCGCAGGGTCTGTACGCGTAACCCGCAGTTCGGTACGGGCGTGTAGTGCACGAGCGAGCTAGGCTACGTGCCGAGGAAGCCTCATCTCGTAAGAGCTGTAAGACACCCCCGTGTTCTCTTCAGGTGGAGGTCGGCCTAGAGTCTGGAGCTGCAGAAGAGGCAGGGAGGAGAGGAGGGGAAAGAAGCATGTGAACGGCTAAATTGTGCCAGCAGCGCTGAGAGCGAGAGTCGCGGTGAGTCCTGGGCCAGTGGGGCCCCGTTGCCTCTCTTGTACGTCCTGGGCCCCTCCTGTCTCTCCCCCGGCCCCCTCTCTTTCCTTACCTGCTGCAAAATTATTTTTTTTTTGCGCCCCCCCCCGCACCTTCTTTCTCCGTCTCGCTCTGAGTGGCTCCCTGCCTCCCCGTCTTTTCAGTCCTCCCTCTCTCTGTCCTGTAGCCTGTGGCTACTTGTTCTTTCTCCGCCTCTCTCTGCCTGGCTCTGGCTCCGTTTTTATTTTTTTACTCCTCCTGCTCTGTCCTGTAGCCTGTCGGTATTTTTGTCTTTCTCTGGCTCTCTCGGTCTGACTCCTGTGTTACCGAAAAACGCGGTAAAATCGGAAACAACTCCTCAAGACCAATTTAGTATTAAAGAGCAGGCATTCTTTATTCACGGCGCCGGATGCACGGGGGATCGCTCCTCCTGGCGTGCGTACCTCACGCACCTTTCCCGTTCAATTTGTAGATCAAAATTTTACGTATTCATACGTATTCATTATTGTCCTGTCTGCTGATCGGTACAAACTTGCTCGTTCCGTATGTAAATCGCTGCGCAGGCTCGGTGGTGGTCCGTGAGTCGGTGGTCGCGATCTCCCCCTGCCAGAATTGCCTTTTACCTTCTTGGCTGTTAATCTTGGCAGTCTTGGCTAGTTCTCTCAGTCCGCTCCACGAAACCGCGTTTTGTCGTCCTTTTCTGACAGAAGCACGTTGTCTGTTGTTCTGCTGACGTTAACGATCGCCTAGGGACTAAAATGCAGATCGACAGGTGCGCTGATTCGTACGCTCCATGTTCCCGTAATGGAACACCGTCTCTGGTTGGCTGATTTCATCGCTTTGGTTACACCTGTTCCTGTTGTTCAGTTTCTTCTTTTTTGGCTTTGTGTGATTCTCTCTGTGATTCTGTTTTTCTCTGCCTCGCTTTTCCCAGCTCCCCGTCCCTCACTTGGAATGCCCGTTGTCCTTCACCAGCTCACTCTCCCTTGGTTGCCATCCCCGTTTCTGAATTCCTCCTGCTTTGCCACGTAGCCCGTGACTTTTTTCTTAATCTCTCTCTGTCTGCCTCAACGCTCCCCCCGCGCTTTTTCATTCGTCTGCTCTGCTCTGCACCCTGCTACTGTTCTTGCCTTTCTGAGTTCTTCTCTGTCGAGCTCCCTTTCCCTATTTGTGAATTCCTGTTCTTCCTGCAGCCACCGCTGTTCCCTGTGACCTCCGTCTCTCTCTGTCCAGCTCCCTGTCCCTAGGTTTTAATCCCTGCCTCTGCCCGCTGTAGCCCGTCTAGGTTTTTCTCTCGGCCTCTCTCTCTGTCCGGCTCCCTCTCTCTGTGTTCTAATTCCACGTTCTCTGTCACGTAGACCCGTGCTATTTGTTTGTCCTCATCTCTCTCTGTCCAGCTCCTTGCTGCGATGTTTTATTTCTTCCCTCTCTGTCTGTCTTTGTAGCCCGTTGCCGTTGTTGGTTTGTTTTTTTTTTTTTCCCACTTGTTTCTTCATGTGTCTCTGTCTGCCTCCCAGTGCCTGATCTTTAATTCCTCCTTCCCTGTAGGCCGCTGTTCCTTTTTTCCATTCTACATTGTGTTCTCTTTGGTCTGCTGTTCTTATTCATCGATTCCCTCCTCGCTGCCCTGTGGCTTGTCCCCATTTATTGTTGCCTCTCTCTCCCTCTCTCTGGCTTCTTGCCCCTGTTTTTAAAATTCCTCCCTCTCTTCTCTCTTCCCTGTTGGCCGTGTGATCTTCAGCCTTTCTCCACCTCTTTCTGCCCAGCTCTCTGCGTCTATTCATTAATTCTTCCCTCTCTGCCCTGTAGCCTGTAGCTTCTGTCCTTTCTCCATCTTGCTGTCTCTGGCTTCCCCGTGACCCTCTTTTAGAATTGTTTCTCTCTTCTCTCTGTACGCATTGCGATTCCTTTTGCTCTCCATCTCCCTTTGTTTTGGTGTTTTTTTTGTTGTTTTTCTGGCTCCCTGTCCCTAATTGTTAATTCTCTGCCTTCTCATGCTCTGTACCACGTAGCCCCATGGTTTGTTTTGTGGTGTTCCCTCCCCGGCCCCTTCCCTCCGTCGCTGGCTGTCTCGGCTCCCTGTCCCCGTGGCTTCATTCTTCCCTTTCTGCCCTGTTCTTGTCGCTTATCTTGTCTGTCTCCATCTCGCTCGGTCCAGCTTCCTGCCCCTGTTCTTCTTTCCTCCCTCGCTGTCGTGCTGCCTGCCCCAGGTTCTTTGTGCGTCTCCAGCCTGCTCCTCATCCTTCTTTGTTGGTCTGTGTCCTGCTCTTCCCCTCTCTCTGCTGCTTTTATCTCCACCTCCGTCAGGCTCCCTGTCCTCCTCTGGCCGTCCTGTTCCCTGCCTCGTGCCTTCTCACTACACGCACACACGCCCCCCCACCCCCACCCCCCCCGCCCCCCCCCCAGCCGGGTGCCGCTCTTGTCTTCTCTCCTCCTACTGTCCTGTGCCCTGCTCCTCACCTTTGGTGGCCTCCCCCTCTGCCCAGCAGCCCGTCGCTCCAGGAGCCAGGCGACGGACGGTCCGTTCCCTGCCAAACCGGGACAAGCGCGTGCCGTGGCTTAGCCTCAGCTGGCAACTCTGCACCAGGGAGCTGCTTGCTCGCTCCACCCTCAGTGGGCTGGGGGAGAGAGCTGGAAGGGTAAAAGTGAGAAAAATCATGGGTTGAGATCAAGACGGTTTAATAGGTAAAGCAAAAGCTGTGCGTGGAAGCAAAGCAAGGAATTAATTCGCTCCTCCTTTTCGGCGGGCAGGTGTTGAGCTGTTTCTGGGAAAGCAGGGCTCTGTCATGTGTAACGGTTAGTTAGGAAGAGAAATGCCGTAGCCCCCAAGGACTCCCCCTTCTTCCCCCAGCTGCGTGTGCTGAGCATGATGTCAAATGGTATGGAATATCCCTTTGGTCAGTTAGCTGGGAAAGCTTTCCCAGCTGTGTCCTCTCCCAGCCTACTTGCTGGTGGGGCACTGAGAGAACCAGAAGAGGCCCTGACTGTGGAAGCAGTGCTCAGCAAGAACCAAAACATCTCTACATTATTAACGGTGTTTTGAGCATAAATCCAAAACTTATCCCTTCCTAGCTACTCTGGAGAAAATGAGCACTATCCCAGCCAACACCAGCTCCGTGCGGCTGCGGCAACGGCGGCCGAGGTGGCCTTGGGGCAGTGGGAGCGTTGGGGACCCTGAGCCACGAATGGCTCCTGGGACTTGTTACGCGTGTGCGCCTGCACAAACACCTGCCCTCTCGTTTGCCCTCAGGGCTGCGTTTGCGCTGCCTTTGCGTGGGGCAAGGGGCTGTGATGGAGCCCAGGGGAGGAGGTGGTGCACTGTGGGGGTGAGGGGAGGGGGCCCCCCGTTGCTGCTGTGCCTCAGCTGCGCGCGGGGGCTGGAGGAGCCCCAGGTGCGGGCAGTGGGGCTGATGGTGCCGGCTCCTCCCTGGAAAAGGGGTGGTGCCGTGCTCCGGGGGGCCAGTGTGAGCCGAGGGCGGAGCGGAGCGGAGCTGTGGCCGAGCGTCAGCGGGCTGCGACTGTAGCGAGGGAGAAGGTGAGCGGGGGCTGGGGGGTGGGCCGCTGGGTCCCGGGTAAAGCCCCGAGGCGGGCTGCGGCGGGGCAGCGCCGGGTCGGAGCGGAGCTGTGGGGAGAGCGAGGCTGTGGTGAGGGCTCGGTGGGGGTTCCGGGTGCATCGGCGGGAGGGACGGTGCCCCGCAGGGTCAGAGAGCGGGAGGGCGGGCTCGCGGCATTCCGGGAGCTGTGGTGGTGTGGCTGTGGGCTGGCCGTGCGGCCGTGTTGTGTCGCAGAGCATGCCGGGAGCTGTGGTGGTGCGGCTGTGGGCTGGCCGGGCGGCCGTGTTGTGTCGCAGAGCATGCCGGGAGCTGCAGTCCTTGTGGCGCGCGGCTGCGGTGCGGCCGTGTTGTGGCGCAGAGCATGCCGGGAGGTGTAGTCCTTGCGGCGCGCGGCTGCCGGGCGGCCGTGTTGTGGCGCAGAGCATGCCGGGAGGTGTAGTCCTTGCGGCGCGCGGCTGCCGGGCGGCCGTGTTGTGGCGCAGAGCATGCCGGGAGGTGTAGTCCAGGCGCAGTGGCTGCCGGCGCTGTCACGTGGTTCGCCGGGGCGTGGCGGGAGGCGCGGTCTTCCGGCGCTCGGGTGCCGGGCGGCCGTGCCGCGTACGGTACGCGCGGTGTATTTGGGGTTGGATTCGTGTTGATTTCTGGGGGCTTGCGGGTGCGGCCGCTCCCCGAGAAGCGGTGAGTTCCCCGGGAGCTGACAGAAGGGAAGAGGGAAAGGAGGAGGACGGTGACCTTTTCCCCGTGCCCAGGGCGCAGATGATGGCCGCCTCCCCGGCTCGCCGGAGCTCCCGCTCAGCCTCCCCTTGCCCCCCCCTTGCCCCGTGCGCCTGCCCCCAGCCCCGGCACCTCCCCTGCAGCGTGCCGCGTAGCCCTTGGCCGCCCCCAGGCCCTGTCGTGAAGGCAGCGAGCCGGCCCTCAAGCGCACTGGATTCCCCCTCGGCGCAGGGGCCCTTAGCAGTAGCGCGGGGAAGGGGCGCTGTGTCCAGAAGCCCCTGCGCAAGGAGAGGCTTTGGCCAGGGTCGATCGACGGTAATGACGGTCGCTGTTTCTTCTTTCCCTCTCCCAGAGACCGTGCTGAGGACGTGGTTGTCTGTCCTTCCCCCGGGGATGCCGTTGACTGCGGCCGTCTCAGGCTCGCGTGGCTTCTCTCTGCCCGGCCTCGCCGTCCTTGCAGCGCAGGGCCGAAAAGGGATAGACAAAGCCCTTCCCGGCTGTGGAGAGGAGCTGCCTCGGCTGAAGCTGGAGACGCCAACGAAAGGTAAAGCAGAAGAAACTGAAGGCGCTCTGGCTGCCAGCTGCTTTCCTGCTGCAGGCAAGAGAGAGCCTGTCCCTGCAGGTGAGGGAGGAAGGATCCCCCTTCATAGCCCGCAGCGGGCCAGGCCACCAACGTGCACCGCAGGGTCTGTACGCGTAACCCGCAGTTCGGTACGGGCGTGTAGTGCACGAGCGAGCTAGGCTACGTGCCGAGGAAGCCTCATCTCGTAAGAGCTGTAAGACACCCCCGTGTTCTCTTCAGGTGGAGGTCGGCCTAGAGTCTGGAGCTGCAGAAGAGGCAGGGAGGAGAGGAGGGGAAAGAAGCATGTGAACGGCTAAATTGTGCCAGCAGCGCTGAGAGCGAGAGTCGCGGTGAGTCCTGGGCCAGTGGGGCCCCGTTGCCTCTCTTGTACGTCCTGGGCCCTCCCTGTCTCTCCCCCGGCCCCCTCTCTTTCCTTACCTGCTGCAAAATTATTTTTTTTTTGCGCCCCCCCCTGCACCTTCTTTCTCCGTCTCGCTCTGAGTGGCTCCCTGCCTCCCCGTCTTTTCAGTCCTCCCTCTCTCTGTCCTGTAGCCTGTGGCTACTTGTTCTTTCTCCGCCTCTCTCTGCCTGGCTCTGGCTCCGTTTTTATTTTTTTACTCCTCCTGCTCTGTCCTGTAGCCTGTCGGTATTTTTGTCTTTCTCTGGCTCTCTCGGTCTGACTCCCTGTGTTACCGAAAAACGCGGTAAAATCGGAAACAACTCCTCAAGACCAATTTAGTATTAAAGAGCAGGCATTCTTTATTCACGGCGCCGGATGCACGGGGGATCGCTCCTCCTGGCGTGCGTACCTCACGCACCTTTCCCGTTCAATTTGTAGATCAAAATTTTACGTATTCATACGTATTCATTATTGTCCTGTCTGCTGATTGGTACAAACTTGCTCGTTCCGTATGTAAATCGCTGCGCAGGCTCGGTGGTGGTCCGTGAGTCGGTGGTCGCGATCTCCCCCTGCCAGAATTGCCTTTTACCTTCTTGGCTGTTGATCTTGGCAGTCTTGGCTAGTTCTCTCAGTCCGCTCCACGAAACCGCGTTTTGTCGTCCTTTTCTGACAGAAGCACGTTGTCTGTTGTTCTGCTGACGTTAACGATCGCCTAGGGACTAAAATGCAGATCGACAGGTGCGCTGATTCGTACGCTCCATGTTCCCGTAATGGAACACTGTCTCTGGTTGGCTGATTTCATCGCTTTGGTTACACCTGTTCCTGTTGTTCAGTTTCTTCTTTTTTGGCTTTGTGTGATTCTCTCTGTGATTCTGTTTTTCTCTGCCTCGCTTTTCCCAGCTCCCCGTCCCTCACTTGGAATGCCCGTTGTCCTTCACCAGCTCACTCTCCCTTGGTTGCCATCCCCGTTTCTGAATTCCTCCTGCTTTGCCACGTAGCCCGTGACTTTTTTCTTAATCTCTCTCTGTCTGCCTCAACGCTCCCCCCGCGCTTTTTCATTCGTCTGCTCTGCTCTGCACCCTGCTACTGTTCTTGCCTTTCTGAGTTCTTCTCTGTCGAGCTCCCTTTCCCTATTTGTGGATTCCTGTTCTTCCTGCAGCCACCGCTGTTCCCTGTGACCTCCGTCTCTCTCTGTCCAGCTCCCTGTCCCTAGGTTTTAATCCCTGCCTCTGCCCGCTGTAGCCCGTCTAGGTTTTTCTCTCGGCCTCTCTCTCTGTCCGGCTCCCTCTCTCTGTGTTCTAATTCCACGTTCTCTGTCACGTAGACCCGTGCTATTTGTTTGTCCTCATCTCTCTCTGTCCAGCTCCTTGCTGCGATGTTTTATTTCTTCCCTCTCTGTCTGTCTTTGTAGCCCGTTGCCGTTGTTGGTTTTTTTTTTTTTTTCCCCACTTGTTTCTTCATGTGTCTCTGTCTGCCTCCCAGTGCCTGATCTTTAATTCCTCCTTCCCTGTAGGCCGCTGTTCCTTTTTTCCATTCTACATTGTGTTCTCTTTGGTCTGCTGTTCTTATTCATCGATTCCCTCCTCGCCGCCCTGTGGCTTGTCCCCATTTATTGTTGCCTCTCTCTCCCTCTCTCTGGCTTCTTGCCCCTGTTTTTAAAATTCCTCCCTCTCTTCTCTCTTCCCTGTTGGCCGTGTGATCTTCAGCCTTTCTCCACCTCTTTCTGCCCAGCTCTCTGCGTCTATTCATTAATTCTTCCCTCTCTGCCCTGTAGCCTGTAGCTTCTGTCCTTTCTCCATCTTGCTGTCTCTGGCTTCCCCGTGACCCTCTTTTAGAATTGTTTCTCTCTTCTCTCTGTACGCATTGCGATTCCTTTTGCTCTCCATCTCCCTTTGTTTTGGTGTTTTTTTTGTTGTTTTTCTGGCTCCCTGTCCCTAATTGTTAATTCTCTGCCTTCTCATGCTCTGTACCACGTAGCCTCATGGTTTGTTTTGTGGTGTTCCCTCCCCGGCCCCTTCCCTCCGTCGTTGGCTGTCTCGGCTCCCTGTCCCCGTGGCTTCATTCTTCCCTTTCTGCCCTGTTCTTGTCGCTTATCTTGTCTGTCTCCATCTCGCTCGGTCCAGCTTCCTGCCCCTGTTCTTCTTTCCTCCCTCGCTGTCGTGCTGCCTGCCCCAGGTTCTTTGTGCGTCTCCAGCCTGCTCCTCATCCTTCTTTGTTGGTCTGTGTCCTGCTCTTCCCCTCTCTCTGCTGCTTTTATCTCCACCTCCGTCAGGCTCCCTGTCCTCCTCTGGCCGTCCTGTTCCCTGCCTCGTGCCTTCTCACTACACGCACACACGCCCCCCCCGCCCCCGTCCAGCCGGATGCTGCTCTTCTCTCCTCCTACTGTCCTGTGCCCTGCTCCTCACCTTTGGTGGCCTCCCCCTCTGCTCAGCAGCCCGTCGCTCCAGGAGCCAGGCGACGGACGGTCCGTTCCCTGCCAAACCGGGACAAGCGCGTGCCGTGGCTTAGCCTCAGCTGGCAACTCTGCACCAGGGAGCTGCTTGCTCGCTCCACCCTCAGTGGGCTGGGGGAGAGAGCTGGAAGGGTAAAAGTGAGAAAAATCATGGGTTGAGATCAAGACGGTTTAATAGGTAAAGCAAAAGCTGTGCGTGGAAGCAAAGCAAGGAATTAATTCGCTCCTCCTTTTCGGCGGGCAGGTGTTGAGCTGTTTCTGGGAAAGCAGGGCTCTGTCATGTGTAACGGTTAGTTAGGAAGAGAAATGCCGTAGCCCCCAAGGACTCCCCCTTCTTCCCCCAGCTGCGTGTGCTGAGCATGATGTCAAATGGTATGGAATATCCCTTTGGTCAGTTAGCTGGGAAAGCTTTCCCAGCTGTGTCCTCTCCCAGCCTACTTGCTGGTGGGGCACTGAGAGAACCAGAAGAGGCCCTGACTGTGGAAGCAGTGCTCAGCAAGAACCAAAACATCTCTACATTATTAACGGTGTTTTGAGCATAAATCCAAAACTTATCCCTTCCTAGCTACTCTGGAGAAAATGAGCACTATCCCAGCCAACACCAGCTCCGTGCGGCTGCGGCAACGGCGGCCGAGGTGGCCTTGGGGCAGTGGGAGCGTTGGGGACCCTGAGCCACGAATGGCTCCTGGGACTTGTTACGCGTGTGCGCCTGCACAAACACCTGCCCTCTCGTTTGCCCTCAGGGCTGCGTTTGCGCTGCCTTTGCGTGGGGCAAGGGGCTGTGATGGAGCCCAGGGGAGGAGGTGGTGCACTGTGGGGGTGAGGGGAGGGGGCCCCCCGTTGCTGCTGTGCCTCAGCTGCGCGCGGGGGCTGGAGGAGCCCCAGGTGCGGGCAGTGGGGCTGATGGTGCCGGCTCCTCCCTGGAAAAGGGGTGGTGCCGTGCTCCGGGGGGCCAGTGTGAGCCGAGGGCGGAGCGGAGCGGAGCTGTGGCCGAGCGTCAGCGGGCTGCGACTGTAGCGAGGGAGAAGGTGAGCGGGGGCTGGGGGGTGGGCCGCTGGGTCCCGGGTAAAGCCCCGAGGCGGGCTGCGGCGGGGCAGCGCCGGGTCGGAGCGGAGCTGTGGGGAGAGCGAGGCTGTGGTGAGGGCTCGGTGGGGGTTCCGGGTGCATCGGCGGGAGGGACGGTGCCCCGCAGGGTCAGAGAGCGGGAGGGCGGGCTCGCGGCATTCCGGGAGCTGTGGTGGTGTGGCTGTGGGCTGGCCGTGCGGCCGTGTTGTGTCGCAGAGCATGCCGGGAGCTGTGGTGGTGCGGCTGTGGGCTGGCCGGGCGGCCGTGTTGTGTCGCAGAGCATGCCGGGAGCTGCAGTCCTTGTGGCGCGCGGCTGCGGTGCGGCCGTGTTGTGCCGCAGAGCATGCCGGGAGGTGTAGTCCTTGCGGCGCGCGGCTGCCGGGCGGCCGTGTTGTGGCGCAGAGCATGCCGGGAGGTGTAGTCCAGGCGCAGTGGCTGCCGGCGCTGTCACGTGGTTCGCCGGGGCGTGGCGGGAGGCGCGGTCTTCCGGCGCTCGGGTGCCGGGCGGCCGTGCCGCGTACGGTACGCGCGGTGTATTTGGGGTTGGATTCGTGTTGATTTCTGGGGGCTTGCGGGTGCGGCCGCTCCCCGAGAAGCGGTGAGTTCCCCGGGAGCTGACAGAAGGGAAGAGGGAAAGGAGGAGGACGGTGACCTTTTCCCCGTGCCCAGGGCGCAGATGATGGCCGCCTCCCCGGCTCGCCGGAGCTCCCGCTCAGCCTCCCCTTGCCCCCCCCTTGCCCCGTGCGCCTGCCCCCAGCCCCGGCACCTCCCCTGCAGCGTGCCGCGTAGCCCTTGGCCGCCCCCAGGCCCTGTCGTGAAGGCAGCGAGCCGGCCCTCAAGCGCACTGGATTCCCCCTCGGCGCAGGGGCCCTTAGCAGTAGCGCGGGGAAGGGGCGCTGTGTCCAGAAGCCCCTGCGCAAGGAGAGGCTTTGGCCAGGGTCGATCGACGGTAATGACGGTCGCTGTTTCTTCTTTCCCTCTCCCAGAGACCGTGCTGAGGACGTGGTTGTCTGTCCTTCCCCCGGGGATGCCGTTGACTGCGGCCGTCTCAGGCTCGCGTGGCTTCTCTCTGCCCGGCCTCGCCGTCCTTGCAGCGCAGGGCCGAAAAGGGATAGACAAAGCCCTTCCTGGCTGTGGAGAGGAGCTGCCTCGGCTGAAGCTGGAGACGCCAACGAAAGGTAAAGCAGAAGAAACTGAAGGCGCTCTGGCTGCCAGCTGCTTTCCTGCTGCAGGCAAGAGAGAGCCTGTCCCTGCAGGTGAGGGAGGAAGGATCCCCCTTCATAGCTCGCAGCGGGCCAGGCCACCAACGTGCACCGCAGGGTCTGTACGCGTAACCCGCAGTTCGGTACGGGCGTGTAGTGCACGAGCGAGCTAGGCTACGTGCCGAGGAAGCCTCATCTCGTAAGAGCTGTAAGACACCCCCGTGTTCTCTTCAGGTGGAGGTCGGCCTAGAGTCTGGAGCTGCAGAAGAGGCAGGGAGGAGAGGAGGGGAAAGAAGCATGTGAACGGCTAAATTGTGCCAGCAGCGCTGAGAGCGAGAGTCGCGGTGAGTCCTGGGCCAGTGGGGCCCCGTTGCCTCTCTTGTACGTCCTGGGCCCTCCCTGTCTCTCCCCCGGCCCCCTCTCTTTCCTTACCTGCTGCAAAATTATTTTTTTTTTGCGCCCCCCCCCCGCACCTTCTTTCTCCGTCTCGCTCTGAGTGGCTCCCTGCCTCCCCGTCTTTTCAGTCCTCCCTCTCTCTGTCCTGTAGCCTGTGGCTACTTGTTCTTTCTCCGCCTCTCTCTGCCTGGCTCTGGCTCCGTTTTTATTTTTTTACTCCTCCTGCTCTGTCCTGTAGCCTGTCGGTATTTTTGTCTTTCTCTGGCTCTCTCGGTCTGACTCCCTGTGTTACCGAAAAACGCGGTAAAATCGGAAACAACTCCTCAAGACCAATTTAGTATTAAAGAGCAGGCATTCTTTATTCACGGCGCCGGATGCACGGGGGATCGCTCCTCCTGGCGTGCGTACCTCACGCACCTTTCCCGTTCAATTTGTAGATCAAAATTTTACGTATTCATACGTATTCATTATTGTCCTGTCTGCTGATCGGTACAAACTTGCTCGTTCCGTATGTAAATCGCTGCGCAGGCTCGGTGGTGGTCCGTGAGTCGGTGGTCGCGATCTCCCCCTGCCAGAATTGCCTTTTACCTTCTTGGCTGTTAATCTTGGCAGTCTTGGCTAGTTCTCTCAGTCCGCTCCACGAAACCGCGTTTTGTCGTCCTTTTCTGACAGAAGCACGTTGTCTGTTGTTCTGCTGACGTTAACGATCGCCTAGGGACTAAAATGCAGATCGACAGGTGCGCTGATTCGTACGCTCCATGTTCCCGTAATGGAACACCGTCTCTGGTTGGCTGATTTCATCGCTTTGGTTACACCTGTTCCTGTTGTTCAGTTTCTTCTTTTTTGGCTTTGTGTGATTCTCTCTGTGATTCTGTTTTTCTCTGCCTCGCTTTTCCCAGCTCCCCGTCCCTCACTTGGAATGCCCGTTGTCCTTCACCAGCTCACTCTCCCTTGGTTGCCATCCCCGTTTCTGAATTCCTCCTGCTTTGCCACGTAGCCCGTGACTTTTTTCTTAATCTCTCTCTGTCTGCCTCAACGCTCCCCCCGCGCTTTTTCATTCGTCTGCTCTGCTCTGCACCCTGCTACTGTTCTTGCCTTTCTGAGTTCTTCTCCGTCGAGCTCCCTTTCCCAATTTGTGAATTCCTGTTCTTCCTGCAGCCACCGCTGTTCCCTGTGACCTCCGTCTCTCTCTGTCCAGCTCCCTGTCCCTAGGTTTTAATCCCTGCCTCTGCCCGCTGTAGCCCGTCTAGGTTTTTCTCTCGGCCTCTCTCTCTGTCCGGCTCCCTCTCTCTGTGTTCTAAGTCCACGTTCTCTGTCACGTAGACCCGTGCTATTTGTTTGTCCTCATCTCTCTCTGTCCAGCTCCTTGCTGCGATGTTTTATTTCTTCCCTCTCTGTCTGTCTTTGTAGCCCGTTGCCGTTGTTGGTTTTTTTTTTTTTTTCCCACTTGTTTCTTCATGTGTCTCTGTCTGCCTCCCAGTGCCTGATCTTTAATTCCTCCTTCCCTGTAGGCCGCTGTTCCTTTTTTCCATTCTACATTGTGTTCTCTTTGGTCTGCTGTTCTTATTCATCGATTCCCTCCTCGCTGCCCTGTGGCTTGTCCCCATTTATTGTTGCCTCTCTCTCCCTCTCTCTGGCTTCTTGCCCCTGTTTTTAAAATTCCTCCCTCTCTTCTCTCTTCCCTGTTGGCCGTGTGATCTTCAGCCTTTCTCCACCTCTTTCTGCCCAGCTCTCTGCGTCTATTCATTAATTCTTCCCTCTCTGCCCTGTAGCCTGTAGCTTCTGTCCTTTCTCCATCTTGCTGTCTCTGGCTTCCCCGTGACCCTCTTTTAGAATTGTTTCTCTCTTCTCTCTGTACGCATTGCGATTCCTTTTGCTCTCCATCTCCCTTTGTTTTGGTGTTTTTTTTGTTGTTTTTCTGGCTCCCTGTCCCTAATTGTTAATTCTCTGCCTTCTCATGCTCTGTACCACGTAGCCTCATGGTTTGTTTTGTGGTGTTCCCTCCCCGGCCCCTTCCCTCCGTCGTTGGCTGTCTCGGCTCCCTGTCCCCGTGGCTTCATTCTTCCCTTTCTGCCCTGTTCTTGTCGCTTATCTTGTCTGTCTCCATCTCGCTCGGTCCAGCTTCCTGCCCCTGTTCTTCTTTCCTCCCTCGCTGTCGTGCTGCCTGCCCCAGGTTCTTTGTGCGTCTCCAGCCTGCTCCTCATCCTTCTTTGTTGGTCTGTGTCCTGCTCTTCCCCTCTCTCTGCTGCTTTTATCTCCACCTCCGTCAGGCTCCCTGTCCTCCTCTGGCCGTCCTGTTCCCTGCCTCGTGCCTTCTCACTACACGCACACACGCCCCCCCCGCCCCCGTCCAGCCGGATGCTGCTCTTCTCTCCTCCTACTGTCCTGTGCCCTGCTCCTCACCTTTGGTGGCCTCCCCCTCTGCTCAGCAGCCCGTCGCTCCAGGAGCCAGGCGACGGACGGTCCGTTCCCTGCCAAACCGGGACAAGCGCGTGCCGTGGCTTAGCCTCAGCTGGCAACTCTGCACCAGGGAGCTGCTTGCTCGCTCCACCCTCAGTGGGCTGGGGGAGAGAGCTGGAAGGGTAAAAGTGAGAAAAATCATGGGTTGAGATCAAGACGGTTTAATAGGTAAAGCAAAAGCTGTGCGTGGAAGCAAAGCAAGGAATTAATTCGCTCCTCCTTTTCGGCGGGCAGGTGTTGAGCTGTTTCTGGGAAAGCAGGGCTCTGTCATGTGTAACGGTTAGTTAGGAAGAGAAATGCCGTAGCCCCCAAGGACTCCCCCTTCTTCCCCCAGCTGCGTGTGCTGAGCATGATGTCAAATGGTATGGAATATCCCTTTGGTCAGTTAGCTGGGAAAGCTTTCCCAGCTGTGTCCTCTCCCAGCCTACTTGCTGGTGGGGCACTGAGAGAACCAGAAGAGGCCCTGACTGTGGAAGCAGTGCTCAGCAAGAACCAAAACATCTCTACATTATTAACGGTGTTTTGAGCATAAATCCAAAACTTATCCCTTCCTAGCTACTCTGGAGAAAATGAGCACTATCCCAGCCAACACCAGCTCCGTGCGGCTGCGGCAACGGCGGCCGAGGTGGCCTTGGGGCAGTGGGAGCGTTGGGGACCCTGAGCCACGAATGGCTCCTGGGACTTGTTACGCGTGTGCGCCTGCACAAACACCTGCCCTCTCGTTTGCCCTCAGGGCTGCGTTTGCGCTGCCTTTGCGTGGGGCAAGGGGCTGTGATGGAGCCCAGGGGAGGAGGTGGTGCACTGTGGGGGTGAGGGGAGGGGGCCCCCCGTTGCTGCTGTGCCTCAGCTGCGCGCGGGGGCTGGAGGAGCCCCAGGTGCGGGCAGTGGGGCTGATGGTGCCGGCTCCTCCCTGGAAAAGGGGTGGTGCCGTGCTCCGGGGGGCCAGTGTGAGCCGAGGGCGGAGCGGAGCGGAGCTGTGGCCGAGCGTCAGCGGGCTGCGACTGTAGCGAGGGAGAAGGTGAGCGGGGGCTGGGGGGTGGGCCGCTGGGTCCCGGGTAAAGCCCCGAGGAGGGCTGCGGCGGGGCAGCGCCGGGTCGGAGCGGAGCTGTGGGGAGAGCGAGGCTGTGGTGAGGGCTCGGTGGGGGTTCCGGGTGCATCGGCGGGAGGGACGGTGCCCCGCAGGGTCAGAGAGCGGGAGGGCGGGCTCGCGGCATTCCGGGAGCTGTGGTGGTGTGGCTGTGGGCTGGCCGTGCGGCCGTGTTGTGTCGCAGAGCATGCCGGGAGCTGTGGTGGTGCGGCTGTGGGCTGGCCGGGCGGCCGTGTTGTGTCGCAGAGCATGCCGGGAGCTGCAGTCCTTGTGGCGCGCGGCTGCGGTGCGGCCGTGTTGTGGCGCAGAGCATGCCGGGAGGTGTAGTCCTTGCGGCGCGCGGCTGCCGGGCGGCCGTGTTGTGGCGCAGAGCATGCCGGGAGGTGTAGTCCTTGCGGCGCGCGGCTGCCGGGCGGCCGTGTTGTGGCGCAGAGCATGCCGGGAGGTGTAGTCCAGGCGCAGTGGCTGCCGGCGCTGTCACGTGGTTCGCCGGGGCGTGGCGGGAGGCGCGGTCTTCCGGCGCTCGGGTGCCGGGCGGCCGTGCCGCGTACGGTACGCGCGGTGTATTTGGGGTTGGATTCGTGTTGATTTCTGGGGGCTTGCGGGTGCGGCCGCTCCCCGAGAAGCGGTGAGTTCCCCGGGAGCTGACAGAAGGGAAGAGGGAAAGGAGGAGGACGGTGACCTTTTCCCCGTGCCCAGGGCGCAGATGATGGCCGCCTCCCCGGCTCGCCGGAGCTCCCGCTCAGCCTCCCCTTGCCCCCCCCTTGCCCCGTGCGCCTGCCCCCAGCCCCGGCACCTCCCCTGCAGCGTGCCGCGTAGCCCTTGGCCGCCCCCAGGCCCTGTCGTGAAGGCAGCGAGCCGGCCCTCAAGCGCACTGGATTCCCCCTCGGCGCAGGGGCCCTTAGCAGTAGCGCGGGGAAGGGGCGCTGTGTCCAGAAGCCCCTGCGCAAGGAGAGGCTTTGGCCAGGGTCGATCGACGGTAATGACGGTCGCTGTTTCTTCTTTCCCTCTCCCAGAGACCGTGCTGAGGACGTGGTTGTCTGTCCTTCCCCCGGGGATGCCGTTGACTGCGGCCGTCTCAGGCTCGCGTGGCTTCTCTCTGCCCGGCCTCGCCGTCCTTGCAGCGCAGGGCCGAAAAGGGATAGACAAAGCCCTTCCTGGCTGTGGAGAGGAGCTGCCTCGGCTGAAGCTGGAGACGCCAACGAAAGGTAAAGCAGAAGAAACTGAAGGCGCTCTGGCTGCCAGCTGCTTTCCTGCTGCAGGCAAGAGAGAGCCTGTCCCTGCAGGTGAGGGAGGAAGGATCCCCCTTCATAGCTCGCAGCGGGCCAGGCCACCAACGTGCACCGCAGGGTCTGTACGCGTAACCCGCAGTTCGGTACGGGCGTGTAGTGCACGAGCGAGCTAGGCTACGTGCCGAGGAAGCCTCATCTCGTAAGAGCTGTAAGACACCCCCGTGTTCTCTTCAGGTGGAGGTCGGCCTAGAGTCTGGAGCTGCAGAAGAGGCAGGGAGGAGAGGAGGGGAAAGAAGCATGTGAACGGCTAAATTGTGCCAGCAGCGCTGAGAGCGAGAGTCGCGGTGAGTCCTGGGCCAGTGGGGCCCCGTTGCCTCTCTTGTACGTCCTGGGCCCTCCCTGTCTCTCCCCCGGCCCCCTCTCTTTCCTTACCTGCTGCAAAATTATTTTTTTTTTGCGCCCCCCCCCCGCACCTTCTTTCTCCGTCTCGCTCTGAGTGGCTCCCTGCCTCCCCGTCTTTTCAGTCCTCCCTCTCTCTGTCCTGTAGCCTGTGGCTACTTGTTCTTTCTCCGCCTCTCTCTGCCTGGCTCTGGCTCCGTTTTTATTTTTTTACTCCTCCTGCTCTGTCCTGTAGCCTGTCGGTATTTTTGTCTTTCTCTGGCTCTCTCGGTCTGACTCCCTGTGTTACCGAAAAACGCGGTAAAATCGGAAACAACTCCTCAAGACCAATTTAGTATTAAAGAGCAGGCATTCTTTATTCACGGCGCCGGATGCACGGGGGATCGCTCCTCCTGGCGTGCGTACCTCACGCACCTTTCCCGTTCAATTTGTAGATCAAAATTTTACGTATTCATACGTATTCATTATTGTCCTGTCTGCTGATCGGTACAAACTTGCTCGTTCCGTATGTAAATCGCTGCGCAGGCTCGGTGGTGGTCCGTGAGTCGGTGGTCGCGATCTCCCCCTGCCAGAATTGCCTTTTACCTTCTTGGCTGTTAATCTTGGCAGTCTTGGCTAGTTCTCTCAGTCCGCTCCACGAAACCGCGTTTTGTCGTCCTTTTCTGACAGAAGCACGTTGTCTGTTGTTCTGCTGACGTTAACGATCGCCTAGGGACTAAAATGCAGATCGACAGGTGCGCTGATTCGTACGCTCCATGTTCCCGTAATGGAACACCGTCTCTGGTTGGCTGATTTCATCGCTTTGGTTACACCTGTTCCTGTTGTTCAGTTTCTTCTTTTTTGGCTTTGTGTGATTCTCTCTGTGATTCTGTTTTTCTCTGCCTCGCTTTTCCCAGCTCCCCGTCCCTCACTTGGAATGCCCGTTGTCCTTCACCAGCTCACTCTCCCTTGGTTGCCATCCCCGTTTCTGAATTCCTCCTGCTTTGCCACGTAGCCCGTGACTTTTTTCTTAATCTCTCTCTGTCTGCCTCAACGCTCCCCCCGCGCTTTTTCATTCGTCTGCTCTGCTCTGCACCCTGCTACTGTTCTTGCCTTTCTGAGTTCTTCTCCGTCGAGCTCCCTTTCCCAATTTGTGAATTCCTGTTCTTCCTGCAGCCACCGCTGTTCCCTGTGACCTCCGTCTCTCTCTGTCCAGCTCCCTGTCCCTAGGTTTTAATCCCTGCCTCTGCCCGCTGTAGCCCGTCTAGGTTTTTCTCTCGGCCTCTCTCTCTGTCCGGCTCCCTCTCTCTGTGTTCTAAGTCCACGTTCTCTGTCACGTAGACCCGTGCTATTTGTTTGTCCTCATCTCTCTCTGTCCAGCTCCTTGCTGCGATGTTTTATTTCTTCCCTCTCTGTCTGTCTTTGTAGCCCGTTGCCGTTGTTGGTTTTTTTTTTTTTTTCCCACTTGTTTCTTCATGTGTCTCTGTCTGCCTCCCAGTGCCTGATCTTTAATTCCTCCTTCCCTGTAGGCCGCTGTTCCTTTTTTCCATTCTACATTGTGTTCTCTTTGGTCTGCTGTTCTTATTCATCGATTCCCTCCTCGCTGCCCTGTGGCTTGTCCCCATTTATTGTTGCCTCTCTCTCCCTCTCTCTGGCTTCTTGCCCCTGTTTTTAAAATTCCTCCCTCTCTTCTCTCTTCCCTGTTGGCCGTGTGATCTTCAGCCTTTCTCCACCTCTTTCTGCCCAGCTCTCTGCGTCTATTCATTAATTCTTCCCTCTCTGCCCTGTAGCCTGTAGCTTCTGTCCTTTCTCCATCTTGCTGTCTCTGGCTTCCCCGTGACCCTCTTTTAGAATTGTTTCTCTCTTCTCTCTGTACGCATTGCGATTCCTTTTGCTCTCCATCTCCCTTTGTTTTGGTGTTTTTTTTGTTGTTTTTCTGGCTCCCTGTCCCTAATTGTTAATTCTCTGCCTTCTCATGCTCTGTACCACGTAGCCCCATGGTTTGTTTTGTGGTGTTCCCTCCCCGGCCCCTTCCCTCCGTCGTTGGCCGTCTCGGCTCCCTGTCCCCGTGGCTTCATTCTTCCCTTTCTGCCCTGTTCTTGTCGCTTATCTTGTCTGTCTCCATCTCGCTCGGTCCAGCTTCCTGCCCCTGTTCTTCTTTCCTCCCTCGCTGTCGTGCTGCCTGCCCCAGGTTCTTTGTGCGTCTCCAGCCTGCTCCTCATCCTTCTTTGTTGGTCTGTGTCCTGCTCTTCCCCTCTCTCTGCTGCTTTTATCTCCACCTCCGTCAGGCTCCCTGTCCTCCTCTGGCCGTCCTGTTCCCTGCCTCGTGCCTTCTCACTACACGCACACACGCCCCCCCCGCCCCCGTCCAGCCGGATGCTGCTCTTCTCTCCTCCTACTGTCCTGTGCCCTGCTCCTCACCTTTGGTGGCCTCCCCCTCTGCCCAGCAGCCCGTCGCTCCAGGAGCCAGGCGACGGACGGTCCGTTCCCTGCCAAACCGGGACAAGCGCGTGCCGTGGCTTAGCCTCAGCTGGCAACTCTGCACCAGGGAGCTGCTTGCTCGCTCCACCCTCAGTGGGCTGGGGGAGAGAGCTGGAAGGGTAAAAGTGAGAAAAATCATGGGTTGAGATCAAGACGGTTTAATAGGTAAAGCAAAAGCTGTGCGTGGAAGCAAAGCAAGGAATTAATTCGCTCCTCCTTTTCGGCGGGCAGGTGTTGAGCTGTTTCTGGGAAAGCAGGGCTCTGTCATGTGTAACGGTTAGTTAGGAAGAGAAATGCCGTAGCCCCCAAGGACTCCCCCTTCTTCCCCCAGCTGCGTGTGCTGAGCATGATGTCAAATGGTATGGAATATCCCTTTGGTCAGTTAGCTGGGAAAGCTTTCCCAGCTGTGTCCTCTCCCAGCCTACTTGCTGGTGGGGCACTGAGAGAACCAGAAGAGGCCCTGACTGTGGAAGCAGTGCTCAGCAAGAACCAAAACATCTCTACATTATTAACGGTGTTTTGAGCATAAATCCAAAACTTATCCCTTCCTAGCTACTCTGGAGAAAATGAGCACTATCCCAGCCAACACCAGCTCCGTGCGGCTGCGGCAACGGCGGCCGAGGTGGCCTTGGGGCAGTGGGAGCGTTGGGGACCCTGAGCCACGAATGGCTCCTGGGACTTGTTACGCGTGTGCGCCTGCACAAACACCTGCCCTCTCGTTTGCCCTCAGGGCTGCGTTTGCGCTGCCTTTGCGTGGGGCAAGGGGCTGTGATGGAGCCCAGGGGAGGAGGTGGTGCACTGTGGGGGTGAGGGGAGGGGGCCCCCCGTTGCTGCTGTGCCTCAGCTGCGCGCGGGGGCTGGAGGAGCCCCAGGTGCGGGCAGTGGGGCTGATGGTGCCGGCTCCTCCCTGGAAAAGGGGTGGTGCCGTGCTCCGGGGGGCCAGTGTGAGCCGAGGGCGGAGCGGAGCGGAGCTGTGGCCGAGCGTCAGCGGGCTGCGACTGTAGCGAGGGAGAAGGTGAGCGGGGGCTGGGGGGTGGGCCGCTGGGTCCCGGGTAAAGCCCCGAGGAGGGCTGCGGCGGGGCAGCGCCGGGTCGGAGCGGAGCTGTGGGGAGAGCGAGGCTGTGGTGAGGGCTCGGTGGGGGTTCCGGGTGCATCGGCGGGAGGGACGGTGCCCCGCAGGGTCAGAGAGCGGGAGGGCGGGCTCGCGGCATTCCGGGAGCTGTGGTGGTGTGGCTGTGGGCTGGCCGTGCGGCCGTGTTGTGTCGCAGAGCATGCCGGGAGCTGTGGTGGTGCGGCTGTGGGCTGGCCGGGCGGCCGTGTTGTGTCGCAGAGCATGCCGGGAGCTGCAGTCCTTGTGGCGCGCGGCTGCGGTGCGGCCGTGTTGTGGCGCAGAGCATGCCGGGAGGTGTAGTCCTTGCGGCGCGCGGCTGCCGGGCGGCCGTGTTGTGGCGCAGAGCATGCCGGGAGGTGTAGTCCTTGCGGCGCGCGGCTGCCGGGCGGCCGTGTTGTGGCGCAGAGCATGCCGGGAGGTGTAGTCCAGGCGCAGTGGCTGCCGGCGCTGTCACGTGGTTCGCCGGGGCGTGGCGGGAGGCGCGGTCTTCCGGCGCTCGGGTGCCGGGCGGCCGTGCCGCGTACGGTACGCGCGGTGTATTTGGGGTTGGATTCGTGTTGATTTCTGGGGGCTTGCGGGTGCGGCCGCTCCCCGAGAAGCGGTGAGTTCCCCGGGAGCTGACAGAAGGGAAGAGGGAAAGGAGGAGGACGGTGACCTTTTCCCCGTGCCCAGGGCGCAGATGATGGCCGCCTCCCCGGCTCGCCGGAGCTCCCGCTCAGCCTCCCCTTGCCCCCCCCTTGCCCCGTGCGCCTGCCCCCAGCCCCGGCACCTCCCCTGCAGCGTGCCGCGTAGCCCTTGGCCGCCCCCAGGCCCTGTCGTGAAGGCAGCGAGCCGGCCCTCAAGCGCACTGGATTCCCCCTCGGCGCAGGGGCCCTTAGCAGTAGCGCGGGGAAGGGGCGCTGTGTCCAGAAGCCCCTGCGCAAGGAGAGGCTTTGGCCAGGGTCGATCGACGGTAATGATGGTCGCTGTTTCTTCTTTCCCTCTCCCAGAGACCGTGCTGAGGACGTGGTTGTCTGTCCTTCCCCCGGGGATGCCGTTGACTGCGGCCGTCTCAGGCTCGCGTGGCTTCTCTCTGCCTGGCCTCGCCGTCCTTGCAGCGCAGGGCCGAAAAGGGATAGACAAAGCCCTTCCCGGCTGCGGACAGGAGCTGCCTCGGCTGAAGCTGGAGACGCCAACGAAAGGTAAAGCAGAAGAAACGGAAGGCGCTCTGGCTGCCAGCTGCTTTCCTGCTGCAGGCAAGAGAGAGCCTGTCCCTGCAGGTGAGGGAGGAAGGATCCCCCTTCATAGCCCGCAGCGGGCCAGGCCACCAACGTGCACCGCAGGGTCTGTACGCGTAACCCGCAGTTCGGTACGGGCGTGTAGTGCACGAGCGAGCTAGGCTACGTGCCGAGGAAGCCTCATCTCGTAAGAGCTGTAAGACACCCCCGTGTTCTCTTCAGGTGGAGGTCGGCCTAGAGTCTGGAGCTGCAGAAGAGGCAGGGAGGAGAGGAGGGGAAAGAAGCATGTGAACGGCTAAATTGTGCCAGCAGCGCTGAGAGCGAGAGTCGCGGTGAGTCCTGGGCCAGTGGGGCCCCGTTGCCTCTCTTGTACGTTCTGGGCCCTCCCTGTCTCTCCCCCGGCCCCCTCTCTTTCCTTACCTGCTGCAAAATTATTTTTTTTTTGCGCCCCCCCCGCACCTTCTTTCTCCGTCTCGCTCTGAGTGGCTCCCTGCCTCCCCGTCTTTTCAGTCCTCCCTCTCTCTGTCCTGTAGCCTGTGGCTACTTGTTCTTTCTCCGCCTCTCTCTGCCTGGCTCTGGCTCCGTTTTTATTTTTTTACTCCTCCTGCTCTGTCCTGTAGCCTGTCGGTATTTTTGTCTTTCTCTGGCTCTCTCGGTCTGACTCCCTGTGTTACCGAAAAACGCGGTAAAATTGGAAACAACTCCTCAAGACCAATTTAGTATTAAAGAGCAGGCATTCTTTATTCACGGCGCCGGATGCACGGGGGATCGCTCCTCCTGGCGTGCGTACCTCACGCACCTTTCCCGTTCAATTTGTAGATCAAAATTTTACGTATTCATACGTATTCATTATTGTCCTGTCTGCTGATCGGTACGAACTTGCTCGTTCCGTATGTAAATCGCTGCGCAGGCTCGGTGGTGGTCCGTGAGTCGGTGGTCGCGATCTCCCCCTGCCAGAATTGCCTTTTACCTTCTTGGCTGTTAATCTTGGCAGTCTTGGCTAGTTCTCTCAGTCCGCTCCACGAAACCGCGTTTTGTCGTCCTTTTCTGACAGAAGCACGTTGTCTGTTGTTCTGCTGACGTTAACGATCGCCTAGGGACTAAAATGCAGATCGACAGGTGCGCTGATTGGTACGCTCCATGTTCCCGTAATGGAACACCGTCTCTGGTTGGCTGATTTCATCGCTTTGGTTACACCTGTTCCTGTTGTTCAGTTTCTTCTTTTTTGGCTTTGTGTGATTCTCTCTGTGATTCTGTTTTTCTCTGCCTCGCTTTTCCCAGCTCCCCGTCCCTCACTTGGAATGCCCGTTGTCCTTCACCAGCTCACTCTCCCTTGGTTGCCATCCCCGTTTCTGAATTCCTCCTGCTTTGCCACGTAGCCCGTGACTTTTTTCTTAATCTCTCTCTGTCTGCCTCAACGCTCCCCCCGCGCTTTTTCATTCGTCTGCTCTGCTCTGCACCCTGCTACTGTTCTTGCCTTTCTGAGTTCTTCTCCGTCGAGCTCCCTTTCCCAATTTGTGAATTCCTGTTCTTCCTGCAGCCACCGCTGTTCCCTGTGACCTCCGTCTCTCTCTGTCCAGCTCCCTGTCCCTAGGTTTTAATCCCTGCCTCTGCCCGCTGTAGCCCGTCTAGGTTTTTCTCTCGGCCTCTCTCTCTGTCCGGCTCCCTCTCTCTGTGTTCTAAGTCCACGTTCTCTGTCACGTAGACCCGTGCTATTTGTTTGTCCTCATCTCTCTCTGTCCAGCTCCTTGCTGCGATGTTTTATTTCTTCCCTCTCTGTCTGTCTTTGTAGCCCGTTGCCGTTGTTGGTTTTTTTTTTTTTTTCCCACTTGTTTCTTCATGTGTCTCTGTCTGCCTCCCAGTGCCTGATCTTTAATTCCTCCTTCCCTGTAGGCCGCTGTTCCTTTTTTCCATTCTACATTGTGTTCTCTTTGGTCTGCTGTTCTTATTCATCGATTCCCTCCTCGCTGCCCTGTGGCTTGTCCCCATTTATTGTTGCCTCTCTCTCCCTCTCTCTGGCTTCTTGCCCCTGTTTTTAAAATTCCTCCCTCTCTTCTCTCTTCCCTGTTGGCCGTGTGATCTTCAGCCTTTCTCCACCTCTTTCTGCCCAGCTCTCTGCGTCTATTCATTAATTCTTCCCTCTCTGCCCTGTAGCCTGTAGCTTCTGTCCTTTCTCCATCTTGCTGTCTCTGGCTTCCCCGTGACCCTCTTTTAGAATTGTTTCTCTCTTCTCTCTGTACGCATTGCGATTCCTTTTGCTCTCCATCTCCCTTTGTTTTGGTGTTTTTTTTGTTGTTTTTCTGGCTCCCTGTCCCTAATTGTTAATTCTCTGCCTTCTCATGCTCTGTACCACGTAGCCCCATGGTTTGTTTTGTGGTGTTCCCTCCCCGGCCCCTTCCCTCCGTCGTTGGCCGTCTCGGCTCCCTGTCCCCGTGGCTTCATTCTTCCCTTTCTGCCCTGTTCTTGTCGCTTATCTTGTCTGTCTCCATCTCGCTCGGTCCAGCTTCCTGCCCCTGTTCTTCTTTCCTCCCTCGCTGTCGTGCTGCCTGCCCCAGGTTCTTTGTGCGTCTCCAGCCTGCTCCTCATCCTTCTTTGTTGGTCTGTGTCCTGCTCTTCCCCTCTCTCTGCTGCTTTTATCTCCACCTCCGTCAGGCTCCCTGTCCTCCTCTGGCCGTCCTGTTCCCTGCCTCGTGCCTTCTCACTACACGCACACACGCCCCCCCCGCCCCCGTCCAGCCGGATGCTGCTCTTCTCTCCTCCTACTGTCCTGTGCCCTGCTCCTCACCTTTGGTGGCCTCCCCCTCTGCCCAGCAGCCCGTCGCTCCAGGAGCCAGGCGACGGACGGTCCGTTCCCTGCCAAACCGGGACAAGCGCGTGCCGTGGCTTAGCCTCAGCTGGCAACTCTGCACCAGGGAGCTGCTTGCTCGCTCCACCCTCAGTGGGCTGGGGGAGAGAGCTGGAAGGGTAAAAGTGAGAAAAATCATGGGTTGAGATCAAGACGGTTTAATAGGTAAAGCAAAAGCTGTGCGTGGAAGCAAAGCAAGGAATTAATTCGCTCCTCCTTTTCGGCGGGCAGGTGTTGAGCTGTTTCTGGGAAAGCAGGGCTCTGTCATGTGTAACGGTTAGTTAGGAAGAGAAATGCCGTAGCCCCCAAGGACTCCCCCTTCTTCCCCCAGCTGCGTGTGCTGAGCATGATGTCAAATGGTATGGAATATCCCTTTGGTCAGTTAGCTGGGAAAGCTTTCCCAGCTGTGTCCTCTCCCAGCCTACTTGCTGGTGGGGCACTGAGAGAACCAGAAGAGGCCCTGACTGTGGAAGCAGTGCTCAGCAAGAACCAAAACATCTCTACATTATTAACGGTGTTTTGAGCATAAATCCAAAACTTATCCCTTCCTAGCTACTCTGGAGAAAATGAGCACTATCCCAGCCAACACCAGCTCCGTGCGGCTGCGGCAACGGCGGCCGAGGTGGCCTTGGGGCAGTGGGAGCGTTGGGGACCCTGAGCCACGAATGGCTCCTGGGACTTGTTACGCGTGTGCGCCTGCACAAACACCTGCCCTCTCGTTTGCCCTCAGGGCTGCGTTTGCGCTGCCTTTGCGTGGGGCAAGGGGCTGTGATGGAGCCCAGGGGAGGAGGTGGTGCACTGTGGGGGTGAGGGGAGGGGGCCCCCCGTTGCTGCTGTGCCTCAGCTGCGCGCGGGGGCTGGAGGAGCCCCAGGTGCGGGCAGTGGGGCTGATGGTGCCGGCTCCTCCCTGGAAAAGGGGTGGTGCCGTGCTCCGGGGGGCCAGTGTGAGCCGAGGGCGGAGCGGAGCGGAGCTGTGGCCGAGCGTCAGCGGGCTGCGACTGTAGCGAGGGAGAAGGTGAGCGGGGGCTGGGGGGTGGGCCGCTGGGTCCCGGGTAAAGCCCCGAGGAGGGCTGCGGCGGGGCAGCGCCGGGTCGGAGCGGAGCTGTGGGGAGAGCGAGGCTGTGGTGAGGGCTCGGTGGGGGTTCCGGGTGCATCGGCGGGAGGGACGGTGCCCCGCAGGGTCAGAGAGCGGGAGGGCGGGCTCGCGGCATTCCGGGAGCTGTGGTGGTGTGGCTGTGGGCTGGCCGTGCGGCCGTGTTGTGTCGCAGAGCATGCCGGGAGCTGTGGTGGTGCGGCTGTGGGCTGGCCGGGCGGCCGTGTTGTGTCGCAGAGCATGCCGGGAGCTGCAGTCCTTGTGGCGCGCGGCTGCGGTGCGGCCGTGTTGTGGCGCAGAGCATGCCGGGAGGTGTAGTCCTTGCGGCGCGCGGCTGCCGGGCGGCCGTGTTGTGGCGCAGAGCATGCCGGGAGGTGTAGTCCTTGCGGCGCGCGGCTGCCGGGCGGCCGTGTTGTGGCGCAGAGCATGCCGGGAGGTGTAGTCCAGGCGCAGTGGCTGCCGGCGCTGTCACGTGGTTCGCCGGGGCGTGGCGGGAGGCGCGGTCTTCCGGCGCTCGGGTGCCGGGCGGCCGTGCCGCGTACGGTACGCGCGGTGTATTTGGGGTTGGATTCGTGTTGATTTCTGGGGGCTTGCGGGTGCGGCCGCTCCCCGAGAAGCGGTGAGTTCCCCGGGAGCTGACAGAAGGGAAGAGGGAAAGGAGGAGGACGGTGACCTTTTCCCCGTGCCCAGGGCGCAGATGATGGCCGCCTCCCCGGCTCGCCGGAGCTCCCGCTCAGCCTCCCCTTGCCCCCCCCTTGCCCCGTGCGCCTGCCCCCAGCCCCGGCACCTCCCCTGCAGCGTGCCGCGTAGCCCTTGGCCGCCCCCAGGCCCTGTCGTGAAGGCAGCGAGCCGGCCCTCAAGCGCACTGGATTCCCCCTCGGCGCAGGGGCCCTTAGCAGTAGCGCGGGGAAGGGGCGCTGTGTCCAGAAGCCCCTGCGCAAGGAGAGGCTTTGGCCAGGGTCGATCGACGGTAATGATGGTCGCTGTTTCTTCTTTCCCTCTCCCAGAGACCGTGCTGAGGACGTGGTTGTCTGTCCTTCCCCCGGGGATGCCGTTGACTGCGGCCGTCTCAGGCTCGCGTGGCTTCTCTCTGCCTGGCCTCGCCGTCCTTGCAGCGCAGGGCCGAAAAGGGATAGACAAAGCCCTTCCCGGCTGCGGACAGGAGCTGCCTCGGCTGAAGCTGGAGACGCCAACGAAAGGTAAAGCAGAAGAAACGGAAGGCGCTCTGGCTGCCAGCTGCTTTCCTGCTGCAGGCAAGAGAGAGCCTGTCCCTGCAGGTGAGGGAGGAAGGATCCCCCTTCATAGCCCGCAGCGGGCCAGGCCACCAACGTGCACCGCAGGGTCTGTACGCGTAACCCGCAGTTCGGTACGGGCGTGTAGTGCACGAGCGAGCTAGGCTACGTGCCGAGGAAGCCTCATCTCGTAAGAGCTGTAAGACACCCCCGTGTTCTCTTCAGGTGGAGGTCGGCCTAGAGTCTGGAGCTGCAGAAGAGGCAGGGAGGAGAGGAGGGGAAAGAAGCATGTGAACGGCTAAATTGTGCCAGCAGCGCTGAGAGCGAGAGTCGCGGTGAGTCCTGGGCCAGTGGGGCCCCGTTGCCTCTCTTGTACGTTCTGGGCCCTCCCTGTCTCTCCCCCGGCCCCCTCTCTTTCCTTACCTGCTGCAAAATTATTTTTTTTTTGCGCCCCCCCCGCACCTTCTTTCTCCGTCTCGCTCTGAGTGGCTCCCTGCCTCCCCGTCTTTTCAGTCCTCCCTCTCTCTGTCCTGTAGCCTGTGGCTACTTGTTCTTTCTCCGCCTCTCTCTGCCTGGCTCTGGCTCCGTTTTTATTTTTTTACTCCTCCTGCTCTGTCCTGTAGCCTGTCGGTATTTTTGTCTTTCTCTGGCTCTCTCGGTCTGACTCCCTGTGTTACCGAAAAACGCGGTAAAATTGGAAACAACTCCTCAAGACCAATTTAGTATTAAAGAGCAGGCATTCTTTATTCACGGCGCCGGATGCACGGGGGATCGCTCCTCCTGGCGTGCGTACCTCACGCACCTTTCCCGTTCAATTTGTAGATCAAAATTTTACGTATTCATACGTATTCATTATTGTCCTGTCTGCTGATCGGTACGAACTTGCTCGTTCCGTATGTAAATCGCTGCGCAGGCTCGGTGGTGGTCCGTGAGTCGGTGGTCGCGATCTCCCCCTGCCAGAATTGCCTTTTACCTTCTTGGCTGTTAATCTTGGCAGTCTTGGCTAGTTCTCTCAGTCCGCTCCACGAAACCGCGTTTTGTCGTCCTTTTCTGACAGAAGCACGTTGTCTGTTGTTCTGCTGACGTTAACGATCGCCTAGGGACTAAAATGCAGATCGACAGGTGCGCTGATTGGTACGCTCCATGTTCCCGTAATGGAACACCGTCTCTGGTTGGCTGATTTCATCGCTTTGGTTACACCTGTTCCTGTTGTTCAGTTTCTTCTTTTTTGGCTTTGTGTGATTCTCTCTGTGATTCTGTTTTTCTCTGCCTCGCTTTTCCCAGCTCCCCGTCCCTCACTTGGAATGCCCGTTGTCCTTCACCAGCTCACTCTCCCTTGGTTGCCATCCCCGTTTCTGAATTCCTCCTGCTTTGCCACGTAGCCCGTGACTTTTTTCTTAATCTCTCTCTGTCTGCCTCAACGCTCCCCCCGCGCTTTTTCATTCGTCTGCTCTGCTCTGCACCCTGCTACTGTTCTTGCCTTTCTGAGTTCTTCTCCGTCGAGCTCCCTTTCCCAATTTGTGAATTCCTGTTCTTCCTGCAGCCACCGCTGTTCCCTGTGACCTCCGTCTCTCTCTGTCCAGCTCCCTGTCCCTAGGTTTTAATCCCTGCCTCTGCCCGCTGTAGCCCGTCTAGGTTTTTCTCTCGGCCTCTCTCTCTGTCCGGCTCCCTCTCTCTGTGTTCTAAGTCCACGTTCTCTGTCACGTAGACCCGTGCTATTTGTTTGTCCTCATCTCTCTCTGTCCAGCTCCTTGCTGCGATGTTTTATTTCTTCCCTCTCTGTCTGTCTTTGTAGCCCGTTGCCGTTGTTGGTTTTTTTTTTTTTTTTCCCCACTTGTTTCTTCATGTGTCTCTGTCTGCCTCCCAGTGCCTGATCTTTAATTCCTCCTTCCCTGTAGGCCGCTGTTCCTTTTTTCCATTCTACATTGTGTTCTCTTTGGTCTGCTGTTCTTATTCATCGATTCCCTCCTCGCTGCCCTGTGGCTTGTCCCCATTTATTGTTGCCTCTCTCTCCCTCTCTCTGGCTTCTTGCCCCTGTTTTTAAAATTCCTCCCTCTCTTCTCTCTTCCCTGTTGGCCGTGTGATCTTCAGCCTTTCTCCACCTCTTTCTGCCCAGCTCTCTGCGTCTATTCATTAATTCTTCCCTCTCTGCCCTGTAGCCTGTAGCTTCTGTTCTTTCTCCATCTTGCTGTCTCTGGCTTCCCCGTGACCCTCTTTTAGAATTGTTTCTCTCTTCTCTCTGTACGCATTGCGATTCCTTTTGCTCTCCATCTCCCTTTGTTTTGGTGTTTTTTTTGTTGTTTTTCTGGCTCCCTGTCCCTAATTGTTAATTCTCTGCCTTCTCATGCTCTGTACCACGTAGCCCCATGGTTTGTTTTGTGGTGTTCCCTCCCCGGCCCCTTCCCTCCGTCGTTGGCTGTCTCGGCTCCCTGTCCCCGTGGCTTCATTCTTCCCTTTCTGCCCTGTTCTTGTCGCTTATCTTGTCTGTCTCCATCTCGCTCGGTCCAGCTTCCTGCCCCTGTTCTTCTTTCCTCCCTCGCTGTCGTGCTGCCTGCCCCAGGTTCTTTGTGCGTCTCCAGCCTGCTCCTCATCCTTCTTTGTTGGTCTGTGTCCTGCTCTTCCCCTCTCTCTGCTGCTTTTATCTCCACCTCCGTCAGGCTCCCTGTCCTCCTCTGGCCGTCCTGTTCCCTGCCTCGTGCCTTCTCACTACACGCACACACGCCCCCCCCGCCCCCGTCCAGCCGGATGCTGCTCTTCTCTCCTCCTACTGTCCTGTGCCCTGCTCCTCACCTTTGGTGGCCTCCCCCTCTGCCCAGCAGCCCGTCGCTCCAGGAGCCAGGCGACGGACGGTCCGTTCCCTGCCAAACCGGGACAAGCGCGTGCCGTGGCTTAGCCTCAGCTGGCAACTCTGCACCAGGGAGCTGCTTGCTCGCTCCACCCTCAGTGGGCTGGGGGAGAGAGCTGGAAGGGTAAAAGTGAGAAAAATCATGGGTTGAGATCAAGACGGTTTAATAGGTAAAGCAAAAGCTGTGCGTGGAAGCAAAGCAAGGAATTAATTCGCTCCTCCTTTTCGGCGGGCAGGTGTTGAGCTGTTTCTGGGAAAGCAGGGCTCTGTCATGTGTAACGGTTAGTTAGGAAGAGAAATGCCGTAGCCCCCAAGGACTCCCCCTTCTTCCCCCAGCTGCGTGTGCTGAGCATGATGTCAAATGGTATGGAATATCCCTTTGGTCAGTTAGCTGGGAAAGCTTTCCCAGCTGTGTCCTCTCCCAGCCTACTTGCTGGTGGGGCACTGAGAGAACCAGAAGAGGCCCTGACTGTGGAAGCAGTGCTCAGCAAGAACCAAAACATCTCTACATTATTAACGGTGTTTTGAGCATAAATCCAAAACTTATCCCTTCCTAGCTACTCTGGAGAAAATGAGCACTATCCCAGCCAACACCAGCTCCGTGCGGCTGCGGCAACGGCGGCCGAGGTGGCCTTGGGGCAGTGGGAGCGTTGGGGACCCTGAGCCACGAATGGCTCCTGGGACTTGTTACGCGTGTGCGCCTGCACAAACACCTGCCCTCTCGTTTGCCCTCAGGGCTGCGTTTGCGCTGCCTTTGCGTGGGGCAAGGGGCTGTGATGGAGCCCAGGGGAGGAGGTGGTGCACTGTGGGGGTGAGGGGAGGGGGCCCCCCGTTGCTGCTGTGCCTCAGCTGCGCGCGGGGGCTGGAGGAGCCCCAGGTGCGGGCAGTGGGGCTGATGGTGCCGGCTCCTCCCTGGAAAAGGGGTGGTGCCGTGCTCCGGGGGGCCAGTGTGAGCCGAGGGCGGAGCGGAGCGGAGCTGTGGCCGAGCGTCAGCGGGCTGCGACTGTAGCGAGGGAGAAGGTGAGCGGGGGCTGGGGGGTGGGCCGCTGGGTCCCGGGTAAAGCCCCGAGGAGGGCTGCGGCGGGGCAGCGCCGGGTCGGAGCGGAGCTGTGGGGAGAGCGAGGCTGTGGTGAGGGCTCGGTGGGGGTTCCGGGTGCATCGGCGGGAGGGACGGTGCCCCGCAGGGTCAGAGAGCGGGAGGGCGGGCTCGCGGCATTCCGGGAGCTGTGGTGGTGTGGCTGTGGGCTGGCCGTGCGGCCGTGTTGTGTCGCAGAGCATGCCGGGAGCTGTGGTGGTGCGGCTGTGGGCTGGCCGGGCGGCCGTGTTGTGTCGCAGAGCATGCCGGGAGCTGCAGTCCTTGTGGCGCGCGGCTGCGGTGCGGCCGTGTTGTGCCGCAGAGCATGCCGGGAGGTGTAGTCCTTGCGGCGCGCGGCTGCCGGGCGGCCGTGTTGTGGCGCAGAACATGCCGGGAGGTGTAGTCCTTGCGGCGCGCGGCTGCCGGGCGGCCGTGTTGTGGCGCAGAGCATGCCGGGAGGTGTAGTCCAGGCGCAGTGGCTGCCGGCGCTGTCACGTGGTTCGCCGGGGCGTGGCGGGAGGCGCGGTCTTCCGGCGCTCGGGTGCCGGGCGGCCGTGCCGCGTACGGTACGCGCGGTGTATTTGGGGTTGGATTCGTGTTGATTTCTGGGGGCTTGCGGGTGCGGCCGCTCCCCGAGAAGCGGTGAGTTCCCCGGGAGCTGACAGAAGGGAAGAGGGAAAGGAGGAGGACGGTGACCTTTTCCCCGTGCCCAGGGCGCAGATGATGGCCGCCTCCCCGGCTCGCCGGAGCTCCCGCTCAGCCTCCCCTTGCCCCCCCCTTGCCCCGTGCGCCTGCCCCCAGCCCCGGCACCTCCCCTGCAGCGTGCCGCGTAGCCCTTGGCCGCCCCCAGGCCCTGTCGTGAAGGCAGCGAGCCGGCCCTCAAGCGCACTGGATTCCCCCTCGGCGCAGGGGCCCTTAGCAGTAGCGCGGGGAAGGGGCGCTGTGTCCAGAAGCCCCTGCGCAAGGAGAGGCTTTGGCCAGGGTCGATCGACGGTAATGACGGTCGCTGTTTCTTCTTTCCCTCTCCCAGAGACCGTGCTGAGGACGTGGTTGTCTGTCCTTCCCCCGGGGATGCCGTTGACTGCGGCCGTCTCAGGCTCGCGTGGCTTCTCTCTGCCCGGCCTCGCCGTCCTTGCAGCGCAGGGCCGAAAAGGGATAGACAAAGCCCTTCCCGGCTGTGGAGAGGAGCTGCCTCGGCTGAAGCTGGAGACGCCAACGAAAGGTAAAGCAGAAGAAACTGAAGGCGCTTTGGCTGCCAGCTGCTTTCCTGCTGCAGGCAAGAGAGAGCCTGTCCCTGCAGGTGAGGGAGGAAGGATCCCCCTTCATAGCTCGCAGCGGGCCAGGCCACCAACGTGCACCGCAGGGTCTGTACGCGTAACCCGCAGTTCGGTACGGGCGTGTAGTGCACGAGCGAGCTAGGCTACGTGCCGAGGAAGCCTCATCTCGTAAGAGCTGTAAGACACCCCCGTGTTCTCTTCAGGTGGAGGTCGGCCTAGAGTCTGGAGCTGCAGAAGAGGCAGGGAGGAGAGGAGGGGAAAGAAGCATGTGAACGGCTAAATTGTGCCAGCAGCGCTGAGAGCGAGAGTCGCGGTGAGTCCTGGGCCAGTGGGGCCCCGTTGCCTCTCTTGTACGTCCTGGGCCCTCCCTGTCTCTCCCCCGGCCCCCTCTCTTTCCTTACCTGCTGCAAAATTATTTTTTTTTTGCGCCCCCCCCCCGCACCTTCTTTCTCCGTCTCGCTCTGAGTGGCTCCCTGCCTCCCCGTCTTTTCAGTCCTCCCTCTCTCTGTCCTGTAGCCTGTGGCTACTTGTTCTTTCTCCGCCTCTCTCTGCCTGGCTCTGGCTCCGTTTTTATTTTTTTACTCCTCCTGCTCTGTCCTGTAGCCTGTCGGTATTTTTGTCTTTCTCTGGCTCTCTCGGTCTGACTCCCTGTGTTACCGAAAAACGCGGTAAAATTGGAAACAACTCCTCAAGACCAATTTAGTATTAAAGAGCAGGCATTCTTTATTCACGGCGCCGGATGCACGGGGGATCGCTCCTCCTGGCGTGCGTACCTCACGCACCTTTCCCGTTCAATTTGTAGATCAAAATTTTACGTATTCATACGTATTCATTATTGTCCTGTCTGCTGATCGGTACAAACTTGCTCGTTCCGTATGTAAATCGCTGCGCAGGCTCGGTGGTGGTCCGTGAGTCGGTGGTCGCGATCTCCCCCTGCCAGAATTGCCTTTTACCTTCTTGGCTGTTAATCTTGGCAGTCTTGGCTAGTTCTCTCAGTCCGCTCCACGAAACCGCGTTTTGTCGTCCTTTTCTGACAGAAGCACGTTGTCTGTTGTTCTGCTGACGTTAACGATCGCCTAGGGACTAAAATGCAGATCGACAGGTGCGCTGATTCGTACGCTCCATGTTCCCGTAATGGAACACCGTCTCTGGTTGGCTGATTTCATCGCTTTGGTTACACCTGTTCCTGTTGTTCAGTTTCTTCTTTTTTGGCTTTGTGTGATTCTCTCTGTGATTCTGTTTTTCTCTGCCTCGCTTTTCCCAGCTCCCCGTCCCTCACTTGGAATGCCCGTTGTCCTTCACCAGCTCACTCTCCCTTGGTTGCCATCCCCGTTTCTGAATTCCTCCTGCTTTGCCACGTAGCCCGTGACTTTTTTCTTAATCTCTCTCTGTCTGCCTCAACGCTCCCCCCGCGCTTTTTCATTCGTCTGCTCTGCTCTGCACCCTGCTACTGTTCTTGCCTTTCTGAGTTCTTCTCCGTCGAGCTCCCTTTCCCAATTTGTGAATTCCTGTTCTTCCTGCAGCCACCGCTGTTCCCTGTGACCTCCGTCTCTCTCTGTCCAGCTCCCTGTCCCTAGGTTTTAATCCCTGCCTCTGCCCGCTGTAGCCCGTCTAGGTTTTTCTCTCGGCCTCTCTCTCTGTCCGGCTCCCTCTCTCTGTGTTCTAAGTCCACGTTCTCTGTCACGTAGACCCGTGCTATTTGTTTGTCCTCATCTCTCTCTGTCCAGCTCCTTGCTGCGATGTTTTATTTCTTCCCTCTCTGTCTGTCTTTGTAGCCCGTTGCCGTTGTTGGTTTTTTTTTTTTTTTCCCCACTTGTTTCTTCATGTGTCTCTGTCTGCTCCCAGTGCCTGATCTTTAATTCCTCCTTCCCTGTAGGCCGCTGTTCCTTTTTTCCATTCTACATTGTGTTCTCTTTGGTCTGCTGTTCTTATTCATCGATTCCCTCCTCACTGCCCTGTGGCTTGTCCCCATTTATTGTTGCCTCTCTCTCCCTCTCTCTGGCTTCTTGCCCTGTTTTTAAAATTCCTCCCTCTCTTCTCTCTTCCCTGTTGGCCGTGTGATCTTCAGCCTTTCTCCACCTCTTTCTGCCCAGCTCTCTGCGTCTATTCATTAATTCTTCCCTCTCTGCCCTGTAGCCTGTAGCTTCTGTTCTTTCTCCATCTTGCTGTCTCTGGCTTCCCCGTGACCCTCTTTTAGAATTGTTTCTCTCTTCTCTCTGTACGCATTGCGATTCCTTTGCTCTCCATCTCCCTTTGTTTTGGTGTTTTTTTTGTTGTTTTTCTGGCTCCCTGTCCCTAATTGTTAATTCTCTGCCTTCTCATGCTCTGTACCACGTAGCCCCATGGTTTGTTTTGTGGTGTTCCCTCCCCGGCCCCTTCCTCCGTCGTTGGCTGTCTCGGCTCCCTGTCCCCGTGGCTTCATTCTTCCCTTTCTGCCCTGTTCTTGTCGCTTATCTTGTCTGTCTCCATCTCGCTCGGTCCAGCTTCCTGCCCCTGTTCTTCTTTCCTCCCTCGCTGTCGTGCTGCCTGCCCCAGGTTCTTTGTGCGTCTCCAGCCTGCTCCTCATCCTTCTTTGTTGGTCTGTGTCCTGCTCTTCCCCTCTCTCTGCTGCTTTTATCTCCACCTCCGTCAGGCTCCCTGTCCTCCTCTGGCCGTCCTGTTCCCTGCCTCGTGCCTTCTCACTACACGCACACACGCCCCCCCCGCCCCCGTCCAGCCGGATGCTGCTCTTCTCTCCTCCTACTGTCCTGTGCCCTGCTCCTCACCTTTGGTGGCCTCCCCCTCTGCCCAGCAGCCCGTCGCTCCAGGAGCCAGGCGACGGACGGTCCGTTCCCTGCCAAACCGGGACAAGCGCGTGCCGTGGCTTAGCCTCAGCTGGCAACTCTGCACCAGGGAGCTGCTTGCTCGCTCCACCCTCAGTGGGCTGGGGGAGAGAGCTGGAAGGGTAAAAGTGAGAAAAATCATGGGTTGAGATCAAGACGGTTTAATAGGTAAAGCAAAAGCTGTGCGTGGAAGCAAAGCAAGGAATTAATTCGCTCCTCCTTTTCGGCGGGCAGGTGTTGAGCTGTTTCTGGGAAAGCAGGGCTCTGTCATGTGTAACGGTTAGTTAGGAAGAGAAATGCCGTAGCCCCCAAGGACTCCCCCTTCTTCCCCAGCTGCGTGTGCTGAGCATGATGTCAAATGGTATGGAATATCCCTTTGGTCAGTTAGCTGGGAAAGCTTTCCCAGCTGTGTCCTCTCCCAGCCTACTTGCTGGTGGGGCACTGAGAGAACCAGAAGAGGCCCTGACTGTGGAAGCAGTGCTCAGCAAGAACCAAAACATCTCTACATTATTAACGGTGTTTTGAGCATAAATCCAAAACTTATCCTTCCTAGCTACTCTGGAGAAAATGAGCACTATCCCAGCCAACACCAGCTCCGTGCGGCTGCGGCAACGGCGGCCGAGGTGGCCTTGGGGCAGTGGGAGCGTTGGGGACCCTGAGCCACGAATGGCTCCTGGGACTTGTTACGCGTGTGCGCCTGCACAAACACCTGCCCTCTCGTTTGCCCTCAGGGCTGCGTTTGCGCTGCCTTTGCGTGGGGCAAGGGGCTGTGATGGAGCCCAGGGGAGGAGGTGGTGCACTGTGGGGGGTGAGGGGAGGGGGCCCCCCGTTGCTGCTGTGCCTCAGCTGCGCGCGGGGGCTGGAGGAGCCCCAGGTGCGGGCAGTGGGGCTGATGGTGCCGGCTCCTCCCTGGAAAAGGGGTGGTGCCGTGCTCCGGGGGGCCAGTGTGAGCCGAGGGCGGAGCGGAGCGGAGCTGTGGCCGAGCGTCAGCGGGCTGCGACTGTAGCGAGGGAGAAGGTGAGCGGGGGCTGGGGGGTGGGCCGCTGGGTCCCGGGTAAAGCCCCGAGGAGGGCTGCGGCGGGGCAGCGCCGGGTCGGAGCGGAGCTGTGGGGAGAGCGAGGCTGTGGTGAGGGCTCGGTGGGGGTTCCGGGTGCATCGGCGGGAGGGACGGTGCCCCGCAGGGTCAGAGAGCGGGAGGGCGGGCTCGCGGCATTCCGGGAGCTGTGGTGGTGTGGCTGTGGGCTGGCCGTGCGGCCGTGTTGTGCCGCAGAGCATGCCGGGAGGTGTAGTCCTTGCGGCGCGCGGCTGCCGGGCGGCCGTGTTGTGTCGCAGAGCATGCCGGGAGGTGTAGTCCTTGCGGCGCGCGGCTGCCGGGCGGCCGTGTTGTGGCGCAGAGCATGCCGGGAGGTGTAGTCCAGGCGCAGTGGCTGCCGGCGCTGTCACGTGGTTCCGCCGGGGCGTGGCGGGAGGCGCGGTCTTCCGGCGCTCGGGTGCCGGGCGGCCGTGCCGCGTACGGTACGCGCGGTGTATTTGGGGTTGGATTCGTGTTGATTTCTGGGGGCTTGCGGGTGCGGCCGCTCCCCGAGAAGCGGTGAGTTCCCCGGGAGCTGACAGAAGGGAAGAGGGAAAGGAGGAGGACGGTGACCTTTTCCCGTGCCCAGGGCGCAGATGATGGCCGCCTCCCCGGCTCGCCGGAGCTCCCGCTCAGCCTCCCCTTGCCCCCCCCTTGCCCCGTGCGCCTGCCCCCAGCCCCGGCACCTCCCCTGCAGCGTGCCGCGTAGCCCTTGGCCGCCCCCAGGCCCTGTCGTGAAGGCAGCGAGCCGGCCCTCAAGCGCACTGGATTCCCCCTCGGCGCAGGGGCCCTTAGCAGTAGCGCGGGGAAGGGGCGCTGTGTCCAGAAGCCCCTGCGCAAGGAGAGGCTTTGGCCAGGGTCGATCGACGGTAATGACGGTCGCTGTTTCTTCTTTCCCTCTCCCAGAGACCGTGCTGAGGACGTGGTTGTCTGTCCTTCCCCCGGGGATGCCGTTGACTGCGGCCGTCTCAGGCTCGCGTGGCTTCTCTCTGCCCGGCCTCGCCGTCCTTGCAGCGCAGGGCCCGAAAAGGGATAGACAAAGCCCTTCCCGGCTGTGGAGAGGAGCTGCCTCGGCTGAAGC